>NC_063285.1:4187394-4537927 GCF_910591885.1 Bombus terrestris
CTTTAATGTTTTTAATTTTACCTATATCTTTTTATACTTTTAATTTGATGTTTTGTATAAACAATATGTGAAATCATTACCGTAAAATATAATTGACCACTTAAATAATTTTTAGACTTTTCTGTTTTTCAAATATTAGTCCTGCTTACTTAGAAAACTGCACATTGTTTTGGTTTTGCGGCCTGTTACGTAGATGATTAGGTCATCTGCGAAGACTATGAAGCGTTTATGGGTGGATGTATTGAGATTAAATAGATTTAGTAAGTGGCTATTGTAAATACAGAAAAGTAACGGAGAATTTACTGTTCCTTGTTGTAGACTATTTTCTATGGAGAATTCTTTGCTTAATTTTTTTTTTTTTTTTTTATTTATTAAAATTCATAATTTGTCCAATTTGGACATTTGGTGGAATTTTTTAACGATTAAATTAGCATGTTGGTGGCTACCCCCAGCGGGGTACCATCCTCGTGTCTGTTAGGTTATGTCCTTTATAAGGTCTGCTGGGTGCTTCCTTTTTAGTCTTCTGTCCATATTTATGGTTTTGTATGTTTCCGCAACTAGCCGGTTTGGGTGTGTTGCTATTCTTGAATTGTATTTCTCGGCGTATCTGCTAATTTCTTCCTTGACCGTTGGCATTCCCAGGTCCCTCCGTATATCTTCGTTTCTGACGTACCAAAGTCCGTTTACTATTGTTCTGAGGATTTTAGCCTCTATTACTTCTATTTTGTTTATATGGCTCATTGCTGCCGTCCCCCATAGTGGTATTCCGTACGTCCAGATTGGTTTTATGATCGTTTTATATATTTTTAATTTATTTTCTGTGCTTAATTTGGATTTTCGGCTTGTTAGCCAATGCATTTGTCTCCTTGTTTTCTGTATTTTTCTACTATTGATTTGATATGTAGTTTCCATGTGAGTTGTGTATCTAGGTGGAGTCCTAGGTATTTGACATGCTTTGTTTGTGTTATATGCGTGCCGTTCAATAGGATGTTTGGTGGTATCTTTTTTCGTAGCGTGAATGTACTATGGTTGCATTTATTGGGGTTTGCTTTTATTTGTTTTTCTTGTAGCCAATTTTCTATTTTTATGATATGTTCTTGTAGTATTTTGACTGCCGTTTCTGGGTTACTATGCCTGACTAGTATAGCTGTGTCGTCCGTGAATGTCAGTACTTTACTATTGGTACTTGTTGGTATGTTAGCTGTGTATAATGTGTATAGTATTGGGCCTAGGACGCTTCCTTGTGGTACCCCGGCCTTGATGTCTTTAACTTGAGAATATGTGTCCTCGATTTTTATTACGAAGGTTCTGCAGCTTAGGTAGGATTTTATTAAGTGGTGTATTTGCTCCGGGAATTGTTTCCTAATTGTTTGTAGTAGACTTTCATGGTTAATTTTATCGAATGCTTTCTCTATGTCTATAAAGAGGGCTGTGCAGTATCCCCTGTTTTCTAGTGCTACTATTATTTCGTTTATAAGCCTGTGCATTTGCTCTATCGTGGAGTGTTTGTTTCTGAAACCAAATTGGTGATCCGGTATTAGTCTTTTTGTCTCTATTATTGGTTTTATGCGGTCGTATATTATCTTTTCCAGTATTTTGGAAAATACTGGAAGCAGTGATATTGGTCTGTAAGATGCAGTTTGGTGCGGGTCTTTGCCTGGTTTATGTAACATTTTGATCTGTGCTAATTTCCATGGTTTGGGGAAGTATTGAATTCTTAGAATTGCGTTGAATATTACTGTTATTAGTCTTATTGCTTTTGGCGGAAGGTTTTTTAAGATTTTACCATTAATTAGGTCGATTCCTGGCGCTTTGTTGTTTTTTGTTTTATCAATTATGTTTCTAATTTCTTGTGCCGATGTTTTAGGTATGGTGTATTCCTTGTCGGCTGCGGTAGCAGTGGTTTGTGGATCCTCCTCCGTATGACTTTTGAGGTTGCTGTTGTTGGTAATGTGTGGTGTGAATGTGTTGTAGAGGTGGTTGAAGAATTCTTCAGCTTGTTCTTCGTTGCTTCTTGCCCATGTGTTATCTGCTTTTCTGATTGCCGGGACGGGTATTATTGGCTTCCTTATTTTTTTCGTGGCTTTCCATAGTGAATAGTTGGTGTTCTCGTGTGTGGAGAGTGTCCCTATGAACTTTGAGAATTCGTTATCGTTGTGCTCCTTTATTTTGTTTTTTATTTCCTTTGCAAGTTTGTTTAAGTGTTTTTTGTTTTCTCGGGTTCTGTATTTTTGCCATTTTGCTTTTGCTTTTCTTTTTTCTTTGATTTTGTCAATTTCCTGCGGTATTGTTATTGTTTGTCTGCTGGTTGGTTCGGGAGTAGTGGTTGTCCTTGCTGCTTCCTGAATAGTTGCTGTCAATGTTGCTACTGCCTGTTCTATGTGTTCAGGAGTTTTTAACGGGATGTTGCAGTTTATTTTGCTTTCTATTATCTCTTTGAAAGTTTGCCAATTGGTGGTTTTATTGCATAGTGTTTCTGGTTTGCTATAGTGAATTGGTTTGTTTCTGTATTCAATTATTATGGGTGTATGATCGGAGCTGAGCTCGAGGTTGGGTGTTATTTTTAGTTTATTTGTGTTTAGTCCCCTTGTAACTGCAAAGTCCAGAAGATCTGGTTTTTTGTTCAGGTCAGTCGGCCAATGTGTCGGTGTTCCTGTGGATAATATATTGAGGTTATTATTTCTAATGTATTTTTCCAGTGTTCTACCTCGAGGTGTAATGTTTCTTGATCCCCAGAGCGTGTGCTTTGAGTTGTAGTCTCCCGCTGCGATGTACTTGTCCCCTAGGTCCTGGAAGTATTCTTCCCACATTTGTGTTGTTATTTTGTGTCGCGGAGGCACGTATACTGCTGACAACTGGAAGTGGTTGCTGCTAGTTTGAACTGTAACAGTGGTTGCTTGTAAATATTCTTTGTTCACTTGGCTGTGAAGATAATGTTTGATATCGTTTCTGACTATCACTGCTGTCCCTCCGTGAGCTTTTCCTGAGGGGTGTTTGGTATCATATATGGTGTAGTATGGTATTTTCAAATAGTTTTTTGTAGTGAAGTGTGTTTCTGAGACAAGTAATATGTCTATATTATTATTGTATATGAATGTTTTAGTTTCGAGGGCCCGTTGTTGTAGGCCGTTTGAGTTCCAGGCTGCTATTTTTAGAGTGTCCGTTTTTATTTTTTGCTTAGCACGTTTGTAATTAGTTGTAGCATGACTGTGATTTGTTGGGTTTGCTGTTTGAGTACTGCATTTTGTTCGCTTATCATTCTGGTTAGCATTTCGGTGTTCTTTATGGATTGTTTGAGCAGTTCTTTGATTTCTGCAGTGTCGTTGTTACTATTGCTGTGGTATTGGTTATGTGTGTGTGTTGGTTGGCTGGTTACTTGAGCATAGCTTAGACCACCAATGGTGTTGGTGCTGATAGGTTTGGTGTTTATTGCTTGCTCTGTATTTGGTAATGTTTCAGGTTTTGTGCTGTCATGATGGGCTTGTGTGTTAGTGCTTGTCCTGCTTCGTAGGGGCGGGAACAGTTTTCGTTGTAGTTGTTTTCTTACTTCACAGCCTTTATAGCTGGCTGGGTGGTTACCGTTGCAGTTGAAGCATTTAACTTTTTCTATTTTTCCTGAATATGGGCAGTGTGCAGTTAAGTGATTTTTTGCGCACTTGACGCAGGCTGGGCTTCTGTTGCAGTAGTTTTTAGTGTGTCCGTATTGTTGACACCGCATGCATTGAGGTATATCTTTTTTGTGTCGTGGTGGTTCGACTGTTACTATTGTGTTTAGTATTTGTTTGATATCATATATTTCCTTGTTATTGATTCTGGGTTCAAGTTCTATTAAGAATAGTGGTAGGGGTTGCTTAGTGTCGAATCTTGTTATATTGTTTATTGTTCTAGTTTGATGTCCAATTTTAGCTAACTCATCGCTTAGTTTATGTACGTTGGTTCTAGGATGCAGTCCTCTTATGACAATTTTATAGCTCCTTTCAGTTTTAAGCTGATAAGTGTGGTAGATGGCATTTTTTTCTTTTAATGCTTTTATAACTTTCCTAAATGATTCTGGTGTGTTTGTTTGAATTTTTACTTGATCCAGTTTTGTTTGCTTTATTGTGTAATTGTTTTTCTCTTCTAGATTATTTAGTAGATCAATGAGCGGGTCTATTATTTGCGCCTCGACAAAGATTGGTGGTGGTTTTGTAATATGGTTTGTTTGGGTAATGGTTTTACTTACGGGGTCAGAGTCTATTTCTTCAGTTAGTGAGTTGAAGGAGTTACTTAGTGGTAATTCTTGCAGCCATCGCTGCTTTTCTGTGACTGGGTTTCCTATGGCACTTGTGTCTGTGGTTGTTTTACGTTTTTTGCTAGCCTTCACTGGCTTCCAGCTTTCATCCTGGTAGTATCTTTCATGTTCTGAATTGCTATCTTCCTGTCCCCGATGCTCTTTTGTTTCTTCTGTCTCCATGTTGGTTTGTTTGGTTTTTATATAATATGTTTCTCCTTTTGTTGCTATGTTTATAGTTGGTATCTGCATTGTTATTTTATTTCCTCCTCACTATCACTTTGCAGCACTATTACTTTGGAGCACTTTTTCACTATTCACTTATACCTGGAGAGGACGACCGTCTAGACACGTCCGTCCTCCTCGGCTGTCCGAGCAGGAGTTGCTGGGCACTTAACGCAAATCAACGAGTAGCCGCCTGCCTAATAGACATCGAAAAAGCCTTCGACACCGTCTGGATCCCAGGGCTCATTTATAAAATGATTAAAAAGAACCTCCCCGAATACCTAATCAAAATAGTATGGGACATGATAACAAACAAAACTTTCATAATGACCGACGGCTCGCACACTTCAAGCAAAGAATTCTCCATAGAGAACGGCCTGCAGCAAGTAAATTCCCCGCTACTCTTCAGCATCCACAATAACGACTTACTAAACCTCTTTAACCTCAACACATCCACACATAAACGCTCCATAGCCTTCACGGATGACCTAATCATCTACGTAACAGGCCGCAAAACCAAAACGATAAGAACAGAACTGCAAGAACTGTTTAACAAAATCAGCGATTACTATCATACATGGAAACTAAAAATTAACGCAAGCAAATGCGAAACCATACTATTCAGACCCATGACAAGCAAAATCGGCCCAGCAGAAAGGGAACAAGTCAGGGAATTCCGCCTAAAAGAAAAAGCAAACGAAGAGAACCTCATACCACACAAAAATTGCGTAAAATACCTAGGAATAAACATAGATGAAAAACTAAATTATAAGCAACACATCGAAATCCAACTCTCCAAAGCCAGCAAAGCCTTTTGGAATACAAAAAGGCTGTTTTATTCCAGACTTCTCGATAGCAAAGTAAAAATCATGTGCTACCAATCGCTAATAAGACCCATTATAACCTACGGCTGCCCAATATGGTACAACATACCAGCGTCAATAATGGAAAAAATTCGCATATTTGAAAGAAAATGCATCAGAGCTTGCCTGAGCATTTACAGATCAGAACACAGCGGATACAGAAAATACATAAAAAACAAAAAAATATACGACTTAGCCAACATCCACCGCATCGACTGTCACATCCTAAAACTAACGAGAAATCACTTCTCGCAAGCCGCGAAGATCAAAGAAAACAGCCTAATCTTCGGCTGCTTATACCCAAACGACGCATACTTCAAAAACACTCTGTTAACAGGCTACATCCCCCCCGAAGCCTTCCTATACCTAGACGAAAGAAACTATTTTATTTTGGAAAAAAAATGATGTAAAAAAATATGTAAAAAACCTGGAATTAATAAACAAAGATAAAAAAAAAAAAAGTACTCGTTCTCGTCCGATCACGAAAGTCAAGCAGCGCTGGGCACGGTTAGTACTTAGATGGGTGACCGCTTGGGAACTCCGTGTGGTGTTGGCTCTTTTTACTTTTGTTAACACTTAGCCAACCAAACCATCAGGTCTTCCCTTTGTGAAGAACATCACTGAGTGACCGAACGGGGAGATCTCCCTTTTTGACTCTAGCAACGCATTCCCTTTTTTGTTGTTGTTGTTATTATCAGTTATTGTTTACTTATCCAGTTACCTAGAATTGTTCCCAATTAATTGCGACTCTTCTTCTGCTTTTATAAAGTGCAATATGTAGTAAAATACACCAATTTAGTGGTCTTAAAATTAATTAAAAAGTTACACTATCAGTTATGACTAAATAAAGTTGAAGTCGAACGATACCACACTGTAAAAAAAATATTAAAGTGCATTATGAATTTTTAACTTCACGTTCAAGTCGTGTCATTTATCATTGGTCGTCTTTAATGTTTTTAATTTTACCTATATCTTTTTATACTTTTAATTTGATGTTTTGTATAAACAATATGTGAAATCATTACCGTAAAATATAATTGACCACTTAAATAATTTTTAGACTTTTCTGTTTTTCAAATATTAGTCCTGCTTACTTAGAAAACTGCACATTGTTTTGGTTTTGCGGCCTGTTACGTAGATGATTAGGTCATCTGCGAAGACTATGAAGCGTTTATGGGTGGATGTATTGAGATTAAATAGATTTAGTAAGTCGCTATTGTAAATACAGAAAAGTAACGGAGAATTTACTGTTCCTTGTTGTAGACTATTTTCTATGGAGAATTCTTTGCTTAATTTTTTTTTTTTTTTTTTTTTTTTATTAAAATTCATAATTTGTCCAATTTGGACATTTGGTGGAATTTTTTAACGATTAAATTAGCATGTTGGTGGCTACCCCCAGCGGGGTACCATCCTCGTGTCTGTTAGGTTATGTCCTTTATAAGGTCTGCTGGGTGCTTCCTTTTTAGTCTTCTGTCCATATTTATGGTTTTGTATGTTTCCGCAACTAGCCGGTTTGGGTGTGTTGCTATTCTTGAATTGTATTTCTCGGCGTATCTGCTAATTTCTTCCTTGACCGTTGGCATTCCCAGGTCCCTCCGTATATCTTCGTTTCTGACGTACCAAAGTCCGTTTACTATTGTTCTGAGGATTTTAGCCACTATTACTTCTATTTTGTTTATATGGCTCTTGGCTGCTGTCCCCCATAATGTTATTCCGTATGTCCAGATTGGTTTTAGTATTGTTTTGTATATTCTGGCTTTATTTTCCAGGCTTAGCTTGGATTTTCGGTTTATTAGCCATTGCATTTGTCTCCTTGTTGTCTGTATTTTGTTTATTATTGCTTTGATATGCTGTTTCCATGTGAGTTGTGTATCTATGTGGAGTCCTAAGTATTTGACCTTTCCTGTTTGTGTTATGTGCGTACCGTTCAGTAGTATACTTGCTGACTTCTGCTTACGCAGTGTAAATGTTATGTGATTGCATTTGTTGGGGTTAGCTTTAATTTGTTTGTCTTATAGCCATTTTTCTATTTTTGTGGTGTGTTCCTGTAGTAGTGTGACTGCTGTATCCAGGTTTGTGTGCCTGACTATTATTGCTGTGTCGTCCGCGAATGTAAATACTTTACTGTTGGGAGTTGTAGGTATGTTGACCGTGTATAGCGTGTAGAGAATGGGTCCTAAGACGCTTCCTTGCGGAACCCCTGCCTTGATTAGTTTAACTTCAGAGTACGCGTCTTTTATATTTACCGTGAATGTTCTGTTACTTAGATATGATTTTATTATCTGATAAATTTTTTCCGGGAATTGTTGTCTGATTGTGTGTAGTAGGCTTTCGTGGTTTATTTTATCGAAAGGTATCCCTATGTCCATAAAGAGAGCTGTGCAGTATTGTTTATTTTCAAATGCCAGTATTATCTCATTAATGAGCCTGTGCATTTGCTCTATTGTTGAATGTTTGCTTCTGAATCCAAATTGATGATCCGGTATTAGTTTTTCTTTCTCTATTAATATTTTTATGCGGGCGTAGATTATTTTTTCCAGTATTTTGGAAAATACGGGAAGCAGTGATATAGGTCGGCAGGATGCTGCTTGGTGTGGGTCTTTGCCTGGTTTCTGCAGCATGCTAATGCGTGCTTGTTTCCATGGTTTAGGAAAATATTGTGTTCTCAGTATTGCATTGAATATTATTGTAACTAGCCGTATCGCTTTTGGAAGAAGGTTTTTCAGAATTTTGCCGTTGATTAGATCAATTTCTGGTGCCTTGTTGTTTTTTGTTTTTTCGATTATGATTCTGATTTCTTGTGCCGTTGTTTTAGGTATGGTGTATTGATTATCCGTTGTGGAATTAGTGGATCGTGTTTCATCGTCAGTAAATCGATTGAGATTGCTGCTGTTGCTATTATGTGATGTAAATGTACTGCATAGGTGATTGGCGAATTCTTCGGCTTGTTTTTCACTGCTTTTTGCCCATGTATTGTCTTCTTTCCTGATTGCTGGGACTTGTTTTATTGGCTTCTTCATTCTTTTCGTGGTTTTCCATAAGGAGTAGTTGGTATTTTCATTCGCTGATAGTAATTCTATGAATTTCGTGAATTCTCTTATTTTGATTTTTAATTCCTTTGTAAATTTGTTTAGGATTTTCTTATTTTCGCGTGTTCTCTGTTTTTGCCACGTAGCTTTGGCTTTTCTCTTTTCCCTGATTTTGTCGAGGATGACCTGTGGAATTATTTTTGACTGCCTGCTTTTTATTTCGTGGGTGGTGGCCGTCCATGCTGCTTCCTGTATTATTTCCGTCATATTTACTATTGCCTGTTCAATATGTTCGGGTGTTTTCAGTGGGATGTTACGGTTGATTTTATTTTCAATTAGCTCTTTAAAAGTTTGCCAGTTGGTAGTTTTATTGCAGAGCGATTCTGTCTTGTTATACAGTATCGGTTTGCTTGTGTATTCTATTATGATAGGTGAATGATCCGAGTTGAGTTCGAGGCTGGTTGTTATCTTTAATTTGGTAGTGTTTATACCTTTTATAACTGCGAAGTCTAGCAGGTCAGGTAATTTGTTGAGGTCTGTTAGCCAGTAAGTTGGTTTGCCTGCAGAGAGAACGTCGAGGTTGCTATTTCTAATATATTGTTCAAGGGTTCTATCTCTCGGAGTGTTGATTCTGGAACCTCATAGTGTGTGTTTTGCGTTGAAGTCTCCTGCTGCTATAAATTTGTCTCCTAAGGTTTGGAAATACTCCTCCCATATTTTGGGTGTCATTTTGTGTCTCGGGGGTACATATACTGCTGAAATCTGGAAGTAATTGTCGTTGGTTTGTATTGTGACGTCGGTTGCTTGTATGTGTTCTTGGTTTGTTTGGCTGTGTAGGTGATGCTTGATGTCATTTTTTATTGTTACTGCTGTTCCTCCGTGGGCTTTACCTAGGGGGTGTTTGGTATCGTAAATGGTGTAATACGGTATTTTTATGCAGCTTTTTGGAGTGAAATGTGTTTCTGAGACAAGTAGTACATCAATGTTATTTTTATATAGAAATGCTTTAGTTTCTGGGGCTCACTGCTGCAAGCCATTGGAATTCCAGGCTGCTACTTTTAATATGTCCATCTCTATTTTTTACTTAGCAAGTTTGTGAGTAGTTGTAATATGACTGTTGTTTGTTGTACTTGTTGCTTAAGTGTTGCATTTAATTCACTTACCATTTTTCCTAACATCTCTGTACTTTTAATGGATTGTTTGAGCATTTCTTTGATTTCTGTAGCGTCTTCGATGTTGTTGTTTTGATTCTGGTTATTTGTGAGTGTTGGTTGTCTAATATTTTGGGTTACTTGCGCGTAGCTTCGGTTCCCTTGGGGCTTAATGCTTCTGATTATGGCGTTAGGTTCGTATTGTGCTGTCAATGTAGTGTCGTTAACCGTTATACTTTGTCGTGGTTGGTGGTTGTTGAATGATTTATTGCGAAGTGGTGAAAACAGTTTACGTTGTAATTGTCTTCTGACTTCACATCCTTTATAGCTGGCTGGGTGGTTTCAGTTACAGTTATAGCATTTAACCTCTTCTATTTTTCCAGAATATGGGCAGTGTATTGTTAAGTGATTTTTTGCGCACTTAACGCAAGCTGGGCTTCTATTGCAATAATTTTTAGTGTGTCCGTATTGTTGACACCGCATGCATTGCGGTATATCTTTTTTGTGTTGTGGTACTTCCGCTGTTGCTATTGTGTTTAGTATTTGTTTGATATCATATATTTCCTTGTTGTTGTTTCTGGGTTCCAGTTCAAATCAAAATCAAAATAAATAAATTCCAAATCAAAATAAGAGAATTCACGAAATTCATAGAATTACTATCAGCGAATGAAAATACCAACTACTCACTATAGAAAGCCACGAAAAAAATAAGAAAACCAATAATACCCGTCCCAGCAATCAGAAAAGCAGATAACACATGGGCAAGAAGCAACGAAGAACAAGCTGAAGAATTCTCCAACCACCTCTGCAATACATTCACACCACACATTATCAACAACAGCAACCTCAAAAGTCATACGGAGGAGGATGCACAAACCACTAGTACCTCAACTGACAAGCAATACACCATACCTAAAACATCAGCACAAGAAATTAGAAACATAATTGATAAAACAAAAAACAACAAACCGCCAGGAATCGAACTAATCAATGGTAAAATCTTGAAAAACCTTCCGCCAAAAGCAATAAGACTAATGACAATAATATTCAATGCAATTCTAAGAATTCAATACTTCCCCAAACCATGGAAATTAGCACAGATCAAAATGTTACATAAACCAGGCAAAGACCCGCACCAAACTGCATCTTACAGACCAATATCACTGCTTCCAGTATTTTCCAAAATACTGGAAAAGATAATATACGACCGCATAAAACCAATAATAGAGACAAAAAGACTAATACCGGATCACCAATTTGGTTTCAGAAACAAACACTCCACGATAGAGCAAATGCACAGGCTTATAAACGAAATAATAGTAGCACTAGAAAACAGGGGATACTGCACAGCCCTCTTTATAGACATAGAGAAAGCATTCGATAAAATTAACCATGCAAGTCTACTACAAACAATTAGGAAACAATTCCCGGAGCAAATACACCAATTAATAAAATCCTACCTAAGCAGCAGAACCTTCGTAATAAAAATCAAGGACACATATTCTCAAGTTAAAGACATCAAGGCCGGGGTACCACAAGGAAGCGTCCTAGGCCCAATACTATACACATTATACACAGCTAACATACCAACAAGTACCAATAGTAAAGTACTGACATTCACGGACGACACAGCTATACTAGTCAGGCATAGTAACCCAGAAACGGCAGTCAAAATACTACAAGAACATATCATAAAAATAGAAAATTGGCTACAAGAAAAACAAATAAAAGCAAACCCCAATAAATGCAACCATAGTACATTCACGCTACGAAAAAAGATACCACCAAACATCCTATTGAACGGCACGCATATAACACAAACAAAGCATGTCAAATACCTAGGACTCCACCTAGATACACAACTCACATGGAAACTACATATCAAATCAATAGTAGAAAAATACAGAAAACAAGGAGACAAATGCATTGGCTAACAAGCCGAAAATCCAAATTAAGCACAGAAAATAAATTAAAAATATATAAAACGATCATAAAACCAATCTGGACGTACGGAATACCACTATGGGGGACGGCAGCAATGAGCCATATAAACAAAATAGAAGTAATAGAGGCTAAAATCCTCAGAACAATAGTAAACGGACTTTGGTACGTCAGAAACGAAGATATACGGAGGGACCTGGGAATGCCAACGGTCAAGGAAGAAATTAGCAGATACGCCGAGAAATACAATTCAAGAATAGCAACACACCCAAACCGGCTAGTTGCGGAAACATACAAAACCATAAATATGGACAGAAGACTAAAAAGGAAGCACCCAGCAGACCTTATAAAGGACATAACCTAACAGACACGAGGATGGTACCCCGCTGGGGGTAGCCACCAACATGCTAATTTAATCGTTAAAAAATTCCACCAAATGTCCAAATTGGACAAATTATGAATTTTAATAAATAAAAAAAAAAAAAAAAAAATTAAGCAAAGAATTCTCCATAGAAAATAGTCTACAACAAGGAACAGTAAATTCTCCGTTACTTTTCTGTATTTACAATAGCGACTTACTAAATCTATTTAATCTCAATACATCCACCCATAAACGCTTCATAGTCTTCGCAGATGACCTAATCATCTACGTAACAGGCCGCAAAACCAAAACAATGTGCAGTTTTCTAAGTAAGCAGGACTAATATTTGAAAAACAGAAAAGTCTAAAAATTATTTAAGTGGTCAATTATATTTTACGGTAATGATTTCACATATTGTTTATACAAAACATCAAATTAAAAGTATAAAAAGATATAGGTAAAATTAAAAACATTAAAGACGACCAATGATAAATGACACGACTTGAACGTGAAGTTAAAAATTCATAATGCACTTTAATATTTTTTTTACAGTGTGGTATCGTTCGACTTCAACTTTATTTAGTCATAACTGATAGTGTAACTTTTTAATTAATTTTAAGACCACTAAATTGGTGTATTTTACTACATATTGCACTTTATAAAAGCAGAAGAGTCGCAATTAATTGGGAACAATTCTAGGTAACTGGATAAGTAAACAATAACTGATAATAACAACAACAACAAAAAAGGGAATGCGTTGCTAGAGTCAAAAAGGGAGATCTCCCCGTTCGGTCACTCAGTGATGTTCTTCACAAAGGGAAGACCTGATGGTTTGGTTGGCTAAGTGTTAACAAAAGTAAAAAGAGCCAACACCACACGGAGTTCCCAAGCGGTCACCCATCTAAGTACTAACCGTGCCCAGCGCTGCTTGACTTTCGTGATCGGACGAGAACGAGTACTTTTTTTTTTTTTATCTTTGTTTATTAATTCCAGGTTTTTTACATATTTTTTTACATCATTTTTTTTCCAAAATAAAATAGTTTCTTTCGTCTAGGTATAGGAAGGCTTCGGGGGGGATGTAGCCTGTTAACAGAGTGTTTTTGAAGTATGCGTCGTTTGGGTATAAGCAGCCGAAGATTAGGCTGTTTTCTTTGATCTTCGCGGCTTGCGAGAAGTGATTTCTCGTTAGTTTTAGGATGTGACAGTCGATGCGGTGGATGTTGGCTAAGTCGTATATTTTTTTGTTTTTTACGTATTTTCTGTATCCGCTGTGTTCTGATCTGTAAATGCTCAGGCAAGCTCTGATGCATTTTCTTTCAAATATGCGAATTTTTTCCATTATTGACGCTGGTATGTTGTACCATATTGGGCAGCCGTAGGTTATAATGGGTCTTATTAGCGATTGGTAGCACATGATTTTTACTTTGCTATCGAGAAGTCTGGAATAAAACAGCCTTTTTGTATTCCAAAAAGCTTTGCTGGCTTTGGAGAGTTGGATTTCGATGTGTTGCTTATAATTTAGTTTTTCATCTATGTTTATTCCTAGGTATTTTACGCAATTTTTGTGTGGTATGAGGTTCTCTTCGTTTGCTTTTTCTTTTAGGCGGAATTTCCTGACTTGTTCCCTTTCTGCTGGGCCGATTTTGCTTGTCATGGGTCTGAATAGTATGGTTTCGCATTTGCTTGCGTTAATTTTTAGTTTCCATGTATGATAGTAATCGCTGATTTTGTTAAACAGTTCTTGCAGTTCTGTTCTTATCGTTTTGGTTTTGCGGCCTGTTACGTAGATGATTAGGTCATCCGTGAAGGCTATGGAGCGTTTATGTGTGGATGTGTTGAGGTTAAAGAGGTTTAGTAAGTCGTTATTGTGGATGCTGAAGAGTAGCGGGGAATTTACTTGCTGCAGGCCGTTCTCTATGGAGAATTCTTTGCTTGAAGTGTGCGAGCCGTCGGTCATTATGAAAGTTTTGTTTGTTATCATGTCCCATACTATTTTGATTAGGTATTCGGGGAGGTTCTTTTTAATCATTTTATAAATGAGCCCTGGGATCCAGACGGTGTCGAAGGCTTTTTCGATGTCTATTAGGCAGGCGGCTACTCGTTGATTTGCGTTAAGTGCCCAGCAGATATCCGACGTAAGTTTGTTTATTGCGTGGATTGTGGAGTGTTTGTGGCGGAAGCCGAATTGGTTTTCCGGGATTATCTTATTTTTTGAGCAGAATGCTGCTAGGGGGTTGTTTATGATCATTTCGTATACTTTGCTTATGTTGGGGAGGAGGCTCATGGGTCGTAGGTTTGCAGGTGATGAGCCGTCTTTATTTTTTTTTTTGTAATGGCTATGAGTTTGGCTTTTTTCCATTTTTTGGGGAAGTACGTGTTGTTTAGTGCGTTATTAAACAGTACTGTGTAGTACCATTTTATTTTGTTTGGTAGGCGTTTGAGCGAGATGTTTGGGATGCCATCGAAGCCGGCGGATTTTTTGTTGTTTAGCGCGGAGAAGATTGTATTTAGTTGATTGAAGTTTGTAAAGTAGTTTATTTCTGGGTCGGGCTGTTTGGGGTCGTCCGATGTGTTTTCGTTTGAGAATGTGCAGACTGTTTTGTTTAGCGCTATGTCTTGTTTTATTTTATTTTTTAGTATGTTTGTTTCGGCGATGATAATTCTGTTTAATTGTTCTCGGCCCTTGTGTTCGTTTTGTGTGTGAGTTTTGGCGAAGTGGGTGCCGATAATGTCTAGTTTTTCCGTTGTTTTTGATATTATGAAGTTGCCCTCTGTGTCTTTGTTGGTGTTGTGTATCTCGATGCCTGCTTCTTGGATGAGGGAGGCTTTTTCTGGAGGCAGTTTGAGGGGCGGGATGGAGTTTTGTTCCTTTGGTCTGAAAATTTGATTTATCTGCGGGAACATGCTAGCAGAGTCTTTTTTGGAGATATCTTTATTTTATTTGTCCAGTATATATATATATATCTATATATATATTATATATTATATATATATATATATTATATATATTATATATTATATATATATTATATATTATATATATATTATATATTATATATTATATATATATTATATATGTATATGTCGGAGATGCAGAGACATCGAGCCTTTCTTTTGGAAGATTTCTCAATACTTGGGCTCGGGGTGACATAACTGGTCGCCGAACGTAGCCACGGTCACGGGATGAACGAAATGTTTTACAAAGGAGGTTCCAGTGTTAAGGGATACGCTGTATAAACAATCAAGTCTTGATCAGGAGCAATGCTGGTTTATGTGGAACTGCCTAGTTACGGCGCTTGGGAATTTGTTGATATTCCCGATCGATATGTATTTGATATATGTAACTGTATCTGTCTTTTATTTTGCAATCTCCTTGGAGAGTTTACTGTCATCGTCTTGGAGTGAGTCTTAGAGAAACCCTGTGCTAGAGTGAACGTGTCAGTGTGCTATCAAAAAAAATATTAAAACGTACAGAAAGTTTCCCGTTGACCGTGGATTCGTTACAGAACCCAAGAATATTATTTAAAGCATTTGTTTACTTATTGTTTGATATCTTAGTTAACCGATAAACTAACTTTGTAAAGAAATATAATTTTATGTAAATACAACCTTTATTGAACATCATGATGGCAAATGCTAACGAAGAATCGTCTCGCGCTCGAAATCTAAACGATAATTCGACATCAGAAGTGGGATACGTGCTGAAGCAAAACGATATAAGATTTCTGATTTCTTCCGAAACAAATGTCATTACTGTGGTAACTACGGTCATAAAGTAGTGGATTGTCAGAGAAGAATAAAATTTGGAAAGCAGAAAAACATACAGAACTCGGAGGAAAGGCGATCAGCTACATCATCAAAAGTGGCATGCTTTAAGTGTCGCGAGGAGGGACATATTGCGCCTTATTGTCCGCTATTGCGGAAGGGGAAAAATAACAGTAGTACACCAAAGGGTAGCAATGATTATAATAATGAGCGTCGGGTCGACTTCTGTGTTACGGAAACTTCAATGGGTAGATTAACTCATCTGGGTGAGTCGTTTCCATTTTATTTTGATTCTGGAGCAGAGTGTTCGCTGATTAAAGAATCTGTGGCTTTGAAATTTTCCGGTAAAAGAGAGTAATCAAACAAAATTAGATCCTAAGTACAGGGATCCATTTATAATAGCAGAGATTTTGGAAGGAGATAGATATATTTTAAAAACGATGGATGGCAGACGGTCGTATAAGTACAGTCATGATAAGTTAAGGAAAATGCCAGATGGTTGTATTCCTGCTGAATTGGATGTGTGTAATGATGATATTGGCAACGACAGTGACGATTGAGGTACAGTGATTGAGAAGGAATGTTTTGATCATAACATTTCACACACGCCCAATGTGGTGTTGTGAAGTAATTTGGTGTTTCACACACGCCCAATGTGGTGTTGTGAAGTAATTTGGTGTTTCACACACGCCCAATGTGGTGTTGTGAAGTAATTTGGTGTTTCACACACGCCCAATGTGGTGTTGTGAAGTAATTTGGTGTTTCACACACGCCCAATGTGGTGTTGTGAAGTAATTTGGTGTTTCACACACGCCCAATGTGGTGTTGTGAAGTAATTTGATGTTTCACACACGCCCAATGTGGTGTTGTGAAGTAATTTGGTGTTTCACACACGCCCAGTGTGGTGTTGTGATATAATTTGGTATATTCATGTATAAGAGTAGTACTATGATGTGTTCTGGTGAGAGGTTCAGAAGTCTAATGACTGGAGGATCAGAGGATGCAACTAAATAACAGTTTTGGAGAAAGACATTGTAATATGACAGATTGTTGTTTATGTTTGTTAACAAATATTTAGTAAGAATCTTTGTTGTTGTGGTGGACCCTTGGCTTATTAGAATGTTTTGTTAAATTGTAAAAGATGTTAAATTGAGTCTAATGTTAAGAAAACCGAATATTTTAGATGCACCCGAGGACGGGTGATTGTCAGGATGGCCGTGTCGGAGATGCAGAGACATCGAGCCTTTCTTTTGGAAGATTTCTCAATACTTGGGCTCGGGGTGACATAACTGGTCGCCGAACGTAGCCACGGTCACGGGATGAACGAAATGTTTTACAAAGGAGGTTCCAGTGTTAAGGGATACGCTGTATAAACAATCAAGTCTTGATCAGGAGCAATGCTGGTTTATGTGGAACTGCCTAGTTACGGCGCTTGGGAATTTGTTGATATTCCCGATCGATATGTATTTGATATATGTAACTGTATCTGTCTTTTATTTTGCAATCTCCTTGGAGAGTTTACTGTCATCGTCTTGGAGTGAGTCTTAGAGAAACCCTGTGCTAGAGTGAACGTGTCAGTGTGCTATCAAAAAAAATATTAAAACGTACAGAAAGTTTCCCGTTGACCGTGGATTCGTTACAGAACCCAAGAATATTATTTAAAGCATTTGTTTACTTATTGTTTGATATCTTAGTTAACCGATAAACTAACTTTGTAAAGAAATATAATTTTATGTAAATACAACCTTTATTGAACATCATGATGGCAAATGCTAACGAAGAATCGTCTCGCGCTCGAAATCTAAACGATAATTCGACATATATATATATATATAAATATATAATATATTTTATAAATATAAAAATAATTAAATATTTATGTTTCCCAATATATTTTATAAAATAATTATATATCTAATAATTAATAAATAATTATATTTTATATAAATATTCATATTACATATTTATTTAGTTTAAATTTTAAAATATTTATATAAATATATAAATATTTATATTAAAATAATTATATAATTATATTTATAATTAATAATTATATATTAATATATACTTATATATAAAATAATCAATTTTTTCCCAAAAATGTTGCATTTTTTCAAAAAATAATTAATTTTTTTTCAAAAATATTCACATATATTTTAAAAATTTTTATACATAAATATCTATTAAATTAATTTAAAATCAAATTTTTTATATTTAAATATTATTAAATTTCCATTTTTTTTCTAAAAAAAAAAAGAAAATGGAAATTTTTAAATATATAATTATACAATTTTAAATATTTAAAACTTACTTAATTATAAAATAATTCTATAAATTTAATTTAAATATAAATTAGTTATTAAATTTAATTTAAATAATTATATTAAATTATTAATTAAATAATTTGAATAAAAATTAAAATTAATAAGTTAATTTCTTAAATAAAATATATATAATAATAACATTTTTATAAAAATTTTTCTATTTAAATAAATAAATTATAATAATTAATTTTTAATATATATGTCGGGTTGGCGTTACGATTAGAGTTAGGGTTAAGGGCGTAAACGAATCCCTATTGACACTAGACGTGATCACTATGCAATAGAGGAGATATTTACTAGTGCAAACATGACCATGTTGGAATTGGACAAGTAATCGCGATAAATTGACACTCGAGAAGCTAATGACAATGATCATAGGCTCAATAACGAATCCACGGTCAACGGGATGACGAACTCTACTCTTCTTTAGCGTCTAAGTTGTACTCAATGTTAATGCGTGGGGCAATCACTACGTATCCGAGAGTTACTTGAATCGTCGTCGAGATCGTACCGGAGAGTGTCTCTCCGTCGCGGTGATGCTGTCGAAGAAAACTATGATGGGTGTGCCTAAGGGCACGAGATCATCGGATTCGCGGAGAAAAGTCTTCGCTCGAAGGGTGAGGGAAATTGACGTTGCTGTTAATTGGTCAATTTCCATGTTGGTGGTTAGAGAAAGATATTAGCTGTCCTTGGGGAAAGTTGCTAGCGAGAAGCGTCGTTCGTGGAAGGATAGATTTCTCTTATCTTCCCGTAGATGGGGCACGGGCCATTTGTCTATTTGAGAGACTTTGTGTAATTGAAATTTAATATTCGTAGCGGGTCCTCGCCCAGCTAAACATATACTGTGAAGATGCGTTGGCATCTGGCAATCGTCTTACCCGAAGGACAAAGTCTGCGTGTGGCGAGCCACGGGACAGAAATCGTTGAAATGTTTACCGTCGTGCCCCGTCCCAAGTATTTCTTTTAAGGAAAGCTATAGAGTTACTTCATGCCTCTGTTAGGTAAAACGTTCATCCCTTGACCGCGACTACGTTCGGCGACCGGTTGTCACCTCGAGCCCGAGCTCACTATCATAAATTTCGAATAAGTACAGTCGGATCGAATTACAACAGTTTCTTAGTGCGGCTATGATGAAATCTGGGTTACAGCGCTAAGGGGGTCCTCCCACCGCTCCAAAGGGGAGGCTCCGGTGTTCTTTCATCTCCGACATATATATATATATATATATATATATATATATATATTTATTAAAATTTAAATTTTAAAAATTGATTAAATTAAAAAATTTAAATTTATATAAAAATTCTTTTAAAATTTATCGATAGGGTATGGGCCTAATAGCTTATATTAGCTTATTATATATATATATATATATATATATATATATATATATATTTATTTATTTATTTATTTATTTTAATAGAAAAATTTTTATAAAGATGTTATTATTATATATATTTTATTTAAAATAATTATTTCAATTTAATTTAATTATATATATATATATATATATATATATATATATATATATATATATATATATATATAATAGGCTAATTTATATATATATATATATATATATATATACTGGACAAATAAACTAAAAAATATCTCCAAAAAAGACTCTGCTAGCATGTTCCCGCAGATAAATCAAATTTTCAGACCAAAGGAACAAAACTCCATCCCGCCCCTCAAACTGCCTCCAGAAAAAGCCTCCCTCATCCAAGAAGCAGGCATCGAGATACACAACACCAACAAAGACACAGAGGGCAACTTCATAATATCAAAAACAACGGAAAAACTAGACATTATCGGCACCCACTTCGCCAAAACTCACACACAAAACGAACACAAGGGCCGAGAACAATTAAACAGAATTATCATCGCCGAAACAAACATACTAAAAAATAAAATAAAACAAGACATAGCGCTAAACAAAACAGTCTGCACATTCTCAAACGAAAACACATCGGACGACCCCAAACAGCCCGACCCAGAAATAAACTACTTTACAAACTTCAATCAACTAAGTACAATCTTCTGCACGCTAAACGACAAAAAATCCGCCGGCTTCGATGGCATCCCAAACTTCTCGCTCAAACGCTTACCAAACAAAATAAAATGGTACTACACAGTACTGTTTAATAACGCACTAAACAACACGTACTTCCCCAAAAAATGGAAAAAAGCCAAACTCATAGCCATTACAAAAAAAAAAATAAAGACGGCTCATCACCTGCAAACCTACGACCCATGAGCCTCCTCCCCAACATAAGCAAAGTATACGAAATGATCATAAACAACCCCCTAGCAGCATTCTGCTCAAAAAATAAGATAATCCCGGAAAACCAATTCGGCTTCCGCCACAAACACTCCACAATCCACGCAATAAACAAACTTACGTCGGATATCTGCTGGGCACTTAACGCAAATCAACGAGTAGCCGCCTGCCTAATAGACATCGAAAAAGCCTTCGACACCGTCTGGATCCCAGGGCTCATTTATAAAATGATTAAAAAGAACTTCCCCGAATACCTAATCAAAATAGTATGGGACATGATAACAAACAAAACTTTCATAATGACCGACGGCTCGCACACTTCAAGCAAAGAATAATATATTATAAATTAATATATTATTATTTACTGTAGGATTAGACGTTGATACACGAGCATATTTTACATCAGCTACAATAATTATTGCCGTACCTACAGGAATTAAAGTTTTTAGATGATTAGCAACATATCATGATTCAAAAATAAATTTCAATATTACAATTATTTGATCAATTGGATTTATTTTAATATTTACAATTGGGGGATTAACTGGTGTAATACTTTCTAATTCATCAATTGATATTATTTTACATGATACATATTATGTAGTAGGTCATTTTCACTATGTTTTATCAATAGGAGCAGTTTTCGCTATTATTACAAGTATTATTCATTGATTTCCAATAATTACAGGTTTAACAATAAATCAAAAATGATTAAAAATTCAATTTATTATAATATTTATTGGTGTAAATATAACATTCTTTCCTCAACATTTTTTAGGATTAATATCTATACCTCGACGATACTCAGATTACCCAGATTCATATTATTGTTGAAATTTAATCTCTTCAATTGGAGCAATAATTTCAATAAATAGAATATTATTTTTAATTTTTATTATTTTTGAAAGATTAATTTCTAAACGATTAATTTTATTTAAATTTCATCAATCATCACTTGAATGATTAAATAATTACCCTCCTTTTGATCACTCATTAATTGAAATTCCATTAATTTCAAAAAATAAAATTAAAAATATTTTCAATAAATAAATTACCTTTTTAATATAAATTTTACATTTAATATAATATTAATATGGCAGATTAGTGCTTTGAAATTTAAATTCAACTATAAAGATATTTATTTTTCTTTTATTAATATAAATATTTAATATAATATTAATATGGCAGATTAGTGCTTTGAAATTTAAATTCAACTATAAAGATATTTATTTTTCTTTTATTAATATAAATATTAAATATAATATTAATATGGCAGATTAGTGCTTTGAACTTAAAATTCAACTATAAAGATATTTATTTTTCTTTTATTAATATAAATATTTAATAAATCAATACTTTGAATTGAATTTAAAATTCAAATAAATTTTATTAATTATTAAAAATTTCTACATGAAACATATTTTTATTTCAAGATTCAAATTCTTTTTATTCTGATAATCTTATTTCATTTCATAATTTAACAATAATAATAATAATAATAATTATTTCCTTAACTATATTTTTCATTATAGATTTTTCAATAAATAATTTTTTAAATTTAAATCTTTTAAAAAATCATACTATTGAAATTATTTGAACTTTAACTCCTATAATTATTTTAATAATTATTTGTTTCCCATCTTTAAAAATTTTATATTATATTGATGAAATTATAAATCCTTATTTTTCAATTAAATCTATTGGTCATCAATGATATTGATCTTATGAATATCCAGAATTTAATAATTATGAATTTGATTCATATATATTAAATTGTGCATCAATAAATCAATTTCGACTTTTAGAAACTGATAATCGATTAATTATTCCATTTAAAATTTCAATACGTATAATTGTATCTTCTACAAATGTAATTCACTCATGAACAATCCCTTCATTAGGAATTAAAGTTGATGCAATTCCTGATAGAATTAATCAACTAAACATATTTTAATCAACTAAACCAACAACCTCAACCACCTTACCACATACGAACCCACACACTGGCCCACCGACACAAACAAAATACCCGATCTCCTTGATTTCCTCATAACTAAAAATATCTCGTCAAGACACGTCCAAATCAATTCCTCGGCTGATCTCTCCTCTGATCATTCCCCCGTGATAGTAACAGTCAGTTCAACTATCATCGAGAATACACCTAATGGCTCCATTCATAACCAACACACCAACTGGCAGCTCTTTAGAGAAGTCTTTACACACACAACTTCAGCCTCAACTTCACTAAAAACCAATGAAGAAATCGAAGCAGCCACAGAATACCTAAACACGAGCATAATAAACGTTATCCGCTTCTCCACACCGGCAAAAAAGTCCATCAGCAAACACGAATATCCCCAGTACATATTAAAAAAATAGCAGAAAAACGTAGACTAAGAAGAGTATGGCAGACCCATAGAACACCGGAGGACAAACGCAAACTAAACAACGCAACTAGAGAACTATCCAAAACCATAAAAAACTACAATAATGACTGTTTTCACAAATATCTCGTCAGCTTGTCCCCCACAGCTGACTCCAACTACTCACTATGGAACGCCTCCAGGAAACTCACGCGCCCCCACAAATAATACCTCCAATCCGCCGTCCGCAGGGTGGATGGGCGCGTAGCCCTATAGAAAAAGCCAAACTATTTGCCATACACTTAACTGAAGTATTCAAACCCCATTCCTCCATAGCTGCTGCGGACGTTACCGAATACCTGCACACTCCCTTCCAAATGTCCCCTCCTATTGAACCCTTCACCTCTGCAGAGATCATAGAAGCAATCAGTCGCCTAAACCCCAAGAAAGCAGCAGGTCACGACCTAATAGGAAATAAAGCAATCAAGGAACTTCCCATAAAAGGGATTGCACTCATCGCATCAATCTCTAACGCCATCCTCCGCCTTGAACACTTTCCTAAGGCTTGGAAAATCTCACTCATCACCCTAATCCCCAAACCCGGTAAACCAATATATGAAACCAGCTCCTATCGCCCAATCAGTCTTTTACCTACCCTGTCTAAACTATTCGAGAGGATGCTCACGAATCGTCTCCTTCCACTCCTAGAAGAATTGAAAACACTCCCAGACCACCAATTCGGCTTCCGAAAACAACACTCAACAATAGAGCAAATCCACCGCATAACCCACATGATCAGCCAAACCCTTGAAAAGAAAAAATACTGCTCAGCGGTATTCCTAGACATCCAACAGGCATTCGATAAAGTATGGCATGAAGGGCTACTCTACAAGCTCAAAAAGATCTTACCCCATCCATACTACTCCATCTTAAAATCCTACCTAACCAACAGACAATTCATAGTTAAGTGTCTAGACGCCACTTCCGCAACATTCCCAATAGAATCCGGCATACCGCAAGGTAGTGTCCTCGGACCCCTACTATTCTCCATCTACACTGCCGACTTACCTATATCAAACGAGGTAACAATAGCAACATTTGCAGACGACACAGCGCTATTAGCTATCCACGCAGACCCGGCAATTGCCTCATCCACTTTCCAGCGATGTCTCGACCCCATGGAAATGTGGTTCCAAAAATGGGGCTTCAAAATAAACGAAAAAAAATCCTCACATGTAACCTTCACGCTCCGAAAACAAACCTGCCCCCAGGTCGTCATTAACAACACAATAATCCCAAGCAAGGACCCCGTAAGATACCTGGGCATGACCCTGGACAGGAGGCTAACTTGGAAAAAACATATCTCCGAAAAAACAAAGCAACTAAAGGAAAAACTAAGAAAATTCTATTGGCTCACGGGCCGATGCTCCAAACTAAACATACAGAACAAAATAACCCTCTACAAGGCCGTAATAAAACCTGTCTGGACCTACGGAATCCAACTATGGGGAACAGCAATAACTCCAACATTGAAATACTCCAACGCTTCCAATCGAAAACCCTAAGATCCCTAATTGATGCACCTTGGTACGTTACCAACGAAGCAATCCACCGTGACCTCAAGATACCTACAGTCAAAGATGAAATACACAAGTCCAGAAGCTGATATATCACAAGAGTCAACAACCACCACAACCCACTAGTCACCCAACTACTGGACACGACGGACCAGATCCGCAGACTAAAAAGAAAATACCCTCTAGATTAAATCCTTAGTTTCTACTAGAACCAACAATATAAAACTATTATAATCCATGTCATTGTATCACGCCAAACTAAGTTACTGAAAATTCTCAACGAGAATTGATTGTAAATATTCTAATAAATAAAAAAAAAATTTATGTAATATGTGCTTTATAAGATATTTGTAGATACACATTGCACGTGTCTCAGCATTCTTTTTGTCGCACCATCTTTTGTACCACCATGCATACGAAACAGTTGCATTCTTCTGTTTTACAAGACGCTACGCACGCACATACTCTCACACAAACTCATACTCATATGTATGTAACTGTGTTCAGAGTGTTATAACAGAGTATCAATGAGGAATCTGGCTCTTGCTCTGGTTCACGTCACCGATCATGTACACCTCCCCCGCACATGTTAAGGCATTTAAGAATCTTATTGTTCCAGTGTGCATCATTAACGCCTCGTCGATAAACACACGAGAGTACTCCTCTTTTACTCCGTTAACCAATACAGACCCGACGGTCCTAACGTCACGCAACCAAATTTTCTCCGAGACAGTTGGATATCTCCTCGCTAATTTATCTCGTATTTCTTTCGCGCCCTTCTTCGTCATGGTCAAGATAATATCATTCGTCCTAGAAAAAACCGGAACGATAAACTGATTTATCAAATGGGCTTATCACACCCAGGCGGTCCATTAACCCAAGTTATATTGGGCAACGGAACACATGTCACATCAACACCCCTAATATTATTCGAAATCTGCTGATTTAACATGATCTCAGTTTTATGCGAAACTAGAACATATCTACAGTCGGTATCAAAAGGTGGATTTTGTCATCAAATTTTACATACTTATCTTTTACAAAACCAAAATTATACTTTTTTGTATATTCTTTGACTAACCATCTCTTAATGATGTTGTCGACAAGTTAAAGGATTTTTCCCCTAACTGACGAATAACACCTAAACTAATTTTTAAAGAATTATCACCGATGAACGAAATATAAAAATCATATTCTTTCGGGTTAAATGAGTCAGCCAAAAGGGTTGAATACCTGAATTCTATCATAGCATTTACGAAATTTGTGTGGAAATCTTAACCAACTAAATATTCCGGCAACCGGGCCATTCCCAGATCTACGTTTGTCACTTTCGGGAAAACCAGCGGTAAAGACTGTTCCATCGCCATAATCTCCGATGGAACTAAGGTCATTAATGGGTGCAAATCTACTGCGAGTGCTGAACAGATGGAAGTGTTTCACCATTCATCTCAAAAAGCAGCCAGGACGAGAACGTTAATATCGTCCGCTATCTCCAGAGTGACTGTTCCCAAATCAGACGGCAACCAACATAAGAACTTTTCTATCTCCGTCGCCGTCGCAGCGGTCGCGCAAACTTTCGGCAATATATCTCTTCGAAGCATCCGCGAGTGCCGTCTTCAGGTTTAGACCTCGCATCTCACACAAATGAGCAAAAGTGGCCACACTCTGGTTCACACGGATTGCTTGGTCGTCATTATCCCCTAGACCACCTATACGTGCGTCCGAAAATATCACGGAGGTCATGGCATTACTCAGCAACACAGGTTCGCTAAACGTGTCAACGTGGTACAATCCCGCGTGCGCACAGACCAGAGATGGTATATAACAATCCCAGGGAACTGTCGCGAAAAGGTACCCAAAAACATGCCTGACATGTAGGAAACCGTTATTGCCTTCCGCTTGGACGCCATTCTGACATTCTCTCACAAAATGCCCTGCTTCCCCACATTTGAATCATCCTCCTTTTTTTGCAACAAATGCGTTAGTTCTTCTTTCTCCATGATCAAATTTATTTTGCATTTCAGCTATTTCGATTTTATTTTTCACATACGCTACTGTTTCATCTTCTTTCTTCAAGGCATCAACCAAATCTCCCATATAGCTATATATTTCGGATAAGATGTTTAGCAAGTAAATCAGTTTTTCCTTTTCTTTCACTTGTGCACCCGCATTTTTTCATACATTTACTAGCTTATCAAGCCTTATTTTTCCTCTCTATTTCTGCACACAATTTTTAGCGCTGTAAATTCCTTCAAACACATCTCGTCTAACTTTTTCATTATTCCATATGCCGTTTGTTCTTCACTAATAAATTCTAATTGCTTATTTGAGATGTAAGTTATATTCATTGCCTTCAAATCATTTTCCTCCCAGTCTGCATTATCTGTACTAGTCTTTTTTCTAATTACGATAGTATCACATTTTTTAAGCTTCAGAAACATGGTAATTGTTTTCTTCTACATATTGTAATCCTCTCCATCAAACACCGGTATCGTGATTTCCTTCCTTTCCATTTTATTTTTTTTTCTTTTTTGTTTATTCTCAAACGTTCCCGCGTGTTCGAAATCTTCCTATTGTTTTCTTACTTAACATTTGGTGTCGTGATCTTTTCCATAAACTTCTCGAACTTTTATTCACTTAATGAAACTCATTCACTGATTAAATCCCCCGAACAAACCAACCAACAAAATCAACAGAACCATTAACCATGCTCTGTTGCCATGTTAAGATATATTAATTTTAGTTTTTCAGCACTGTATCATATTTGGATCTTGCCTTGAACACTTCTACTCTATTAGTGTTGCTCTTCTTAAGATATCGTTCTCGCAGGAGGTTTATAGCACTAACAAAAACCCATCGCCCTTACCCAACAGTTCTCGTTATCATGTGACGCTCATACACATACGTGTGTGTTCACTCTACGTTTCCTTACTCTCGCACGTACAATACCAATGTACTATATATTCAACAAGTAAGTGCAGCAAAGGCACATGAAGAATCTGCTCTAGAACTTTTATAAGACGAGGTCATCGATAACAATGATGTTTATATTCAAATTGAAATATATATGATCGAGCCACAAATACGCTTCGATTTAAATCCATTTGAATGGTAGAAGGCTAAGGCAAACAAGTATCCAACAATTTCCGAACTTACCAAGAAATATTTAACAATTCCAGCAACGTCGGCGATATCGAAACGAAGTTTTTTGTATGCT
This sequence comes from Bombus terrestris, assembly GCF_910591885.1. Lineage (NCBI taxonomy): Eukaryota > Metazoa > Arthropoda > Insecta > Hymenoptera > Apidae > Bombus > Bombus terrestris. The sequence continues at coordinate 4,214,762 of NC_063285.1, forward strand.
GGAAATATTGTAACAAAAAGAAAAAAAGGGGGGAAGGAGCCGTTTACTTTCACAAAATTTTAATATTTCAGTTTTCTTATCTGAAAATAAGAAGTTAATAAACTAAACTTTATTAACCAAAACCATGTTTCTTATTTTCACCTGCAACCTAATAAATTAAATCTCATAAAAAATGTACATATCTAAATATTCTGACATTTAATTATAAAATAAAACATGAGGTACGGGTTAATACACGTGAAACTATACATTTCGATACGTGTATTCGTGAATCTCAGTACACGGATGTATATATAGATATTATGATCCCTGTATCCCTGTATTTTGATATATGTGTAGCCGCGTATTTCAATACCCGCGTATTGAGAAGTACACGGCTTAAAACACGATAATATTTACATTAATCCAATCGAATCAAATACAGACATGAATCATAAAAAACTGTTAATAAATATCTTATTGCTTAATGCAACCCTAATTATGATTATGAATGTGAACGTGATCCAGATAATAAATGATTTTCAACAATAAACGATTAACACGTTCGTCGCCACATCACCCATATCTACATGACGGTTATACTTTCGTAGGGGCTCCGTCACCAAAGTATGGATGACGCTCTTTTTGTTCGAGTTAATTAAATATAGGATATTACATATAGGATATACAACATAAAAATATTAAAAACACATTATACCATACCTTTTATTAATTTATATTCTGGATAAAATATTACATTATGCTATATCGCATGGTATTCGTTAAAACATTCCAAACACATTTGGGATGATTTTGGGTTGTAGTTTTTTTTATGTTTTTTGTCGCTTCTTCGCGTGAGACAGTTTGCTTCTTCTTGTAACATAGGGTGCACATCCTTCTTATAGGCTTGCTCTCCTGATTCTTACGTATCACCAAATGGTGGGGCACCTTCTTCGTTTTCTTCCGATGGTTGCCGGACACACTATTTTCTGAGAACACATTGAACCATTCGGAAACGAGAATTTCCCGAAATTTTCTTATCGGTATTTTTTCTTTTTTTTTTGTTGCTGTTTGGTACACAATATGAGCATTTGCTATAGTTGTTCCTAAGAGTAAATGTGGTGCTAATTTCCGATACCACTTGATGCTTTTTCATATCGTAGTGGCATATGAGACCACCTGGTCACTTCTATCGATACCAGTTTTTCCATTATTATATACAATTACCACCAAAGGTTTCTGTTTCGGAAGACATCCATGATATGTAGAATTCGTGCTTGAAATCATAATGGGTGCATATTTTGTTGTTAATATTCCAACATTTCGAACGTCTCCCCATTTGGGCACACCCATACCGAGCTTTTCTCCGTATTCACATCAGAATAAACTTGAGAGTTACATCATCTCTCACGGTGACTAGAGTTCCTGCAATCCCTATAACTCTCACCGTTCCTACATCTCTAAGAGTTCCATCATCTTTCGCGGTGCCTAAAGTTCCTACAGTCCCTATAGCTCTCACCGTTCCTACATCTCTAAGAATTTCATCATCTTTCGCGGTGCCTAGAGTTCCTACAGTCCCTATAGCTCTCACCGTTCCTACATCTCTAAGAATTTCATCATCTTTCGCGGTGCCTAGAGTTCCTACAGTCCCTATAGCTCTCACCGTTCCTACATCTCTAAGAGTTCCATCATCTTTCGCGGTGCCTAGAGTTCCTACAGTCCCTACAGCTCTCACCGTTCCTACATCTCTAGAAATTTCATCATCTTTCGCGGTGCCTAGAGTTCCTACAGTCCCTATAACTTTCACCGTTCCTATATCTCTCAGAGTTCTTTCAGCTCTCACGGTGCCTAGAGTTCCTGCAATCCCTATAACTCTCACTGTTCCTATACCTCTCAGAGTTATCCTAACCGAAATACGGGGATCGAACTATTCGTGGTGTCGATTATTCTAATCGTAACAGGAATTTACGACTCCCGTTGACGCGTATTCTAACGACCGCGTCTCCCCGCGATAGCTCGAAAATACATTGGGCATATATTTTTTTGTGCCGTACAGTTCCAATGACATGCATCCTAAAATTTAAAAATTTCACTGCTAACTGATAGCTCGTATAAAAGTTGTTGACGGACAAAGCTCGTCCTTCATTTAGCAATTTATCTGCAAGTTCAATGCAGACGTTTTTAGCCATGCTAACTTGCTTACTTCCGGTGATTTCTCGTCTAGAATACACTTTTGCAGACCATGTGTAACCTTCGGTGAAACACAGTTTGTATAGTTTTATACCATACTTATGTGATTTCGTCGGTATGTACTGCCGGAATGTTAGTCGTCCCCTCCAAGGAACCATTGTCTCGTTGACTATAATATTGCCTGGTGAAAAAATTTGTTTGTAACTGTCTATCAATATGTTTATGAGTGGTAAAACTTTTTTGCTAATAGCAATTCAAAACAATTACATTATGTAACAAGCGGTGTCTGTACTAGACCCATCCAAACCATTAGTTCAATAAATTTTATAATTTCTTTGGAAGTGGTGGGTTTCCATCTCTTATGTCGAGTTTGATCGATCACTTCATGTTGATGTAATTTTTATTCTACATATCTATTAGTCTCTGTAACTAAAAGACTTAGCACTTTTTCATCAACGAATAACGAAAACACTTATTTGCGCTAATGTCAAACGGCAAATCCATCAGAAGTCCGCTTTTTCCGGTGAACGGAAACGTCTGTTGCCTGTTAGCGAATTCATTCCATTGAATATTGTTCAATGAATTATCAATAGAGTTGAATTTCTCTTCTTCGTCTATGGCAAGTTCTTCCAACATGTCTTTGATGTCTTCGCCTGCAAATGCTTCCTCAATATCCGAGTCCGAACTCGATGAAATTCTATTTATAACTCTTCTTCTAAAATTCGCTATTTCGTCGTCGCTACTCTTCTCACTTTCAAATGTATTTTCACGTTGTTTGCTGAACATTTTGAAGATGAAAAAATCACTGATGTACGTCTTACAGGTATGCTTCTCGACTAAATGAAAGATCTGAGATATCTGCCATGAGATCCCTCGGAATACTCTAGCTGAAAAGCTTATCGCTTTCTCCATTTCAAAACTAAATAATCTTTTCTTTATAATGAATCGAAGGCGATAAACAATAAATTCCCGCTTATCGCTCTATTTACGTTCTGCGTATCGGCGGTACGTTTAGAGCGGGAACACGGCGCACGAGAAGAAGACGATGACGACGACGATGATTTAGAGGACGACGATGACGATGAGATGGGCGTGATTGGGGACCGTTTAGACGGCAACGATCCAGGGAATCACGATCTCAATAGTCAAGTTCGGGTGACTCCAGTGGGAAGACGTCGAAGCCAAGACGAGCGTAAGTGCACAGTGTTAACGTTTGAAGACGTGGAAGGCTCGTTAAAAAAATTCAGCGGAGATGACCTACCGAATATAACTCAGTGGATAAGAGATTTCGAGGAAATGGCGGAAGTGTGTGGCTGGTCGGACATCCACATGGTGGTTTTCGCGAGGAAGCTTCTCACAGGCTCTGCTCAAGCTTTCGTACGCCAGGAACGATGCATGAAGTCCTGGGCGAAGTTTAAAATGGCGCTGGTAGATGAATTCGAAGACGCAGTGAGTGACCGGCAGGTACATCAAGAATTAGCGCGTAGAACGAAAAGAGCAGACGAGAGTCTGCTCCAATATATGTATAGTATGCGTGAGCTTACGGGACAAGGAAGAATCGATACACAGTCGGTGATCGACTATATAATCCAAGGTATTCCCGATGGAGTCTCAAATAAAGCTATACTATACGGGGCCAGGAATATGCAGCAGTTGAAGGAACGCTTCAAGCAGTATGAAGCGACGAAAAGAGACATGAAGGCGAAAACAAAATTTGAGGAACGCAAGGACGATAAAGCAGAACGACCAGCAATGCGGAATCAGTCGAGACAAACGAGCAGTGATCTCAAAAGGTGTTTCAATTGCGGCGGTGACGATCACTTAAGTGTTACATGTCCGAAGAAAGAGAATGGTGTGAGGTGCTTCAGGTGCAACGAACTTGGACACATGGCGTCAAGGCGTACAGCACAACCGAAGAAGACCTACATCATTTCAAGACCCGAGAAGAAGGGATACATCAAGGAGGTGACGATAGATGGATGTAGGTTTACATCGTTGGTAGATACGGGTAGTGATCTCACGTTCATACGATCAGACGAGTATGCGAGGTTAGGATCACCACCGCTAGGAAATGGTAAGCTTAGGTTTGATGGCTTGGGTTCCACGGGCAATGAGACCTGAGGCGAATTTACAAAGATAATGATGGTCGACGGGTGTGCATTCACGGTCACGTTGCACGTCGTCTCAAACAAGGTATTGAGGAGCCACAGCCTGCTGCTGGGTACTGACTTTTTGGATCAGATAGAGTTGCGGGTCAAACGGGGCGAGGTGAGCTTCCTACGGCTTGACGGGTAGGATGATGGTCACGAAGACGCGTCGGGGGTATTGAAGGTCAACGCGATAGAACAGACCGACGAGATAGATCTAGCGCACGTACAAGAACCTCACTACCATGAAGCGATCCGCGATATCATTAGGGGGTATAAGCCAGAGAAGACGCGGGATGTCGGGATAACCGCGAAAATCGTGTTGAAAAGCGACAAACTCGTGGTACGAAGATCGCGACGGCTGGCGCCATCTGAGAAAAAGGAAGTGGACGATTTGATGGAGGCGTGGACAGACGAGGGTATTATAAAACCAACGGACTCGGAGTATGCGGATACCCCGAGTAGAAATCCACTGCCGGGTGCTGTGTATGTGGCTGAGTGTGAGGACGGGCTGATTGCACGGTTGAGAAGCGCACAGAAGAAGGGCATTGAAGTCCGTAAGATTTTAGATGCCGCAACGAGCAGTCAGGCCGATGGATATGTAACCAGAAGATTAATCGACGAAGAATGGGCTGCAAAATTCGAGGAACAGCGTCGTGAGTTACGCGAGGACGCTAAAAGGAAGATCGCTGCGACGCAAGAAGAAAACAAAGAATTTTAACAAAAGACGGAAGAGCGCGAAGCAGTACCTAAGGGGAGATTTGGTAGCCATTAAGAGAACCCAGTTTGGCCCAGGTTTAAAACTCGGAGGAAAATTTTTAGGTCCGTACTGGGTATCACGAACAATGCGGAATGACCGGTACATGGTGGAGAAAGTAGGGGAGCATGAGAGGCCTGCGCACACATCGACGACCGCAGACTTCATGAAGCCTTGGGTCCTCAACGCCGAAGATGACGCATCCGACGATAGCGAAACTGAAGACCACATCTGAGGGCAGATGTTATTGCAGGATGGCCGAATGTAGTATCGGGGCCAAAAGGCCTAAGGTATCGGCCGAACTGTAAACAAAGTACCGTTTAGCATCAATGTACCGTTGGGTCCTTTAAGTGGACAGTTTACGTGAAAAGGCTGCGTGACCTTGATCACGGGGGTTTCGGGATACCTGTTCCGAAGAACGGGAAAAGGCAGAGTGTGCAGAGTGTGCAGAGCGTGTAGAGCGTGCAGAGCGTGTAGAGTGTAGAGAGTGTGGAGAGCGTGTGGAGTGTGCGGAGTGGGCAGAGCTTGAGTTGGGAAGCAGAAAGCCGCATGCGAGAATAGAACGTAGAACCGCATTGTAATCATTTCGTTGCTCTTAATAATATATATTAAATCAAAACATCATTACTTGTCCTTTCTCTCTAAGATCCATTTGGATACTACATATATAGTTTAAAATTTAAACAAAATAAAGAGAGAGAGAGAGAGAGTTGAATCCGTGGTAAGGAGAATTGCTAATTAATTATCTAGTTATCTTAATTATAATACGTTGTTGTTATTAGTTCACGTTGAATAACTATCGTTTCCTATTTAATCAGCATCTGTTTAATCCATTTATAATAAATAAACTAATCATAATAGTACACGACACTACAATACATTACTATCGTAACAAATATAAATGTAAAGAAGCATGTTGAATATATAGCATATAGGATAGTATAGTAATAGATAGATAGTAATAGGATAACCACGGCTGACAAAACATCCTGCATACCACAGTCATCGAAACAATAACCAGATAGTAACAGGACAGCTACGTCTGTTAGGCACCCGACGATAACTCCTTCAGAGGAATCAAACCTTAGTATATAAACCTTCCCAAATTCAGTACTTAATACGCTTTTATTATAACACTCTGAACCGTTACTCTGTTGGATTCATATAATAAATTTTACTATCATATCTACAGTCCGAAATTTTTACCTTACTTGCGAAAAGTTCGAACTACGACGTGAGGAGACAACCGGTGATCTATTAATTTCGCGATTTTCTGTGTCTTCTATGTGACACCCGCAACGCTGAAGTTCTCGGGACTGTACACTCCAAACAACTCTACAAACGTTCTTCTATCCAATCAGTACGAAAAACAATCCACATATAATACAAATAATAAACTTTAAAATGGCACATGTTTCATCTTTTATTGTTTAATTGTTTAGTATTGACGATTCTTTTTTAGATTGATCTTAGAGCCAATTGGTCCTAGAGAAACGTTTTCTTTTTTAAATCATGTGGAATAATTCCAGAACAAAGATATTTTATTTCGATTCTTCAGTAATTACTTAATAAGAATGGCATTTTTTGCATTTTTTGAATTTCGAAAACCAATTTTGCGCTATGACGGTAAGTATAACATGCACTAAAGAACTAAGCTGAGTCACAGCTCAAGTGAATCCATATTTTCAGCTTTTGTGTAAATAATTATTTATTATCATAAACAGTAACGCTTCCAAAATAATCAATGAAAATGATAAAACGGTAAAGTTTCTGCTGATTAAACAATGTTGCCAATACAGAATCGCTTCTTTAATAACAAGACATTCGAGATGGAACGCTTTCTTCTTCGATTCTGTCAGTTTCAATTTTCTTGAGAAGTAAGCAATAGGCTGTAATATTCCGTTGTCTCGGGGTTGCTTCAAAACAGCTCCTAAACCGATCCCCACTTGTATCTGTATAAATGAATATTTCTTGATTTTGATCATATATTGATAGAATCGAACTTAGAGATATTTCTTAAGCTTTTGGAATGACTTCCCACATTTCTCAGTCCAGCTAAATTCCACATTTTTCCTCAGTAAGTAATGAAGTGATTCGAAGAGTTTGTAAGCATCTTCTACGTACCTATAATAAAAATTAATTTTTCCTATCAATTGTCTTACATTTCTTTTGTTCTTTGGACGTTCAAATACGCGCATTGCTCTGAGGTTATCTTTTCCTGATCGCACACCGCCATTTTCGATGATGTGACGAACATATTTCACTGAATTTTTTGCAAAATTACATTTGGCCAGTTTCAAGTGAAAGCCTTATTTCTTAATAGACCTCATCAACAGCTCTATATGCCCGATATACTGGTCGAATGTTTCAGAAAAAACCAAGATGCCATCAATGTAATTTATGCAAAAAACTTACAATCTGTTCATTCTAAGAATATTTACAATAGATCTGGAATTGAACACCTATATGGTCTTTTTTATATATGGAGTTTCACAGTTCTCACGTCAAATTTGTGTTTGACGTATAGAGGTTTAACAGGTTAAGGATAGTGCGAAATGATAAAAGCAGTTATTGCTGTCACAGCTTGTTATATGAATTTCTGATCCTTAAATAGTCCTACATACACAATGTACAAGTATTGCGGAGATACCCGTTAATGCTGATGATTTCTGTGTATATTCGCTCGATGCTGTACTATATTCTGTTTATTTATACTAGTCGGAGGAGAGTCGAATAATTTGAATTTGTCCTGACCCGACGGTTGCCTGTAGCGGCGACATTGTTCTGCCCGGAGTTTACGTTACTTGTATTCTAACGGTCTTGATGCTCCGGGACAGAACAATAACATGATTTGATTTGTCCTCTAAATCATGTGCCGCTACATTACCCCCCTACCAGTGCTAGCGTTTTTATTAAGTTAGGCCGAGTATCTCCTCGTCGTCGTTATTTTAAAAGTTGCGGATATATCCTGTGTCTGATAATTTGCGGGTTTTTTTGTTATCCAAACTCTGCCTGATACTAGTCGGGAAAACGGACTCTTTGTCCGGATCTCGTAACATACCTGTCCCTGGTGTTTTCTTCCCTGGTTTGATCGTTGCTGTTTGTGCCGTTTCCATCGCAGCTGTTCGTTTGATCTACGGAGATCAATATGTTACGAGATTCGACGCCTCTATCTTCTAAATCATCCGGAACAATGAACGCGAGTTTTAGACGGTCGATGGAAACTGCTCGTCGCGATTGTTTATTTTTATAACGTAGTTTTTTTGTCCCTTTTTATAACTTTGAAGGGTCCATCGAATTGAGGCTGTAAAGGGCCACCCGTCGCGTCGTGGCGTAAGAAAACGTAAGGCGAGGAATCCAATTCTTTGAAAATGAAAATTTTCCTTTCGCCATGACGCGTGCCCGGTTGCGGCCTGACCTTTTCCATTCGTTTTTTAAGCCGGTTCGCGTATTCCGCTGTGGCCTGCTGTCTTGTTGGTAAAAAAAATTCCGCCGGCAGTCGTATGCTCCTTCCATCTTGACTTCTTTGAGGCGCCGGGGTTTACTGTAGACTGGTGAGCCAGGTGTGGTTTCGATGTGGTGTACTACCCCGTGACGTATCTTCTCTCGCCCGAAAATAGATGGTCGAGTTAGGTCGGGAAACTCCATCAAAAGTCGATGATACACTGATTCACCGACTATATTTCTTACGGACGCTCCATCCGTCGTGCCGATGTATCCCCTTGCTGTCAATTGAGTCCTCGTGTCGATGAGACGTTTGTTTCGCGGGTCCACGAGCAACCCATAGTGGCTCAAAAAAGTCCACACCGATGATGGGTGATTGGACGTTGGCTATCACAAATCGCCATGTGATTGCCCTTCTGAGGGACAGGTTGAGGGTGACGGCGATGGTGCCGTACGTCGGGATCCGCGTCCCATTGGCCGCGAACAGTTCGTATTCGCATCTGTTCGTTGGTTGGTGGGTGTATTTTGCTGCGGGGATACACGCTTATGTCGGCCCCAGTGTCCACGAGGAAGGACGTCAGCGTCGCCTTGTCGGTGACAAAAATGCGGCGGGAGCCCATGCCGTCGTCGTCTGCCGCTTTTACGGACGGCGGGCCCCGTTTCCCTGCATCCATTTGCACGGAGATTGGCACTTGTACGCCCGGTCTCCGAACGTTCGATGGTAGTAGCAGAAGTCGGGGTTTCCCGATCTCTCTCTCGGTCTTTCTCTTGATCTCGGCCGGTTACGCCTTCCCGCTTCGGGTCGCAGCCTAGGACGAAGCTCGCGCTTCGACGTGCGCATTTCCGCTCGCAGTTGAGATATTTGTTCGCTCAGGGCGTTGACGACGGAAAGTCAGGGTTCGCTTGTTGTCTCGGGTTGTGCCGGCTGATCGACAACGGTCGCCAAACGAGGTGCGTGCCGGTCGCCCTCTGAGATCCTCGTGTACCTCGTCAGCTATCCGCAACATCCTAGCTACGTCGTCGCCGTCGACTCCAGCCAGAAAGCACCTGATCCGCGTTGGTAGGCGATTCTTCCACAGAGTGAGCATAAACTTGGCTGACGCAAGAGGACCGGCAAGTTTTTTGAAATCATGATAAAATTTCGAAGGTTTCCTGTCGCCGATCTCTTCCTTTTCCATCAACCTTCTGAATTTCTCGTCATTCGATTCCTCAAGGGCGCGCGTTAGTTCGGCCTTGAGGCTTGTCGGCCTAACGCCCGACGGCTGGTAGGGACAAATACGCATCCCCGATTTGCTCTAGGTATTGCGGCTCGTGGCAGCCGACGAGGGCTCTACACTTCGCCCGATCGTCTGTTATATCCACTGCCTTCATTTGCTCTTCCAGTATGCTGAACCAGAGTCTCATGTTCTTAGGCATTACCGGAGGCACGCGGACCAGCGGATGGGCTGCAATGGCGGGATTGCTCGTCATGCTTAGGCACACACACAAAAAAAAGTGATTGGTCTATCAGCGGCACTATCACAGTCACCTCTTTCACTTATATCACGTCGATCACGCCTATCACGACGATCACGCCTGTCACGACGATCACGTCAGGGTCACCAATGTAGAGGTTTAACACGTTAAGGATAGTGCGAAATGATGAAAGCAGTTATTGCTGTCACAGCTTGTTATATGTATTTCTGCTCCTTAAATAGCTCTACGTACACAATATACAAGTATTGCGGAGATACCCGTTAGTGCTGATGATTTCTGTGTACATTCGCTCGATGCTGTACTATATTCTGCTCGCCCGCGAACGTGTTTGTTTATTTATACTGGTCGGAGGAGAGTCGAAAAATTTGAATTTGTCTTGACCCGATGGTTGCCTGTAGCGGCGACATTGTTCTGCCCGGAGTTTACGTTACTTGTATTCTAACGGTCTTGATGCTCCGGCACAGAACAATAACATGATTTGATTTGTTCTCTAAATCATGTGCCGCTACAACGAATACCCCTCTGTATTTCTCTATAAGACAAAGCACTTCTTTTTTCTCTGGTCTGTTTAAATGTTCAAGGTTGTCAACAAATTTATCATTCTCCATGTACTCAATGAAGTTTATCTCTCTTCTCATCTGATCATTCTTTCTTTCTTTATTTTTCCCGGATATTATTTCTTCTTCTTTGTGATCTATCTTTCTATAACAATTTTTTTTAACTTTTTGAGCAATTCTCAAATCCTTATCTTGTATTAATTTGAACTTTTTATGGCGTCCAACCCTAGGACAAGGTGGTATGTAAACTTATCGTTGCGTACCACAAAAACATCCATTATTTCTTCTATTTTATTTATCTTCATTCGCGGTTTCGCCCGGACACTCGTGAGTCATTGCCACTGAGTTTTGAAAATACTCTTATGCTCGGTTAGATCTGCTTTTATTTGATCAACAATCTTTTGGTTAATAGAACTTGCATTGGCTCCAGTGTCATAAACACCTTTAACATCTTTCTGATCATTGATTCTAACACGGTGTTTTATCAATGGTTTATATACTTCTCCGGGGTTTTTAGTTTTTTCATTCTCATCCAATCTTATTGACTTCTTGTTTTCGGATGCGAATATCTCAAGTGAATTTACCTGTTTGAAATTCTTCTGAACATTCTTGTTTATGTTCCTGCATAATTCTACCGGATGGAATCGGCCAGGAAAATTCAGTGATTCACAAAAGCTAGTTTCGCGAATGATAGATTTTAATTTCTATCAAGACATACCTTCATCTCCTGCATTTCTTTTCCTTTCATCTGAACTTCGTTATTGAATTTTTTTGTGATAATTATCTTCATACTGTCCCAAAATTTTTATCAAATCATCTGTTGAGTATCGTTTCTTTATCGATTCTATCCTTAATGTGAATAGATAATCTCATAACAATCAAACCAATTCTTGTGTTTTCAATAGTCTTCCTCTCTTTTTCAAATATTAAGCGTTCTTTTTTTTAGCGTAATCAACGAACGAACCTGAAATATATTTGAAATTATACACGTATCGTGATGAAGACCAAATTTTATTGCTGAAAACTTTGAAAAATGAAGTCCTCCAATCTTCCCAATTATATTCTTTGTTCTTCAACAGATTTGTTTGATACCACTCCAGTGCTATTTTCTCCAAATACATCTTCAAGCACTTGATTTTCTACTCATAATTTGGATCTTGAATTTTTCCCACTCTGTTTCATAGTTTAACATCCAATCTGTGGCTTTTTGAGTCCCATGAAATTGCTTTAAAGCGAAGTACGTTCCTTCTATTTTATAATTATCTAGTTTTTGAAGAATTTCCAAAAGTCTTTCCATGTCAAAACTAGATTTACTTTCAGTCTTTATTTTCCTTTTTTGAGATGATTTCTGATTCTTCTAAGTAAGTATTTTGAAATATAAAGTTTAAGTTCGTATCAATGTATGACGTCGCAGTCTCATCATCCATCGTGAGTGTGATATATTTCTATATTGGCCTACCTTGGTTACACTTTTTGAGGCGTTCTTAACAATTGATGAATTGAATAATCTAGGATGATAACTTCTTGATTGATATTCCAGCGGAAAAAACATAATTCACTTCATCTTTTGGTTTTCTTATAGATTCTACACATTCTATTCTTTCACCTTTTGTGTTTTCGTTTATGGTGATACGGAGAATAATCTTCAATGGCATGGCGTAGTGAAAATCGATTTGTAATAACGTAAATCCTTAGGGTAAATCAGACGATCAATTCTGGAAAATCAATAATCGATTTTCCAAGTCCTAAATTACCATTCTTCTCTCGTGATCTAATTTATTTTTATCTAATTTCTCGTGATCTATTCATCAAAATGACTGCCAATAAAACAAAGCAAAAGTAAAAATGTCAGTTGGCGAGTAATTTAAATTCTATAGAATTTACATATACATTTTACTATATACATATGTTATCTATCATGCATCGACCTATTCTGAATCTTGGTTGTGTTTCTGAGAGTATTTTCTACCTCTCTGCTTTTTTCATTAGTTTTTCTTCTAACATCATTGCGTAAACCTTATACGCAGTGTTCAATAGTAATAGCCCTCTGTAGTTATATACTTCATGTTTACTATCATTTTTATTTATGGCTGTTATTTCTCCCTTTCTCCAATCTCTTGAGAGGTCTTCTTCATTCCAGATTGTTCTTACTATTTCTTTTAGTTTCCTTCTGGCTTCTCCTGCACCATATATTCATGCTTCATTTTTATCTTGTCTCTGCTTACTGCTTTCCTCTTGTTTATTCTTCCTATTTAATCCTCTATTTCCCTTTCTTCTAATTCTCCTGCATATTCCTTGTTTATCTTATAATAGGTCATTGAAATGTTATTTCCACTCTTCCATCTTTATATGAGCACTTGTCTTGCTTTTCTTCTTTCTCTTCTTATTAACATATGCTCATATTTCTGCCTTTGTTTTTCTTTGTTCTTCTTTTCTTTGCATAATATTTTATACTCTTCTTTTTCTGCTCTTTACACTTTTATACTCTTATTATGTCATACTTGTTTTACTTTTTTAGCCTTCCCAAGACATGTTGTCAGTGCCTTTTCGTTTCCCAGTATTCTGTATCCTACCACTTTAGTCCTCTTGTTCTTCCTCATTTTCGCTCGCATTGCTTCTATTAATTCTATTATGCAATTCAATGAGTGACCGATGATAGCGATGGAACATACGAATCACACATTCGTCTTTTTTATAATTCCCATAGATTTTCTGTGGGTCTGAGGTCGAAGTTTTTTGCACAACAATCTAAAACTAGAAATGTTACAGTTTTTAGCCAATATTTTATGCTTTTGCGTATATGCTTTAGTTTCCCATCTGGTTTGTTTGAGGATATTTTTAATGAGTATTACTCAAACGTTAGATATATACTGCACGTTTCAAATTTGCTGCTTCATTTCAACTTGATATGAAGGGAAACCACAAGCATATATAAATTTATTAAATTATAATTTATTGTTTTCACTACTTGTTCTGCATTAGCTTCGTATTCATAGCATTTATTACAATTTATATGAATAATTTTATTTCTTATGTATAGTGCAGCATCATTACTTATCCAGTGTTCTATTAAAAATTCGATAAGAGCTCGTTGAAAGTCAAGCCAAAACTTCACTCCGAGCAAAAGCACCAAGCTAAGATATCGTGGCAGACCTGAGCATTATAAATCGACTTCATTACCCTCTTCATTTATTTGGAATTTTATTTATTCATTTATTTTGTAGTAACTGATATAAAACGAATATCACGCAGCCATTATACAAATAAATAGTAATAAGAGTTAAATAGTTTTCAAGGCATAAGTAATCATATGGAGAGGTAGAGTCACTACCTTCCGGTATCCACTATCCTACTATAATAAGAGTAGCTGTTAAAGGTAGCGAGTGAACTTTTATTATCCAAATGATCTTGTTTCTCGAGTCGTTTGGATAAACGTAGTACTACTGTATAGTCAAAAAATTTCTTATATTTCCTCTAACCATGATAATTGTACACATTTTATTTATGACAGCGAATAATGATTTATACAAAAGCTACGATTATTGACTCATCATTTTGTTCATATAAATACTAAAAACTTTTCTTTTAAATTTTATTTGTACATACAACTGTATAATTTAGCTTGCTCACCGTGTGCATTATTATCATTATTACAATATTTAGTAAATAAAATTGGCTTCGCGAGTTATAAAAAAAATAAAAAAAAACGATATGTGAAATTGTTGATTTATGAAATTTTAATAAAGAAATAATAAATGTTTTTTAATTCAAGAAATGCCATTCCTGTTAAGTAGTTATTTCTAGAGTTATTCCATTTATTTATAATTAAATGTTTCAATTGTTTATGAGTGTTTAAGTCACAAAGAAATCAATACAATTGGAAGTAACAGAGTACCATGTGTCCCCTCTGTCATAGCAACATAACATTCTTATTAAGCACCCATAGTTTATAATAATATCCTGATACTCGTGATTATCGTGATGACTGCCCTATTCCAATCGTTTGATTCTTTGACATAGCAACTACTCAATTCACTATATATATAAAAACAGCAAGAATATCAATAAAAAATGGCTCCCTCATTCAGCATTCAATCAAGTATATAATATATATAATTATAATTAAGTATAAGTATACTTAAACACCTTTTTACCACCCTGAAAATAAGTTTATTTCAAAATTATGAATTTTAAAGTTTTCATTTGTTTTTTTAAAAAGAATAAAACTTTGTAACACATGTTATAATTTGTTAATACAGTAAGTTATTAATTTTTCACACAGATATTCTTGTGTGATAATAATAATTTGTTATCCAAATTGCAGTTCAATTGGTGCTGCTATCTTAACAAAACACAACTCATTTTATAGCTTATTTAATCACCTATAACATTCATTCTTAATATTTTCCTCTATCTCCACTCAGTCCCCAGATATATGCCAATAAGTAAGAGAAGAGACTGATTTTTACAATTATACCACTTCTGATTGTGTATTGTTGAAAATAATCTCTTACCTTGAACAGATTCTCATTCTCAATTATCAATAGGAACACATTAAACGATAGGACAACAATTTGAATTTTTTAATGAAATGGATATAATTTAATTCGATGTAATTCGACTGGACTAGTGGGATATATATATATATAAGAAATAAAAGAATAAAAATATAGTTACAATATATTCCAGTAACATCCTCCATTTCAAGTAGTATAAATGCCAATGAAGATGGTTCACAGATGCAAAAGCACAAAGACTGTTGAAAGCCACCCTGATGTATCTGCAAACAACATATTATCAAATTATTAAGTTTTAGTTATTTATTTACTCCAATTATTTTTTTTATTCTCTGTAGATCTCATATCAAAAATTCAAATATATTTAAGCTCTTGGTTATTTAAAATAGTAGATTAAAAATATTATTTTATTGTAAGTATAAATATAATATGGATTAGATTTTGAAATATGTAATATTATTTCTTTGATCAGAATTTCACAATTAGATTCTATTGAACAATAAAATCACAAACTTAACCGTTTGCGTCCCAAGCAGCGCGATCGCGCTGTTTAGATTTTGTGTCGAAAGGTCCCAGTACATTTGAACGCTACGGACGACTGACGGTATTCTGTATTTCATTGTTATCTTCTCAATAATTTTTATTGAACAAAACTGTTAGGAACATGATACATTTACACTGTACATGTGAATGTGTGTGTAAGCGTCAGAGGACGTCCAGGCCTTAGTTGGGACAAAAGACAAGAGTCAGTCGTTAGAAGTATCTGGAAGAGTCGGTTGACAACAAGCGTGCGTGCGAATAGGATTTCGAGGTCTTTAGAGTTTAAGATATATGTATAACTGTTGTGTGCTAAATAAAGAGAATTATTTGTATTTCCGAATCCTTTCTATATCTTTACAAAAACTTGAAATATTTATAAACTATGTCAGAAAAATAACAAATATGACGAGCGTTGTTGCGCCGCTTGTTTCTCTTCGCAATCGATTAAGACAAGCGTTAGCGCGCTGTTCGCGATTTTTCGACCCCTGAGACTCAAACGGTTAAGACATTTATTGTTGCATGTTGCACAAATCCAAGATAGTTAATCCATTGCCTTGCGATTTAAGTTCCAATAGCGCGTGCTATAACCAATGGCAGTGCACCAAAGTTGTGCAAATCGCACCGTTCTTCTGATGAGTAACGTACAACTGTAGAGGACAGGTATATATGGATGTTTGACCATGAGATTTATTGCAAATTATCGTTTGTTGTCGTAATCGTCGAATTTATTTAAAATAATAAATTAATGTACAGCCCATATTCGCTAAGTCGTTAGTACAAAGTATAAATCGCAAAATAAAATCGCGGATAAATACTCGTCCCGTAACTCGGTAAATAACTCGTGATAACACTTGGATCGCTCGTTGATACAGAAAGATGCTCGTAAATACTCGTAGATACTAAACTGTTTCTGGTTGCGTCAGTTTATTTATACTGGACAATGCGGGAGGGGAGGGGGGGAGTCGGAAGATTCAAATGCATCTTTATTCGACAGTTAGTTCTTTGACAACACTTTAGGATGCACTGTCACTAGAATTTATTTTATCACTACTAACGTATATTTTAAAATCATAGCAATAACCCGATTTTGACTCACATAATTTATAAAATTTTATACCGGATCTTGTCCCTCCCAATGGATTAAATTGTTTGTAGGATAAGCGTCCCTTATAATTCATCAATGATTCATTGGTAACAATGTCCTCTTGCGTTGTATATACTTCTTATAAATCTTTGATTCAAAAAAAAGATTTAAAAAAGGTTTTATTTTACATAATTTATCTGTATTGTTAGCCAAATTGTTATCTGCAAAATGCAAACATCTAGTTATTTACAGAAATCTTTTGAATGACATCGTTTTTCTGAAAATTGGAGTTTCTATGACTGCTCTCTTAGATCAATTTATTTGTATTGTTGGTTTCTTAACTTCAGTCATTATTATACATAGTGCAAAATATACTTTGATCCCACCACAGTTTACAGGAAACCAAGTTTCGTCTAGTTTTAGTTTTTTATTTTCATTGTTCATTATTTGATTTGCATATCGATTCATTTCCATAACAATATTTTCCCAAAATATATTATCAAATATTATATTAAAAACATCTACTTCTTTTTTGTTTTCACCTAACTTACTCAAAGTTGCCACTTTTATACCACAAATCTCTGTATAGTTTCAAATTTTTGGTACATTAGTTTCTTCTTTCCAAATCCATAGCTCTAGTTGTTGATGATTACTGTGATCTTCGTCGTCGGTATCATCTTCGATAACCAGTCGCTTACAACGTTCTCGTACAGAAAGTGAAATATCACTACTGTCACTATCACTATTTAAAATATCTATTAAATCACTTTTTGCGATGTTAGCAGAACTTTCAATGTCCTCAACAACGCTTAACATTCTTTTTGAAGTTATTTTTAGGGGTACCTTTCTAATATTTTTCAAGAAAATATACTGCACCTCCGAATGCGGACAAGAAAAAAAAGCATTTGTCGCATGTATCTCAACAAATATACAAAGTTTCACGTACAAAGTGCACGTGTTGTTTATGTTTGGCCCGAAGGATATACCACGTCTCTAACACGACGTTGTAGATTAAAAGCTTAATGATACAATAAGGTTAATTGAAAATACTTATAAACTGTAAACAACAATGTGATATTGTAAATAGTTATAATGTAAATATTTTTAAATGTCAGAAAATGTTAATAAATCATGCCAAAATTTCAAAATTTTTATTTTTCCTATTAAATTGGAATTGCATCACTGATTAAGCTTTATGCTATAACAATTAAAGTTTCAAAAATAAAATAGAATCATAAAATAATTACTTCTTTACTCATAATGCATTACTACAATAATCTTATTTTATTAACTGAATAATGCTTAATAAATATTATTAAGAAAAATGAAATTTATGAGAGTACTGTGTATGTTTTATTAACTTTCCTTTGACATTGCACTTTTTAACAATCAACATATGTATTTATAAATTAATTAAAGATTTAATTTCTGTTATTTTTGCTTCAAAGGTGGAATATACTTACGAAGACAAACTCAAGGAAAACAACTCAACAGCTTTCACTAAGCTATGTTTTGTTACAAGTTGAGGTAATTGTTTACATCTTTGTGGCAACAGCAGAGAATGACAGTATTCAATCGGACTAGCATTAATTGCAATTATATCATCTTTGTCTGTATTATTTAAATTCATTATTTGTTCTTCTGACACAAGTTTTGTAAAGTTAAAATCTTTCTCATTGAAAGGTTGGTTCATTGAAATAATATTTTCTGGAAATCTTCTTTTATAACCGCGATCAATATTTAGCTAAAATTAATAAAAATGGTCAGTATTAAATATTTAAAAAAGTAAATATTATTTATTATAAGATTACCAATAACAAAGAAAATTTATATAATGATTAAAACAAGTTTGTATGGTATGTTTTGTCAGAGGACAATATATAATTGGATTGTTCATATAAAACTTTTATAAAAATTTGAATCATTAAATATTTTAGACATTTAATGCCTATGTCTAATGAATAGAAAATATCAGTACATATAAGAATCAATCTAATGTACATTACTATTTTATCTTCATCAGTATAAGATCAATTATTTTTTAGATGAGAAAAAAAGTTGAAATTTGATATAAGATGTTTTTTTTGGTAAACTATTATATGGCACACCATTACATAAATTCGGTTGTAGGACTCTTTTGACCCCGTTCACTGGCTATACTTTTTAGATAAAAGTAGCTTTAGATAAAAGCTGCTATTTTACTAATTTTCTATTCCTTACAATGTTTAGATATTTTGAAAATTTTTAACCACAATTTCTATGGATTAAATTAATGAAAGTCATATTCACAAGACACAAGTATTCCAAGATCTGGTTAATGACTAAATGTACAAATGAAGGTGCAACATCCCATTGGAAGATAAAGTACATTATTGGCAAACAGATACAGGTACAGGTACAAGCTAATGAGTTCAGAAGTCTTCCAACAAAGTCTCAGCCACCATAAATGTCCGATGCTGAGAAGATAGATAAAATTGTGTAGGTCGGGCATACCATAGGTAACCACATTATTGTCCAAATCAATACCAACTCATTTTGCCAACCAGCACTCTGGCAACGCACACATATTAATCTTTTTTGCAAAAAGATGTTAACGAGATGCTAGTCACAACAACTTAGTAATAGGCGACGTTTATAGCAGGGAGGCATGTTTAACCAGGGAATACTCATCATGTCAGAAAATGGCAATATTTTGTGTTATGGTGATTCATATCAGTAATAAAATTAAAAAATAAAATCGTCATTTCATTACAACTTAATTCTATATTATAACAGCCACACATACTCTGTATTTGGCCATTATACTTCATCGCTTACTTTTTGTGATACATTTTAGGTACACAATTTTCAAAGTTTTCAAAGAAGGCACAACAGCTAACTGGTTAATCAGCAATTGTATACTCCAATAAATGTACTGTGGCACGCAATATGATTTTTCTCAAATATTAAGTTTTCTGAATGTGAGGTTGGCGGTAGCCAAAACTTTCATCATTGAACTCCTCTACTTACAAGTTTTCTAACAATATATCATGCACTCTATGGACATTAAAGTACTGAATACTACAGTATTTCAAATTTATTTACTATGCAGAAAAAACAATATTACATTTATGTTTCATTTATAAATGTTATATTTATGATTGTATATATAAAATGCTATTTATCATAAGAATAAGGTAAGAAGAGAAGAAACATTTATGTCAAAATAGAATAAAAACTAGAATAGAATAAAAAATAGAATAAAAAAATATTTAAAAACAGACATTATATGTATACAGAAGAATTGAATCCTGAATCTTAGCATAGGACTTTAACGGATTACCATCATACTATTGCATTGTTTGTTAAATACCACAGTTGAATCACATTTTAGCGTAGTAGTAAAATTTCAATCACTAATGTTTCAAAAAATATTGGATCTTTGCCCTTATAATGGAATACTTTTGCAGAGTGAGGATCTTCCCATATGCAGAATTTTAACTAAATCAGTAATACAAATCTCTTGCAGTTCCCTTGTTATTTGTTAATTATGAATTTACATATATATGAATCGATATAATTATTTTTTTCTTTTCATTGTGTTAAATAGTTACATTAACTAAGTCATACTAGAGTAACTTAACACATTAGCACCATAACTCACATATATGTCATTTGGATTCCTCTGCTAGAACCTGAATGATATATATAGATGAGTTTCTAAATGCTCTGATGCCAATGTGTTAAA
Organism: Bombus terrestris; assembly: GCF_910591885.1. NCBI lineage: Eukaryota > Metazoa > Arthropoda > Insecta > Hymenoptera > Apidae > Bombus > Bombus terrestris. The sequence continues at coordinate 4,235,180 of NC_063285.1, forward strand.
GGATTATAAGTTCTTTGAAATACAATTGGGGAGAGAGACATTATAATTCTCACAATTATAAATCATAAAACATTAAATAATTTCAGTTCACTAATACATATAAATTCCTAAAAGTATAACACATTGATTAATAAATAAACAATCCTGATATTGTCTTGGCAATATAATAACAAATATGATATATTCATTGCTACTTCTTTAACTGTTATTTGATATATGATTTTGCACTATAAAATTAATTTATATAATTTTATTCTTATAAAAATTCCTAGAATAAACAATATTATCTATATTATATTATTAGATATAATTACAGTTACATAATATTTATTTCATTTTTATTTTTGTAAATTGTCACTGATTTTGTAAATATTTTTGTTTTGTCTGCTTATTTTTATTTTATAAGTTATCAACAAACTGTACTTGTAAGTATTAAAACTAAGAGATAAGCATACGTAACAAGATTTATAGGTATTAATGACATTAATACACAAAACATATTTGTAATTATTAAAATTTGAACCAGAAAATTATCTTACGAATATTTATGCAAGGGATGGTAAAATTAAAGCATACATTTACACATATGACAAGTGAACAATAAAAACATGTGAAATATTTTATCCTGTAAATTACTATATTACTTAAACAAAATTGTAACAACTAAAAAATATTTAAAAATAAATTAAACAAATATTTATTATAATTAATTATTTAATAACATTACCTGGACTAAAAAGTGATATTTGCCTTCCAATATTTTCGAATCTTGAATGTTTAATATATAACGAAACACTTCATTCTTCTGGGCTTCCATCCACTTTTCTTTTAAAACCAAATCAAAATTAGATTCCTCATCTTTTTTAATATCTTCACTACAAACACAATTTGCTTCAGTAGAAGAATTGTAGGACATGACTGTGTCGGATTTTGTTATGTAGATTTAAATAATATGAAATCATTTAGCACAACTAACCACACCTATTTTAGGTTTAAACTATGTGGTGATCGAAACATAACCTAGTTAATATTCTATGTAATATATATATATATATACATATGTATGTATGTACTTCTCCATAGATTTCCTGCGAAATTAAATGATACTGACACGATAAAAATATTATAATACAGTGAGTTAGAATATGCAATAGTGAATACAATACATGTAAAACGAATTTATACCATATTTAGATTAACTAGTTATATTTATTATTTTTTTGTGTATCACAATTACTTAGATGAAGTGAGAAGTGTTGTATAATATTAAATATTTATTTTTTATCTTTTATCTTAGGTATTTTAATCTACAATATGATAGTATTACATAATTTTTTTTACATTAAGATCTTATTAATTAACAATATCATTGTATTACTGTAACACTAGTTACATGAAAGTTATGATATGACTTTTTTAAAGAATAAAGGCATGATATCTTTATTATATTAGAAAATATGTTTAACCCTTTGCACTCCAAATTTTATTTCAATTTTGTTACCAGCAGCTCCTAACGCTTTTAAGTGCTTTATTTGAAATTTACTTTAACTAAAAAATAAGACAATTTAAATAAATAAAGGAAGAAACAAATTCATTTAAATACCAGTTTTATTCACGCTATTGTTGTATTTTGTAATTTTTAAGTGTATGTATTATGTATGTAAGTATTAAGTGTATCTTGAAACAATTTCCAGGATGCAATCCTTGTTTTCTTTCGCACATTTCACAAAAAAAGGTGGAATTGAAAGAATGTGGAGTGAGACTCGACAAAGTAGCTCCTGAAATAAAAACTGATGTTGAGTCATACTCGACATAGGAGTGCAAAGGGTTAATACATTAATAAAAAATTAATAGTACAAAATTTAACAAAGAAGAAATTAAAAGAAGACATTAAGTTACATTTAAAATTTGTATTTCATATTGAATTTGTTGATCTCTGTTAAAAGTTTCTCATGGTGGTATTAAAGCTAGTAAGTATAAGTAAATAAAGATAATTAGTTTAAAAAATTGTTATTTTAATGTTTGATCTCTGAATTAATTTTTTCATTCTGATGTTAATTTGAAATTTTATTAATTTTTAATGAAATCTTGTATTAGATTTAACTTTTTGTTGAAAAATATAAAAGAACAATTTTTTTCTATTGTAACTTTGGGAATATTTTGATTTAAATTTTCTTCTACTTCCTTTTCATTGTTATTTTTACTATCTGATATTATGAAAATCATTGTTAAAACTTGGAAACGCGCACGTCGATTATATTGTCTATTCGTTACAACACACGCACAAGGGTCGACTTCCGAGACTACGCATGCCGAACCGAAAAATCAATGGAAAACCATAAATAAGGAAAGAGAACAAGAAGTGTATCAACGCTATGTTACAAACAGCACGCCAGCGACATCCATATACTCATTCATCAAACACGCACAAATGTCGCAGGACACTTGAATTCCTAATAATTATTTTATATTTACAAATAATAATCACTACGGTAAATATATTTTCTATATTTCACTGTGCTTCTAGATGTTTTTGTGTTTTCTTTTATTTCTTTCATTTCTGAATCTTATTTGCTTTCTTTATGCTCTTCCATTTTCTAATGTAGTATAGCAAAGTCTGAATATTGTCTGGTCTATGTTTGCGAGTTAAAAATTAACAATTTTTTATTACAATTCTTTTGTATTGCCAGTCATAATTTACTTGCATTACTCTGTTTTTTACCACATAAATTTGGAACCTACATAAAGAACAATATAAAATTTGTAGATACGTGCAAAATAGCTATACTCTATATATATCTATATAATATCACAGAGGAAATTTCCTCTCTCATACATATGTGTATATATGATACATATATGATATATATGTATAAAGCAAATCAGTTATACATATATGTTAGTATATTATTATATACTATTTATTCTATAATATATAATTATTTATTATTGTTATATATTATTTTGTATATATAATTTTGTATTATTATAATTATATATTATAGTTATATTATTTTACTATTTCATTAATAGTATTAGTAAATTATTAATAATAAACAATAAATTAAATATGAATTATATAAATTGTACACAAAATAGTAAATTATTATTTTATAATAATAATATTGTTGAATTTATTTATTTATTGAAATTATTTTGAATTTACTAGAAACGATATTAGAAAGAACGAATTATTAATTAGATAAATAAATATGAATCAAATTGTATCATGTTCGATCTCACTTTATTCAAAAAAGGTTCGTCAGTAGCAAAATCTTTTTTCACAAGGAACCGAAAAGAAAGAAGGTTTGTCGTTGCAACGGTAATATTCCCTGATACATAAACTTTTAATCTTTTTCTATCGTTTCCGCCCTGTACTGTATTGTACCCCTACTATATCCCTCTCTGTTGTACATTCGGTATTTTTTCAGTATTTTTCGCTGCCGGCAAAATATATATAAAGCATGTGGAGAATTTATTCTATCGTCGTATCCCTTTCAGAAGAACTAAGATTGTTGATTCGTTAGAAGTTTCTAAAATTACTTACCAAATTAAGAGAACGTTAATATAAATTATATCATTGATTCATGTGTTAATTTTTCTAACATGTGCTAAAAATGAACCCCTCAATCAAAGAATGCTAATACATGATAACTACCGCTTGTAATTATACTTATTAAAATTTTTTTAACAATTTTATTTCGATATGTTTGTTGCTTACGAAGGCTATGTATATATACAGTTTTGTTTTTCGTTTAATATTTACTCCCAAACGTAGAACTTACTTAGCAAACTACGTACTGATAAAGTTTATGTTACATTGAATCGTTTTAAGAGCTTATTTATTTCGTGTAAATTTTGTTCTGCATGTTGAGCTATTTTTCCTTCCGGTAGAACTTTTGGTTCGTACTTCAGCAATTGATAGCCATCAACTAAATACTTCTTTGACTCCTGCTGCAAAAAGAAACAAACCTTCAAATACTTGTTAATGTAAAGTGCAAATAAATGATGGCAGAAATTTTTGTTCACAATTTATGTAATTGTCTGTTAATATTGTATAATTATCGTATTATGTAAAAATGCTTCAGCCCCTTATAACTATAATTACTGTTAGAACACGCGTATATTACCGAAAGAAATAGAAACAAAGGCAACCGAAGATAATACAAAAAATGTATTTTGTAGATTAAGTACGTTGCATATATGGTACATTTGTATTGTATGTGGAGAGTGAGGGATCGTAGAGAGAAACGATACACAAGTATGTAACAGCCGAGGAGGACGGACGTGTCTAGACGGTCGTCCTCTCCAGGTATAAGTGAATAGTGAAAAAGTGTTTCAAAGTAATAGTGCTGCAAAGTGATAGTGAGGAGGAAATAAAATAGCAATGCAGATACCAACTATAAACATAGCAACAACAGGAGAAACATATTATATAAGAACCAAACAAATTAACATTGAGCCAGAAGAAACAAAAGAGCATCGGGGACAGGAAGATAGCAATTCAGAACATGAAAGATACTACCAGGACGAAAGTTGGAAGCTAGCGAAGGCTAGCAAAAAACGCAAAACAACTACAGACATAAGTGCCATAGGAAACCCAGTTACAGAAAAGCAGCGATGGCTGCAAGAATTACCATTAAGTAACTCCTTCAACTCACTAACGGAAGAAATAGACGCTGACCCCGTAAATAAAACCACTACCCAAACAAATCATATTACAAAACCATCACCAATCTTTGTTGAGGCCCAAATAATAAACCCGCTCATCGATCTACTAAATAATCTAGACGAGAAAAACAACTACACAATGAAGCAAACAAAATTGGAACAAGTAAAAATACAAACAAACACACCAGAAACATTTAGGAAAGTTATAAAAGCATTAAAAGAAAAAAATGCTATCTACCACACGTATCAGCTTAAAACTGAAAGGAGCTATAAAATTGTCATAAGAGGATTGCATCCTAAAATCAACATACATAAACTAAGCGATGAGTTAGCTAAAATTGGACATCAAGCAAGAACAATAAACAATATAACAAGATTCGACACAAAGCAACCACTACCACTATTCTTAATAGAACTTGAACCCAGAAACAATAACAAGGAAATATATGATATCAAACAAATACTAAACACAATAGTAACAGTCGAACCACCACGACACAAAAAAGATATACCTGAATGCATGCGGTGTCAACAATACGGACACACTAAAAATTATTGCAACAGAAGCCCAGCTTGCGTCAAGTGCGCAAAAAATCACTTAACTCTACACTGCCCATATTCTGGAAAAATAGAAAAAGTTAAATGCTTCAACTGTAACGGAAACCACCCAGCCAGCTATAAAGGATGTGAAGTAAGAAAACAATTACAACGTAAACTGTTCCCGCGCCTACGAAGCAGGACAAGCACTAACACACAAGCCCATCAGGACAGCACAAAACCTGAAATAATATCAAATACAGAGCAAGCAATAAACAACAAACCTATCAGCACCAACACCATTGGTGGTCTAAGCTATGCTCAAGTAACCAGCCAACCAACACAAACACACAACCAATACCACAGCAATAGTAACAATGACACTGCAGAAATCAAAGAACTGCTCAAACAATCCATAAAGAACACCGAAATGCTAACCAGAATGATAAGCGAAGAAAACGCAGTACTCAAACAGCAAACCCAACAAATCACAGTCATGCTACAACTAATTACAAACGTGCTAAGCAAAAAATAAAAACGGACAATCTAAAAATAGCAGCCTGGAACTCAAACGGCCTACAACAACGGGCCCTCGAAACTAAAACATTCATATACAATAATAATATAGACATACTACTTGACTCAGAAACACACTTCACTACAAAAAGCTATTTGAAAATACCATACTAGACCACCTATATATCATACCAAACACCCCTCAGGAAGAGCTCACGGAGGGACAGCAGTGATAGTCAGAAACGATATCAAACATTATCTACACAGCCAAGTTAACAAAGAATATTTACAAGCAACCACTGTTACAGTTCAAACTAGCAGCAACTACTTCCAGTTGTCAGCAGTATATGTGCCTCCGCGACACAAAATAACAACACAAATGTGGGAAGAATACTTCCAGGACCTAGGGGACAAGTACATCGCAGCGGGAGACTACAACTCAAAGCACACGCTTTGGGGGTCAAGAAACATTACACCTCGAGGTAGAACACTGGAAAAATACATTAGAAATAATAACCTCAATATATTATCCACAGGAACACCGACACATTGGCCGACTGACCTGAACAAAAAACCAGATCTTCTGGACTTTGCAGTTACAAGGGGACTAAACACAAATAAACTAAAAATAACACCCAACCTCGAGCTCAGTTCCGATCATACACCCATAATAATTGAATACAGAAACAAACCAATTCACTATAGCAAACCAGAAACACTATGCAATAAAACCACCAAATGGCAAACTTTCAAAGAAATAATAGAAAGCAAAATAAACTGCAACATCCCGTTAAAAACTCCTGAACACATAGAACAGGCAGTAGCAACATTGACAGCAGCTATCCAGGAAGCAGCAAGGACAACCACTACTCCCGAACCAACCAGCAGACAAACAATAACAATCCCGCAAGAAATACTCGACAAAATTAAAGAAGACACTCTTCACACACGAGAACACCAACTATTCACTATGGAAAGCCGCGAAAAAAATAAGGAAGCCAATAATACCCGTCCCGGCAATCAGAAAAGCAGATAACACATGGGCAAGAAGCAACGAAGAACAAGCTGAAGAATTCTCCAACCACCTCTGCAACACATTCACACCACACATTATCAACAACACCAACCTCAAAAGTCATACGGAGGAGGATCCACAAACCACTATTACCACAACTGACAAGGTTACCATCATACCTAAAACATCGGCACAAGAAATTAGAAACATAATTGATAAAACAAAAAACAACAAAGCGCCAGGAATCGACCTAATCAATGGTAAAATCTTGAAAAACCTTCCGCCAAAAGCAATAAGACTAATGTCAATAATATTCAATGCAATTCTAAGAATTCAATATTTCCCCAAACCATGGAAATTAGCACAGATCAAAATGTTACCTAAACTAGGCAAAGACCTGCACCAAACTGCATCTTACAGACCAATATCACTGCTTCCAGTATTTTCCAAAATACTGGAAAAGATAATATACGACCGCATAAAACCAATAATAGAGACAAAAAAACTAATACTGGATCACCAATTTGGTTTCAGAAACAAACACTCCACGATATAGCAAATGCACAGGCTTATAAACGAAATAATAGTAGCACTAGAAAACAAGGAATATTGCACAGCCCTCTTTATAGACATAGAGAAAGCATTCGATAAAATTAATCATGAAAGTCTACTACAAACAATTAGGAAACAATTCCCGGAGCAAATACACCACTTAATAAAATCCTACCTAAGCAGCAGAACCTTCGTAATAAAAATCAAGGACACACATTCTCAAGTTAAAGACATCAAGGCCGGGGTACCACAAGGAAGCGTCCTAGGCCCAATACTATACACATTATACACGGCGAACATACCAACAACTACCAACAGCACAGTATTGACATTCGCGGACGACACAGCTATACTAGTCAGGCATACTAACCCAGAAACGGCAGTCAAAATACTACAAGAACATATCATAAAAGTAGAAAATTGGCTACAAGAAAAACAAATAAAAGCAAACCCCAATAAATGCAACCATATTACATTCACGCTACGGAAAAAGATACCACCAAACATCCTATTGAACGGCACGCATATAACGCAAACAAAGCATGTCAAATACCTAGGACTCCACTTAGATCAAAAACTCACCTGGAAACTACACATCAAATCAATAGTAGAAAAAAGACAGAAAACAAGGAGACAAATGCATTGGCTAACAAGCCAAAAATCCAAACTAAGCACAGAAAATAAATTAAAAATATATAAAACGATCAAAAAACCAATCTGGACGTACGGAATACCACTATGGGGGACGGCAGCAATGAGGCATATAAACAAAATAGGGGTAATACAGGCTAAAATCCTCAGAACAATAGTAAACGGACCTTGGTACGTCAGAAACGAAGATTTACGAAGGGACCTGGGAATGCCAACGGTCAAGGAAGAAATTAGCAGATACTCCGAGAAATACAAATCAAGAATAGCAACACACATAAACCGGCTAGCTGCGGAAACATACAAAACCATAAATATGGACAGAAGACTAAAAAGGAAGCACCCAGCAGACCTTATAAAGGACATAACCTGTAATTTCGTACTATCGCGGGGAGACGCGGTCGTTAGAATACGCGTCAACGAGAGTCGTAAATTCCCGTTACGATTAGAATAATCGACACCACGAATAGTTCGATCCCCGTATTTCGGTTAGGATAATCGGGGTGGTTGATGCGGTATAACACTGAGAGTCACAGAATTATAATAATGTATATTTCCAACAACTAGTCTACACGATTGAAAAGATATAAACAATTAACAACTTTATCGCACGCAGATAATGTAAATGTATACAGTATCGAGCAAGGCTCTTACACTTGAAGTTAGTCTCTTGGTGGACGTAGCACGATATGATACTTAACAGAATAAGCGAATGTTTGGCAATGTGTAATGTTCGACGCGTCACAAGGAACTGATCCACTTTGGATGATTTCTTTGTCTCATCTTTAAGACGACCCCCACTATACTTAGGTCACGCCACCGCTCGCGCCTATGCTCACGTATGTCTATTCTTGCGTGGAAAACGTAACGGACCAAATTCGACGTTTCGAGAACTCGCTGCTTGGCAACAGCTATGCGCTCGTCGATACATTGTATATGATCCGGCGGTCAGATAAGACGATCTGACTGAGACATTGTAGGGCCGCGAGTGACGGTTAGAAAATACAGCCTGTGTTAAGCCTCGTGGCGTAACATCCTCCCCCCGTTGAGAGGGTACCGATCAAATGATATGGTGTGGAGTCAGTTGCGTCGCTGGCGAATCTCCTTGGCTCCGTGTGGGTGGTCGGACTCGTCTGGATCTGGGTGAATGGGTAAGGGGACCAGTCTTTTGACGCCACGATCCAGGGTAGTTGTTGCCGTCTGCACGGTGGCGGTCCGTATGATTCCGTCGACTCCTGGATGGACCTTGATCACGCGGCCCAAAGGCCATTGCATGGATGGTACGTTATCCTCCCTGAGGACTACTACGGTGCCTACTCGGATGTCGTGACTGCCCTTGCTCCATTTATTTCGGATGTTCAGCTCGTTCAGGTATTCTCGATGCCAGCGGCGCCAGAAATGTTGTTTGATCCTTTGAATATGTTGCCAGCTGGAGAGACGATTGGATGGAGTATCCTGGAAATCTCGTTCTCGAAAGCTTGTTAGTGCATCTCCGATGAGGAAGTGACCGGGAGTAAGGACAAGAAGATCGTTTGGGTCAGATGATATTGGAGTCAGAGGACGGGAGTTGAGGATAGACTCGATTTCAATGATCAGTGTGTTCAAATTTTCGTATGTTAAGAGCTCGTTACCTGCGACACGTCTGAGATGTCGTTTGAAGGACTTCACCGCAGCCTCCCACAGCCCGCCGAAGTGAGGTGAGTTGGGAGGAATGAAGTGCCATTCGATTTGTCGATCGGCTAAAAAGGACTGAATCCTTACCTTATGATCGTCGGACTGCAGGAGGTTTCGGAGCTCTCGTAATTCATTGTTGGCGCCAACGAAGTTGGTGCCGTTGTCAGAATAAATTGTTACACAGAATCCTCGGCGAGCGATGAATCTTCGCAGAGCAGCAATGAAGGCCTCGCTAGTGAGATCGGTGACCAGCTCGAGGTGGACTGCTTTGACTGCAAGGCATACGAAGATTGCTACATATACCTTGATTTTTCGTCGGTTGCGATCCTTTCGTTCCTTGATGTAGAACGGTCCGCAATAATCGATTCCGACGTTCGTAAATGGACGAGATTCCGTTATCCGTGCAGCTGGAAGGTCGCCCATTACGTACTCTACTGGAGGTGGATTGGCTCGGCAGCAACGTACGCACTTCTTCAGCGTGCTCCAAACTTGACTACGGCCGTCGATAGGCCAGTAAGATCTCCTTAAGGCATATAAGGTAGCTTGAGTTCCGGAGTGGAGATTTAGGAGGTGTTCATGCTCGATTATGAGTGCTGTAACTGAGGATTTGGGTAGAATGATTGGGTGTTTCTGAGTGAAGGGCATTGGTGAATGACTGAGTCGGCCTCCGACTCGCAATATCTCGTCCTTGTCCAGAAATGGATTGAGTCGTTGCAGCTTCCCCTTCACTGCAGAATTTCGATCTGTGCGGAGAGTGCGTATTTCATCTGGAAAATAACAGAGTTGTAACAATTTGACCAATTTGTTATGCGCATTGGTTAAATCATGTGTGGTTAGAGGTCCCCCCCGATCCTGTTTTTGCCTCCATCGGAGGCAACGAGCGGCAATTCTTATCAGCTTGGGCCAAGAGGAATATCTCTCCAGTAGACTGTGGTCAGGCGGAGTCACGGACAGACATGTTGCCTTCTTTTGCACTGGTATTTCAACTAATGGTACTGGGTTCCACGACGGCCAGTATTTTTCAGGTTGTTGGAGCCATTCTGGTCCATGTTGCCAAATGGTAGATCGCAGGAAGTCTTGGGGTGATTGGCCTCGAGATATGAGATCTGCAGGGTTATCGGTAGTGGGAATGTGGCGCCAATCTGAGGTGTGAGTCTTTTGTTGAATCTCTGTCACACGATTGGCGACGAAGGTTTTCAGCGTATGGGGTGATGTATTAATCCAGTGTAAAACGATTGTAGAATCAGTCCAGTAAACGGTCCGAGAAATGTTGCTTGGTAACGCTTGAAGGACTGTAGTGGCCAATGATGCGAGAAGAAGTGCTCCACTCAGTTCCAGCCTTGGAATGGTTTGTGATTTGAGTGGAGCCACTTTTGACCTTGCGGTGAGGAGTCGTGTCCAAACATGACCATCCGGAGCGATGGTGCGAAGGTAGACGCATGCCCCATACGCCCTTTCGCTGGCGTCGCAGAATCCGTGTAATTCAATTTCCGCTGCAGTCTTGATTATAGTTTTACGTGGAAACTTCACGTTATTTAGCAAAGGTAGCTGTGAATAATATTTGCTCCATTCTGTGTGTACGTCAGCCGGAAGAGATTCGTCCCAGTCAAGTTTTAAAGTCCAAAGTCGTTGGAGCAACATCTTAGCGCGAACGATCACTGGTGCCAGTAATCCAAGAGGGTCGTAGATCTTGGCAATTTCGGAGCTGATTGTTCTCTTCGTAATTCGAGAGGCGGTAGGATTGATTTTGACGGAATATAGGATCGAATCGTCAAAGGAATTCCAAACAACACCCAGAGTTTTGAAAGTTTGCGATTCGCCTAGTAGCAGCTTATCGTTTATGTCCTGCTCGGAAAGTCCTCGTAGCAGTTCCCGGTCGTTCGCTGCCCATTTTCGGATGTTTAAGCCGGCTAATTTGAGCAATTCTATGAGCTCCGTTCTTAGTGATTGTGCCTCGTTCTTTGTTTCGGCTCCTGTGAGAACATCGTCGACGTAGAAGTCTCGCTGTAAGACCATCGCTGCTCGTGGGTATCGATGTCCCTCGTCGTCTGCCAGTTGTTTGAGGCACCGAATGGCTAGATAGGGGGCCGCTGGCAGCCCGAATGTCACTGTGTTAAGTTGATAGATGTCCACTTCTCCGTCCGAGTTGCGCCACAAGATTTGTTGGAATTTCCGATCCTCTGGACGCACAAGAAATTGTCGATACATCTTTTCGACATCGCCTGTAATGACATACTGATGAAAACGAAATCTTAAAAGGATAAGAAATATGTCGTCTTGTAGTTTCGGTCCCGTATGAAGTACGTCGTTTAATGAAACTCCGGTGATGGTTGGTGCAGATCCGTCAAACACAACTCGGAGTTTTGTAGTCCGGCTGGATTCTTTGATCACGCCGTGATGTGGCAGAAAATATCCGTCGTCCGTGCAGTGGTCCGTGGTGATCTTCGTCATATGTCCTAATTCCAAGTATTCTTGTATTACGGCGTGATAGTCGGCTTCGAATTGTTTGTCTCGTTGGAATCGACGGCAGAGGGAAGTGAGTCGCTTCATTGCCATGGCTTTCGAAGATCCAAGCGGAGGAGTTGTTTCGTTGAATGGGAGAGCGACAACGTATCGCCCTTCGTTGTTGCGTTGAACGTGATTTCGAAAGTGCTCCTCGCACTGTCGTTCCGATTCCGAAATTCGTGCGGTGGGCGGTCCCTCGTCGATTTCCCAAAAACGGGCGAGGTCCGCCTGTAAAGCCGTCGTGGAGGTGTGAAATGCGTATGCTAATGATTGTGAGGTTGGGCTCCCCCCGATGACCCATCCGAATCTCGTCTTTTGCAGACGCAAGTCGGGCCCGTTTGCTTGACTGATATCAAGTTGGCCGACACAGAGTGATGCTAGTGTTGGTCCGGCGCTCAACAATATTTCGATCGGAGCAGGTCTATGGAATCTTGGATCGGCTAATTGGAGATTCCTAGGTATCTGTATCGTTGAGCGATCTACGGGTTGGTTTGGGACCCAAGACGCGATAGTCGGTATGATCAGAAACGTCAAGTTGCGTTCGTATGTGCCGTCAATAGAGGTGATCGTGGCCGTGATGTAGCGTTTCGAGGTCGTCGATAACGTGTTGAGTGCTCCGATTGGGACCGAACATTTCTGTTGATTGAGTTTTAATGAGTTAGCGAGCCTTTCGGTGATAAAGTTCATGCTAGAGCCGGTATCTAGCAGAGCTCTACAACGAACTGGTTGAATTTCATTATTCAAGATGTTGACCTGCGCTGTGACTAACAAGTCGTGTTGCAATTGTTCAAAAGGGAGCGGGGTCGATGAGTCCGTTTTCTGTGGTTCGGTCCCTAACAGGCTCGTCTGATGACGTCATTGTTTTCCGTGTCGTTTAGGGCTGGACGATATGGTCGATCCCGATGCCGACGATCGCGGTAACCGAGATTCGCGTTTCGGGGATGTTCGCGGAGACGTTCGGGGAGACTCTTGGCGAGAATCTCGACGAGACGCTCGGGGAGACGTTCGGGGAGACGTTCGGGGAGACGCTCGGGGAGACGTTCGGGGAGACGCTCGGGGAGACTCTCGGCGAGAATCTCGGCGAGAATCTCGGCGAGAATACTGGCGAGACGCTCGGGGAGACGAAGATGAGCGTCTCGAACGATGTGACGAACGCGGGGACGGTGAACTGGGCGAAGATCGACCGCTGGATGATCGGTCGCTCGACGATCGGCCGCTCGATGTTCGGTCGACACGTGTTCGTGTTTTGCTATGCCCCTGGTCTTGATGCAGGTACGTGTGATGTCGCTGTCTACAGATGCGACATGATCCCGCGGAGCATTGAGTGAGAGCGTGTCCCTTGCCTAAACAATTGGTACAGAGCGACGCCCTTTTGGCGATTTCCAGGCGTTCTTTGGGCGTCTTCGTTTTGAAGACATGGCAATTCCATAATTTGTGTTGTCCGTGGCAGTTCGGACACAACAACGTATTGTGTGTAGTTACGAATGTATAACTTCGCGGCGCGTCCTGTCGCCGACGGTCGTGTTGCTCGGACGCCCCCCTTTTGACGGTTAATGATGAGCATGCTCTGTCGCTATTCGTCCGTGTTTTCAAAAAATCCACTAAATGCGTATATGGCGGCAATTTCTTGTCCGGTAGGGTATGTTGCCATTCGCGAACGACGGCTGAGGGTAACTTCGACGTGACAAGCTTTATGAGAAAGGCGTTTGACGTGACTGAGTCCCCGAGTCTTTCTAACGCTTGAAGATGTACTTTGACTGTCTCGATAAGATCGTCTATGGCTTCGGGTGTTTCTTTAGTTATTCTGGGATAGTCGAGAATCAGGTCCCAGTGACGCATGCAGATCTGGCGGTGGCAGTCGAATTTTTCCCTAAGAGCGTCCATGGCGATTGCGTAATTTGCGTCGGTGATGGGTAATGACTGTATGCTTCGCGCGGCCCAACCAGTCAGGGCTGTTCGGAGATGATGAAATTTCTGAACCGGTGCTAAATTTTCATTTCTATCTATCGCTGATGAGAAGGCATCGTGAAACGAATGCCAATCCTCGAGGGCGCCATCAAATGTAGGTATGCGAACCTCCGGTAGTTTAAGCGGTGCGGACTCGCGGCCGACGGCTGATTCGCCGCTTGTCGACTGTGACGGCGTGCTCCGTCGTGTATTGCTTAATTGTTTGGCTACTCGGCGTTGCAGCCTCTCGTATTCTTCCTCTAGCTCACTGCCGCGCGCGGTCTCTCCCTCGTCTAGAGTTACGATCTGGTATTGTAGTGCACGGATGTCCTTCTCGTAGGTTTCTAGACGGTCTTTAATGTGAAGCAAGTCGAACTCGTCCGGACAGCCTGATTGTTCAATGTCGCCCAGTTTTTTTGCGAGGCGTGTAAACTGGGCGCTACAGTAGCCCCGGCGACGACGCAAGTTGGCGAGCTCGTCTCCGGTTGCCATTATTTTTTATGTAATTGGTAATGAAATCGTTTGAACTTACTTCTGTTGGCGATTGTCCACTTTGTGGCGGGAGGCTGTGTGGTTGCGTTTCAACCACCGAATTATACCTCTTCAAAGGTGACGACCCTTTACGTTACTGACCTCGCTGGGGTGGTAACGCTTCTGCTGCTGGTTGTGTTGGATTCACGTGGCACTGTATGAGAGTGGGTGTCACTGGCGTGCACTTTTCACTTGACACAGAATCCGGCTCGAAGGACCATGTAATTTCGTACTATCGCGGGGAGACGCGGTCGTTAGAATACGCGTCAACGAGAGTCGTAAATTCCCGTTACGATTAGAATAATCGACACCACGAATAGTTCGATCCCCGTATTTCGGTTAGGATAATCGGGGTGGTTGATGCGGTATAACACTGAGAGTCACAGAATTATAATAATGTATATTTCCAACAACTAGTCTACACGATTGAAAAGATATAAACAATTAACAACTTTATCGCACGCAGATAATGTAAATGTATACAGTATCGAGCAAGGCTCTTACACTTGAAGTTAGTCTCTTGGTGGACGTAGCACGATATGATACTTAACAGAATAAGCGAATGTTTGGCAATGTGTAATGTTCGACGCGTCACAAGGAACTGATCCACTTTGGATGATTTCTTTGTCTCATCTTTAAGACGACCCCCACTATACTTAGGTCACGCCACCGCTCGCGCCTATGCTCACGTATGTCTATTCTTGCGTGGAAAACGTAACGGACCAAATTCGACGTTTCGAGAACTCGCTGCTTGGCAACAGCTATGCGCTCGTCGATACATTGTATATGATCCGGCGGTCAGATAAGACGATCTGACTGAGACATTGTAGGGCCGCGAGTGACGGTTAGAAAATACAGCCTGTGTTAAGCCTCGTGGCGTAACATAACCTAACAAACACGAGGATGGTACCCCGCTGGGGGTAGCCACCAACATGCTAATTTAACCGTTAAAAAATTCCACCAAATGTCCAAATTGGACAAATTGTGAATTTTAATAAATAAATAAAAAAAAAAAAGCAAGTATGTATCCCCTCCATAGTATGTATGTGAGCGTTGTATGATGGCCTAGAACTCCGTTGAGAAAAAAGAGAAGTGCAGTGTGAAATCTCGTGCCCTAGGCCTCCGGCGAGTAGCCCACGTGGCGAGCAGAGTTATGTGGATATTCTAATATTTTAGTATTCTAATACTAGGGAGGGGATACATACTTGTTTGTGTTTTCGCTCTACGTTCCCTCTCCCTCGCACGTACAATACAAATATACTACATATTCAACAAAGACCAATAGTGTTGAATCTACTGATTAGTAATGTTATCAAAAATTCCTTATTGACTATTTTTGACTAGTAGTTTTCTGAGTCCATGAGTCAACAGCTTATCACAGACAACGTAATTTTTCACGTGCGGATCCATGATCTTAAAAGTTATCAATCATTTATCAGTTATTTTGTTCATAAAAATAGTACATACAAGTTGTTATACTCCAAAATTTTATAGAAAATTGCTGTGCGACGACAGTATCTTCAAAATGATTAATAAGTACAATATTCTACGCTTATTACATTCGTTACGAAATAGTCGAATAAGTAGACAAATATCCTCGAACAATTGAGTACTATACAACTTTTTGTAACGAACTTTGCAACGAACGGCAGTTCACGTGGACAAAATTTTAAGTACTTTAAGTAATAACGTGTTAGTTTATTAAAGAGACGATGTTCTGTCGCGCAACACATCTGCACGCCATCCCGCGCGGCTTGCCAACCACCGGTCTACCTGCCGTCCTTCTAACACTCCATAGGCCCAAGGACCCACTATAAAGTTGCAATTCTAGCTGCATTGTTCACACACATGGTCTAAGCACATCTGTTTGCCAGAAGAGACTTTCTAATTCCAGAAGTATTTTCGGCCGGTTTTTAGAATTATGTGCTCTTAAGAATTACGAAGAAAGCGGAGATATACCTAACGAAAAATCTGAGTTTCCCTGTAAACAATGTCGCCTAGGACCCAAGTTGGTAGGAGGTTTCTTCCTCCTCTCTTCCTTCCTAACATTGGTCCCAACCAATCGACATCGCGGATTATTGCCCTCACTCTACTAACTAAAAATGTAAGCAACGAATCCGCGTTCTTCGTTCAAAGGGCACATCCATACCAAGCTTTCCTCCTTATTCACATTAGAATAAGCTTCAGAGTTTTCCATCGTCTCTCACGGTGACTAGAGTTCCTGCATTCCCTACAACTCTCACCGTTCCTATATCTCTCACATTTTCCTACCACAGTCAAAGATCTAACGCCTAACTTCTAACATTAAGTCTCATACCGTGCTAAGTTATTAAGTGATTATATCTATTCAATCGTGTATACTAAGTGTTGGAAATATAAATTTTAACTCTGTGAGCCACAGTGTTATCATACCTGAATCACCCCTATTATCTTAATCGAAATACGGGGATCGAACTATTCGTGGTGTCGATCATTCTAATCGTAACGGGAATTTACGACTCCCGTTGGCGCGTATTCTAACGACCGCGTCTCCCCGCGATAGCTCGAAAATACAGACGAGTAGTAAAAATGTAATAGTTAATTATGTTAAAATCATTTTAAGTACAAGTACAGAGATAGTGCATGTCGGTCGTAACCATCGCTCACTTGATTCTACCGTATGACTCGCTATGCTGCTCGCTTATTCTTCGCTATACTAATTCGCTCTAAAGACTCCTTTCCCTAGAGGGGATGTCCGTCTATTTATATTGTCCGATGGATTTACAGAAGGTCATATGTGGTTCCGGTTGACGATTATTCATAACAGCGATAATGTTTTTGTCCAAAGTTTGTTTATTCTTAAACCTTGCAAATCAAAACAGCGTTGATACTCTAAGGTACAACAATAAAAGTCACTCCCGATTCGAATCGTCCTATGACTCATGTGTCGCTACATATCCATGTTTATAAGAGCAGTAATAGGCCACCTACTTAGCCTTATCAGAAATTATTTTAGCTTCTTTTCAAATCACAGACGATGAGATCAAGGTTTTCGAAAACTTTATATGATCTTTGAAACGGTGTTCGGGATTTCCAGTGGCCGTTCGTTTATGCCTTGGATAGCACCTATCCGTTCTTTGAGAAATTTCGAATTACCTATCCTCCTCGAGCTGTAAATCTGATGATTCAGAGGTCAGGGAGAAACCTCAGGGAAAACCCCCGGTCGGGAAGGCACAATGCATGGACGAGACCCAACGGCTGATGGGGGAAATCAGCGACATACTAGGACAGTCACCAACAGAGCGTCGTACCGTGCGGGTGAAATACTTCACTCTCAACAAGATCTTACAACTGCTGTGTTCAAAACATCAAACTTTACTTTTATGCAATAACTTTACTTTTACTTTTATACACTAACAATCGATCTATTAAACCTCCTCCACCTTGAGTATTAAGTCATTCAAGGTACGCGATATCGACCAATCGGTTGGGCTTGGCCGGTCGCTCTTTAGTTGATAATTCGCAACAGACAGTATGCAAGATAACATCATAGATACAGATTTTCAGAATGTTGTCTCAAAATTTTCACATTATCTTAAAACTTGAGAATGAAATGACAACTATGGATATAATATTTCGATATGATTACAATAATAAAGCACTTCAATGAGGTTGAAAGAAGCGATAACTTTTTTTTTTTTGACGTGGAGGAAATCCGCACGGACACCCGAGTACCTGCGTCACCCTATAAGTCAGGGGGCCCCGGCCCCGGCCCCGTCCAACCAAACGTCCCAGTTTGGAAGGACGGCCTCGAGGACCCTTAGCCCCGGCGCGCCTGCTCTCATGCCGAGCCTGGCACGCCATCTGTCGAGCAGGGCCCGTCGAGCCCGACCCTCAACGTCGGCGCCCACCGGATCGACCTCGTCCGACAGACCCCGAGTGTGAAGGTAAATCTCGCGACACCTCAGTGCCTGCAGTTCGAACTGGGGGAACCCGGCGAGAACCGCCGCTGCTGCCGCAAAAATGGTGTGGAAGCCCCTCACTACCCTGATGGCCACCGTCCTGTGCAACCTCCTGACCTTCAGAAGACTGCGGCGGCTGGCTATCAGGTCCTCTGCCCAGATTGGAGCTCCATAGAGGAGCCTCGATCGCACCACGCCGGCGTACAGCCGGCGCACTCTGATGCCGGGCTAGCTGAACATGTACTGTAGAGATGCGTCGACATCTGGTAATCATTTTACCCGAAGAATAGGGTCTGCGTGTGGCGAGCTACAGGACAGAAACCGTTAGAATTGTCGTTTACACGCGTTTACTGTCGCGTGCCGCTATAACTATTTCTTTTAAGGAGAGCTATAGAATTACTCCATACCTTTGTTAGGTAAAAACGTTCATTCCTTGACCGCGGTTACGTTCGGCCACTGGTTATCGCCTCGAGCGCAAGTTCACTATCATAAATCCCGAACAAACACAGTCGGATTGAATGACGACAATTGCTTAATTACGGCTATGGTAGAATCTAGATTAAAGTGTTAAGGGACTTTCCCAAAATTCTAAAGGGAAGGCTCCGGTGTCCTTTCATCATCGACATATATATTATTATTTAAATATGTAGTATTATTTAAGTATGTATCAAATTTGATATTTCATCTTACCAATAATGGCACTAAAATCTCCATTTCTGTATGTCTCCTACTAAGGTCTGCGTGGGCTGCATGTAATTCGAAAAGAATCAGGCCTCGAATTCGATTTTCAGCTGAAGCAAAAAGCTCAAATTATACGTACTATTACTATCCGTACCAAGTGGATGAGATACAATGAAATCGTAAAGTAAAGCATGACGTAAGTAAGCGTACTAATTGATCTGATTCAGGTAGGATCGTGCTCATTGCGCACATACATACGTAGGCAACTGTATGAATTTTTGAAATTGCCGATTTTTATAATCTTATGTAATTGACGATTTTTAAGAAAGCATACTAGTTATATTTGAAATAAAAATAGAGTTAAAATTAAAGATAATGTTTTTTCGTTGCAGCTTTGCTTTCTGATAAATTTGTAAAAGTTTATCAATTGCATGTTTATTGTTTTCTCTTATATATACCTATCATGTATAGTTATAAATGATATGCAGTGATATTTGTACCTACCATATCAAATTGCAAAGAAGAAATATTATTAGTAATAACATGATATTAATATATCTTCTATACAAGGATTATTGGTAATTATTTACGACGTGGATGAACTTATCGATTTCACTGACCTTGAAATATGTCATCAAGATCAACGTTTTGAGCAATTTTTCCCTATATACATGTCGAGTTATCATTAGGGTTAGGGGCGTGTAACGAATCTTCATTTGGATTAGACATGGTTGTTACGCAATAGAAAAGATATTTACTAGTACAAATATGATTATTACAGAATTTGACAAGTAACCGTGGTAATTATATATTCGAAATGCTAATGGCAATGATCTTAGACCCAATAACGAATCCACGGTCAACGGGGTAGCCAATGTGCTTTTTTCCAAAGTCCAAGTCGAACTGAACTCACTGGTCCACAATTCAAGTGTAACTCAACTTACTTATCTACAAGTAGATCTGCCCAACGTCGGGTGACCCGACGCTGGAGAAGTTGAAGGCTGATAATACAAGGGAAATAAGGAATATGAGGCGTTGGATCGACACCAACGCCGAAATGAAAAGGGAACGTCGTGACAGGAGAATGGTGCCCACCCAGATGACTCCTAAGGAACAAGAGTGAATACACCGCGCTGGCGTGTCGGCAGCCGTTCAAACCGAGGTCGGCCAGTCGGCAAAAGGGAAAGGAATATCGCCGTTGAAAGAAAGAAGAACGACTAATAGGAGAAATCCGAGGCAAGAGAAGCTATCATATGCTGAGGCATGTGGTAGGAACAGACAAAATGCCGAAAGCGAGGGTGAATGGACGGCGATTGTCAGGCGAAGAGGGATTAGGAGTGTAGCTGATTAGACCGATGAGGAGGCACTGAGAAATAAAAGTGGTAAGGATGAAAGAAGGGATATAGTAGCAAGGGGAAAAAGCGAAGCGATCCTGGTTAAAGTTGGCCAGGACGCTAACTGGTTAGATTCTTACAGAGAGGTAGTGGGAGCGAAAGATGTACTTGTTAAGAGCATGATACATTTACACTATACATGTGAATGTGTGTGTAAGCGTCAGAGGGCGTCCAGACCTTAGTTGGAACAAAAGACAATAGTCGGTCGTTAGAAGTATCTGGAAGAGTCGGTTGACAACAAGCGTACGTACGAGTAGGATTTCGAGGTCTTTAGAGTGTAAGATATATGTATAACTGTTGTGTGCTAAATGAAGGAACTTATTTGTATTTCCGAATTCCTCCTATATCTTTACGTGGCAGTAGAGCGTGGTTCATAGTTTTTCAAGTTATTTAGTGCGTGGTTTTCAATCTTGAAAGTTAGTTCGAGTGAGTTTTCAGTAAGGGAAGAAACCTTCAAAGGTTACAAAGAGGAAAGATATACTTCGAGCACGTAGGAACGCTTGAGTAAGAGATAAGGAATCATTTATCGGAATCATGATCGGAAATCATGATACCTATATTCGATGGTGAGGATTACGGTATGTGGAAGCAAAGAATAACGATGTTTCTCAGGTATAAAGAATGCGAGATTGTCACAACTAGGGTGAAGACCGAAACCGACAGTGAAGACTGGGACAAAAAGGATCTGAAAGCAATAAATATAATTTACAGTGCCATCACAAATAGACAATTGGAATATATTAGAGAAGAAAACACGGCGTATGAGATAGTGAAAAAGTTCAATGAAATGTACTTGAAAGAGTCGACGGCACTACAGATCGTATGCAGAAGGAGATTGGAAAAGATAAGACTTGACAACTACAGTGATTCAGCATCGTTCTTTAGCGATTTCGAAAAATTAATAAACGAATTAAAATGTGCGGGTGCACAAGTGAGTGAGAGGGAAAAATTAAATTATATGCTGAATACGTTACCCGAAGAATACAGCTACATAGCGGATATAATAGATGCATTGAAAGAAGAAAATCAAACGGTAGCGTATGTAAAAAATAAAATTGAAATAGCGGAGAAGAAAAATAAGTCCAATCGAGGAGAAATGCAATCCAACACCTTTTCTGCAAAAAAGGAAGAATGCTTCAGATGTGGAAGAGTAAGACACTTTGCGAGAGAGTGTCAAAATGGCGTCCAAGCGGGAAGCAGTAACAGTTTTTGGCGTGGGCCAACACGTGGTCGCGGCAGAGGAAGAGGCAACAAAGGCAATACGAGCAGGGGATGTGAAAATTTCCATCGTCAATCAACAACCGGCACGAGCGAGCATGGTAACTCAAAAACAGGCACATGGATAGTGTCACGGTGGTCCCGGGAATACAGCGATAGGATAATCATATCTCATATACCTTAGCCATCGAAACAATAACTAAGCAATAATAGGATGCTAATGTAATCGGCATCCAGCGATAACCCCTCCACAGGAACCAAACCCTTGATATAAAAACCCTCCCAAGTCAATACTCGACATTCTATTCTATTCTGTTATAACATTCTGTATCGTTACTCTGTCAGTTGCTAATAAATTTTGTAATAACGATCATAATTGAAATACGAGTCTCTCGCCTCTCGTGCGGAACGTGAAGTAATCTCGAATCGACATGACAATAGCAACAGCGCACGCAGCACACAGCAGTGAGGTGAACGAGATAAGTGCTAATGAAATAATGTGGCTATTAGGTAGCGGTTGTACAGATCACATAATTAATAATGTCAATTATTTTGATAAATCTATCGACCTTAAAGAACCGGTAAATATATATGTCGGAGATGAAAGAATACTGGAACCTTCCCTTCGGAACTTTGCGAAGACCCCTAGTATTGTAATTTAGATTTCACCATAGCCGAATTAAGAAACTGTTGTCATTCGATTCGACTGTACTTATTTGAGATTTATGATAGTGAGCTCGGGCTCGAGGCGACAACCAGTCGCCGAACGTAGTCGCGGTCAAGGGATGAACGTTTTGTCTAACAAAGGCATGAAGTAACCCTATAGCTCTCCTTAAAAGAAATACTTAGGACGGGGCACGACGGTAAGCATTTCAACGATTTCTGTCCCGTGGCTCGCCACACGCAGACTCTATTCTTTGAGTAAGATGATTACCAGATGTCGACGCGTCTCCACAGTACATGTTCAGCTAGCCCGAGGACCCGCTATAAATCTTAAGATCTGTTTAACTAAAGTCCTTCAAACCGACAAACAGTCCTCGTCCCAACTACGAGAAAATAGCAGAAATCTATTTTTCTCACGAACGACGCTTCCTCTTCTCGAACTTCCTCTTAAGGGCGGCTAGCACCCTTCCCTAACCACCAACATGGAAATTGACCAATTAACAGTAACGCCGATTTCCCTCACTTTCCGAATGAAGGCTTTTCTCCACGAATCCGATGATTTCGTGCCCTTAGGCACACCCGTCATAGTTTTCCTCGACAGCGTTACCGTGATGGAGAACCACTCTCCGGTACGATCTCAAAGACGATTCAAGTAACTCTCAGATACGTAGTGATTGCCTCGTGCATTAACATTGAGTACAACTTAGACGCTGAAGAAAAGTAGAGTTCGTCATCCCCTTGACCGCGGATTCGTTAGTGAGCCTAGGATCATTGTCATTAGTTTCTCGAGTATCTAATTATCGCGATTACTCGTCCAATTCCATCATAGTCATATTTGCACTAGTAAATATCTCCTCTATTGCATAATGATCACGTCTAGCGCCAATAGGGATTCGTTTCACGCCCCTAACCCAGCTCAAATCTTAACGTCAACCCGACATATATTTAGGCGATAATAGATCGATAAAGGCAACAAAAGTAGGGAATGTTATAAGCTATTTTGAAGCATTTGGAAAGCAAAATAAAATAAATATGAATAATGTTTTTTATGCGAAAGAAATGTCCGCAAACTTGATTAGTTTAGGCAAGTTAACAGATGATAAGAACACGGTTATTTCAAAAGGAAATATTGCAAAAGTAATAGAAGAGTACAATAAACTTACAGCGGTAGCGGTTAAAGAAAATGCAACATATAGAATGAAAAGTATATTGAAAGAGAAGGAGCACTTAGCAAACAGTGCCGAACGTATGAGTAAAAAGGAAAGATGGCATAGGATGCTAGGACACGTAAATTTTAAATATTTAAATATTTTGGGTAAAGAGCAGCTAGTGACTGGTATACCAAATGAATTTGAAAAGGAATTTTTGAAATGTAGGGTGTGCATAGAAAGTAAAATGCATAATTTACCATTCAAAAATAATCGAACCAAGGCTTGGTAGATAATGGAAATTATTCATACGGACGTGTGCGGTCCCTTTAAGACTACCGGATTCAATGAAGAGAAATATTTCATCTTATTTATCGATGATTATAGTAAAATAGCTAGAATTTATTGTATAAAATCAAAAGATGAGGTCTTTGATTGTTTCGTACAGCTTGTAAATGAAGCCGAGAATTTAACGAGCAAGAGGTTAATAATATTGAGATGCAATAATGGAGAAGAACATTTAAATAATCGAATTTATAAATTTGCTAGAGATAAAGATATCAGAATAAATAATTGCCCAACCTACGTACATGAATTAAACGGGACAGCGGAAAGGTATAATAGAACAGTGATAGACATGGCACGTTGCTTGTTAGCGGAAGCGAAAGTACATAAAAGGTACTGGCCGAAAATAGTTTGTACAGCGGTATACTTTTTTTTTTTTTTTTTTTTTTTTTATTAAAATTCACAATTTGTCCAATTTGGACATTTGGTGGAATTTTTTAACGGTTAAATTAGCATGTTGGTGGCTACCCCCAGCGGGATACCATCCTCGTGTTTCTTAGGTTGTGTCCTTTATAAGGTCTGCTGGGTGCTTCCTTTTTAGTCTTCTGTCCATATTTGTGATTTTGTATGTTTCCGCAGCTAGCCGGTTTATGTGTGTTGCTATTCTTAATTTGTATTTCTCGGAGTATCTGTTGATTTCTTCCTTGACCGTTGGCATTCCCAGGTCCCTTCGTATATCTTCGTTTCTGACGTACCAAGGTCCGTTTACTATTGTCCAGAGGATTTTAGCCTGTATTACCTCTATTTTGTTTATATGGCTCATTGCTGCCGTCCCCCATAGTGGTATTCCGTACGTCCAGATTGGTTTTATGATCGTTTTATATATTTTTAACTTGTTTTCTGTGCTTAGTTTGGATTTTCGGCTTGTTAGCCAATGCATTTGTCTTCTTGTTTTCTGTATTTTTTCTACTATTGATTTGATGTGTAGTTTCCAGGTGAGTTTTTGATCTAAGTGGAGTCCTAGGTATTTGACATGCTTTGTTTGCGTTATATGCCTGCCGTTCAATAGGATGTTTGGTGGTGTCTTTTTCCGTAGCGTGAATGTAATATGGTTGCATTTATTGGGGTTTGCTTTTATTTGTTTTTCTCGTAGCCAATTTTCTATTTTTACGATGTGTTCTTGTAGTATTTTGACTGCAGTTTCTGGGTTAGTATGCCTGACTAGTATAGCTGTGTCGTCCGCGAATGTCAATACTGTGCTGTTGGTAGTTGTTGGTATGTTCGCCGTGTATAATGTGTATAGTATTGGGCCTAGGACGCTTCCTTGTGGTACCCCGGCCTTGATGTCTTTAACTTGAGAATGTGTGTCCTTGATTTTTATTACGAAGGTTCTGCAGCTTAGGTAGGATTTTATTAAGTGGTGTATTTGCTCCGGGAATTGTTTCCTAATTGTTTGTAGTAGACTTTCATGGTTAATTTTATCGAATGCTTTCTCTATGTCTATGAAGAGGGCTGTGCAGTATTCCTTGTTTTCTAGTGCTACTATTATTTCGTTTATAAGCCTGTGCATTTGCTCTATCGTGGAGTGTTTGTTTCTGAAACCAAATTCGTGATCCGGTATTAGTTTTTTTGTCTCTATTATTGATTTTATGCGGTCGTATATTATCTTTTCCAGTATTTTGGAAAATACTGGAAGCAGTGATATTGGTCTGTAAGATGCAGTTTGGTGCGGGTCTTTGCCTGGTTTATGTAACATTTTGATCTGTGCTAATTTCCATGGTTTGGGGAAGTATTGAATTCTTAGAATTGCGTTGAATATTACTGTTATTAGTCTTATTGCTTTTGGCGGAAGGTTTTTTAAGATTTTACCATTAATTAGGTCGATTCCTGGCGCTTTGTTGTTTTTTGTTTTATCAATTACGTTTCTAATTTCTTGTGCCGATGTTTTAGGTATGGTGTATTCCTTGTCGGCTGTGGTAGCAGTGGTTTGTGGATCCTCCTCCGTATGACTTTTGAGGTTGCTGTTGTTGGTAATGTGTGGTGTGAATGTGTTGTAGAGGTGGTTGGAGAATTCTTCAGCTTGTTCTTCGTTGCTTCTTGCCCATGTGTTATCTGCTTTTCTGATTGCCGGGACGGGTATTATTGGCTTCCTTATTTTTTACGTGGCTTTCCATAGTGAATAGTTGGTGTTCTCGTGTGTGGAGAGTGTCCCTATGGACTTTGAGAATTCGTTATCGTTGTGCTCCTTTATTTTGTTTTTTATTTCCTTTGCAAGTTTGTTTAAGTGTTTTTTGTTTTCTCGGGTTCTGTATTTTTGCCATTTTGCTTTTGCTTTTCTTTTTTCTTTGATTTTGTCAAGTATTTCTTGCGGTATTGTTATTGTTTGTCTGCTGGTTGGTTCGGGAGTAGTGGTTGTCCTTGCTGCTTCCTGAATAGTTGCTGTCAATGTTGCTACTGCCTGTTCTATGTGTTCAGGAGTTTTTAACGGGATGTTGCAGTTTATTTTGCTTTCTATTATTTCTTTGAAAGTTTGCCAATTGGTGGTTTTATTGCATAGTGTTTCTGGTTTGCTATAGTGAATTGGTTTGTTTCTGTATTCAATTATTATGGGTGTATGATCGGAGCTGAGCTCGAGGTTGGGTGTTATTTTTAGTTTATTTGTGTTTAGTCCCCTTGTAACTGCAAAGTCCAGAAGATCTGGTTTTTTGTTCAGGTCAGTCGGCCAATGTGTCGGTGTTCCTGTGGATAATATATTGAGGTTATTATTTCTAATGTATTTTTCCAGTGTTCTACCTCGAGGTGTAATGTTTCTTGATCCCCAGAGCGTGTGCTTTGAGTTGTAGTCTCCCGCTGCGATGTACTTGTCCCCTAGATCCTGGAAGTATTCTTCCCACATTTGTGTTGTTATTTTGTGTCGCGGAGGCACGTATACTGCTGACAACTGGAAGTGGTTGCTGCTAGTTTGAACTGTAACAGTGGTTGCTTGTAAATATTCTTTGTTAACTTGGCTGTGAAGATAATGTTTGATATCGTTTCTGACTATCACTGCTGTCCCTCCGTGAGCTTTTCCTGAGGGGTGTTTGGTATCATATATGGTGTAGTATGGTATTTTCAAATAGCTTTTTGTAGTGAAGTGTGTTTCTGAGACAAGTAATATGTCTATATTATTATTGTATATGAATGTTTTAGTTTCGAGGGCCCGTTGTTGTAGGCCGTTTGAGTTCCAGGCTGCTATTTTTAGAGTGTCCGTTTTTATTTTTTGCTTAGCACGTTTGTAAGTAGTTGTAGCATGACTGTGATTTGTTGGGTTTGCTGTTTGAGTACTGCATTTTGTTCGCTTATCATTCTGGTTAGCATTTCGGTGTTCTTTATGGATTGTTCGAGCAGTTCTTTGATTTCTGCAGTGTCGTTGTTACTATTGCTGTGGTATTGGTTATGTGTGTGTGTTGGTTGGCTGGTTACTTGAGCATAGCTTAGACCACCAATGGTGTTGGTGCTGATAGGTTTGGTGTTTATTGCTTGCTCTGTATTTGGTAATGTTTCAGGTTTTGTGCTGTCATGATGGGCTTGTGTGTTAGTGCTTGTCCTGCTTCGTAGGGGCGGGAACAGTTTTCGTTGTAGTTGTTTTCTTACTTCACAGCCTTTATAGCTGGCTGGGTGGTTACCGTTACAGTTGAAGCATTTAACTTTTTCTATTTTTCCTGAATATGGGCAGTGTGCAGTTAAGTGATTTTTTGCGCACTTGACGCAGGCTGGGCTTCTGTTGCAGTAGTTTTTAGTGTGTCCGTATTGTTGACACCGCATGCATTGAGGTATATCTTTTTTGTGTCGTGGTGGTTCGACTGTTACTATTGTGTTTAGTATTTGTTTGATATCATATATTTCCTTGTTATTGATTCTGGGTTCAAGTTCTATTAAGAATAGTGGTAGTGGTTGCTTAGTGTCGAATCTTGTTATATTGTTTATTGTTCTAGTTTGATGTCCAATTTTAGCTAACTCATCGCTTAGTTTATGTACGTTGGTTTTAGGATGCAATCCTCTTATGACAATTTTATAGCTCCTTTCAGTTTTAAGCTGATAAGTGTGGTAGATGGCATTTTTTTCTTTTAATGCTTTTATAACTTTCCTAAATGATTCTGGTGTGTTTGTTTGAATTTTTACTTGATCCAATTTTGTTTGCTTTATTGTGTAATTGTTTTTCTCTTCTAGATTATTTAGTAGATCAATGAGCGGGTCTATTATTTGGGCCTCGACAAAGATTGGTGGTGGTTTTGTAATATGGTTTGTTTGGGTAATGGTTTTACTTACGGGGTCAGAGTCTATTTCTTCAGTTAGTGAGTTGAAGGAGTTACTTAGTGGTAATTCTTGCAGCCATCGCTGCTTTTCTGTGACTGGGTTTCCTATGGCACTTGTGTCTGTGGTTGTTTTACGTTTTTTGCTAGCCTTCACTGGCTTCCAGCTTTCATCCTGGTAGTATCCTTCATGTTCTGAATTGCTATCTTCCTGTCCCCGATGCTCTTTTGTTTCTTCTGTCTCCATGTTGGTTTGTTTGGTTTTTATATAATATGTTTCTCCTTTTGTTGCTATGTTTATAGTTGGTATCTGCATTGTTATTTTATTTCCTCCTCACTATCACTTTGCAGCACTATTACTTTGGAGCACTTTTTCACTATTCACTTATACCTGGAGAGGACGACCGTCTAGACACGTCCGTCCTCCTCGGCTGTCCGAGCAGGAGTGCCAGCAAACAAATATAAGTTACAAAATGGCAAATTGTACTGTACACCTATGGAGACCAAGCTAAAAATTGAAAAAGCTGAGATAAATAGAGAGGATATTGGATACAAAAATTTAATTGGCACATTGTTGTATATTAGTGAAAATACCAGACCCGATATAAGTTATAGTGTGAATTATTTGAGTAGATTTCAAGATTGTTGTAATGAGACACATTTTAAATATGCTTTGCAAATATTGAAATATTTGTACCGGACTAGAGATTTAAGATTAGATTATAAAAGGAATGAAAAATGTGAAACGATAGATTGTTATGTGGACGCTGATTGGGCAGGATATCATTTAGATAGGAAATCGACTTCTGGATATGTAATTAGATTGTATGGAAATGCAATCGGTTGGAAGTCTAAAAAACAAAGGTGTGTGACAAAAGCCTCGACATATGCAGAGTATGTAGCTCTACCGGAAGCGGCGAATGAATTAATGTCTATTAGGGAAATTATGAAAATCATCAATGTAAATTTAGACGATAACCCTGTACAAATTTATGAGGATAACTCTGAAGTGGTAAGTATAGCAAAGCATGGAAATTTTACAAAAAATTCTAAACACATTAAAGTTCATTATTACTATGTTCACGAGTGCTTAAAGGAGAACAAGATAAACATACTTAAAGTAAGTACAGACGAAAATACTGCGGATATTTTTACGAAGGCACTGTGTAGAGAGAAATTCGAAAGGTTTAGGTCATGGATGAATGTAAACTAAGAGAAATGTAAATAGAGCAATAAGTGTTAAAGTTTCTGTTACATAATTTCTCAAAGCATGTAAATACGATTAAGTGTACAGTATAAATGTAAGGAGGCGTGTTAGGAACATGATACATTTAAACTGTACATGTGAATGTGTGTGTAAGCGTCAAAGAGCGTCCAGGCCTTAGTTGGGACAAAAGACAATAGTCAGTCGTTAGAAGTATCTGGAAGAGTTGGTTGACAACAAGCGTGCGTGCGAGTAGGATTTCGAGGTCTAAGATATATGTATAACTGTTGTGTGCTAAATAAAGGAAATTATTTGTATTTCCGAATCCCTTCTATATCTTTACAGTACTCAAGGAAACAACTGGTGTGAGGAAGACCAGGGCAGGGCACATCTTGATTGAAATTAATAATAAGGTACCGGCGTACGAGGTTGCAGTGAAACTGAAGACGGCCATGAAGAAAGACATGGAAATATCAAGTAGGGAGACATTGAGATAAAAAATATAGATCCCATTGCTACCAGGGAGGAGCTGACCGAGAACACCGAGCTGGACATCAAGGAGGAAATATGAATTTAGATAAAATCGCTGAGAACCCAGCAGGCGATGGTGGTAGCTCCAGTGAATAGCATTCCACGTGAGAAATCCACCATCAGGATTAGGACAGGATTGACAATAGCAACAGCCAGAGTTATCCCGAATGTCCTCAGATGCTATAGATGTCACATGCTGGGGCATAATGTGTACGGTACTGAGTACAAGGAGGGTGCTATGTCGGAGGTGCGACGATAGGGATCACGCTATAAACAGCTGTAGTAAAGAGCCAAGATGTGCGATCTGCGCGGCAGAGAGAAGAGACAACCTGAGACATATAACAGGATCACTGGCATGTCCAGCGGTGAAGGATACGATGAGAGGAGGAAATAGACTTAGAAGATAATAATCCTAATTTAAAGTTTGAATAGGTGTAGGTTGGCCCAAGAGCTAATGTATCAGTATGTCTGCAAAACTAAAGTCGACGTGGTCCTGCATGATTTTAAAACGAGAAAGACGAGGCGTAACCGAAAAAATTTTAGGTATACTTCGAAGGATGCCGATTTAAATAAAGTTATTTTAAAATTTGACGAAATCTAGTAAACCTCAGTGAAAGAATACCTGCGATATGAAAGGTGACAAAGGTGGTACCTATCCCGAAACCGGGTAGGGACCCCATAATACTATCGTTGTACCGGTCGATCAGTATGTTGCCAACACTTAGTAAAGTCTAGGAACATATCTTCAAGAATTTGATCAAGGAAAAGCTGGGGCTCGACCCCTTCCATATAAACCAGTTTGGATTTTGCAAGAGGAAGAGCACGGTGGACGCGCTGCGCCGGGTAGTTGAATTGACGGACAGATTCAGAAGAAAAAAACAGATATGTGTGCTTGCAGCGGTGGATATTAAGAATGTGTTCAATGCTCTGACAGGAATAAGATTCCGCTGGAGGCTGAAGCGAGAGGGATGCCCCGGAAACTTTTATGTCTTTTAGGCAGCTACCTGAAAGACAGGAAGATTGTAATCCGTAACAGCGGAGGGACGGTGAAGAGGAAAGTTTACCCGGGTGTCCTACAGGGTTCTATATTAGGTTCCCTGTTATGGAATCTTTTATACGAAGGCCTCCTGAAGGAGCTTCAGGATATCCCTCGTTTGAATGCGGTCGCCTTTGCCGACGAACTGGCACTGATACTTGACATAACTAGCCAAGAGGAGATCGGGGTAAGCTTGGGCAATGAATGTAGTGACACTGTGATGTGCTGACAATAGATTAGTGATAGCACACGAAAAGACGGAGGTAATCCTGCCCACCGGGAAACATAATCCCAATGTCATGGACATTTAGATTGACAGTCATCCAGTGAGAACCAAAAAAGGGATCAGATACCTTGGGGTGCAGTTGCATAATTGCAGGAGGTTCGGAGCTCACTTTAAGAAAGTCCGTGGCAGGGCGGATTTATTCATGGAGGCGCTGAGGATGTTGCTAGCTAACGTTAACGGGTCCACTGTCTCAGTCAGGAAACTTTACTATGGAATATGGGAGACAGTGGTGCTTTATGCTGTTGATCAGGAAAAACAGAAACATCTTCCAGGGGGCAGCATTCGTAAAATCGTCTACGGCCTACAGCACTGCATCGCATGCAGCGCCGTGCGTATTGACGGGCACAATGCCGATTTACTACAAAGCGGAACTCCGGGCCGAGATGTATGAAGTAAAGAAGAATTACCAACAAGAACATTATGAGAGTCGGTCTAGCGTAGGAATTGCTTCAAATTTCGTGGAAAGGATGAAGGCAGTGAAAGAACGTATAGACGACAAGTGGAGGAAGAATGGAGCTCTTATAGAAATGACAATTGGACGAAGAAATTAATAGGGGACGCTTGTACTTTCAAGAAGTGTAAAAGAAATATTGATCATTGGACGATGCAACTATTGGCCGGATACGAGATATTGAACGTGTATCATAGGGCTATCAGCAAAGAGGTTCATTCTAGATGCTGGGATGCGACACAGAAGGAGACGACACGGAGCATGCGTTGTGACACTGTCCTAGGTGGATCCTCGGCAGAACCAAATTGGGGAGCTATGTCGGCACGCTATTGACGACGGAAAATATTATTGAAGAGGTAATCATGATGACAACTGGAGTTACTTATTATTATATAGTTATTATTATACATTACTTATTATTATTATATATTATTATTATATTATTATTATTATATTATATTATATATTATACATACTTATTATTACTAAAATGAAGTCACTTGCGGTCGACCCTGACGTGAAGGGGTGGGACACTTCCGTGACGGGAAGTTCGAACTAAAAGAACCTAATGTGAAATCCGAGAGCCACTGAGAAGAACGGCGTAGATAAACTCCATGACGTGTCATTATTTATTGATTATTTATGGAGAAAAGGACTAAAGGAAACATTAATACTTTGTACTCGAAAATTCCATGAGGTGATTAAAAAAAGAAGCTATGGTCAAGACATGTAGCTAAACTATGGAAAGAAAGAGAACAAAGCTAAAGGCTAAAAACATTATATACTGGTGGACACGGGAGATTGAGATGGGTGGGAAAGAACTGATCAAGAAAAGGTATATTTTAAAAACTTTGAAATAGAGAAGTAGACTACACCTAGAAGAGATTCGTAGTGCTGGGAGAAGGAATGGCTAAAAATGAGCGGAAATGACATGATGTACTCGGTTAAACTCCGACCTAGCCAGGAAGTTAAAAAGCTCGAAAGTAACCTTAGGTTATGCGCGCGTTCATCATCACGATACCCGAGGAGGAGAGAGTGGAGAACGGCGAATTGGAAATTGTACAATTACCCTCATCTCCCGGGGATCCCTGACGCCTAACCAACAAGAATTTGGTACTATTTCGCATTCTTTCTAGGGTGTGCAATTTCTATATATATTTGCAAATATTTGCATATTTTCAAAAAGAGGGAAATTCTCAACTGCCCTAAGCAATGTGCAATACACACTCAGAAGGAAAGGTAAAGAAGTACGGGGGTTTCTGTGAAAGTATTGGACGGGCAGGTATACGGTTGTATTAAATACATTATAATTTGTTAAAAATTACCCTGATCCCTCCGTCAAATTCCTATAACAATAACAACGGTGGCATCAGAAAATATTAATCGAGTAAACAAATTAAATAACAAAATGTTTCCAGGAATTCCTTGAAATCCTACCATCATGTATTTGTATTTGAGTATTTTGCGTATCTATGGTGAAGTGAATCAGCTAATTTTAACACATAAGACTCGTTGAATTTGTCAGAAATGAGTAAGGTAAATGAAGGTAACATGGAGTAATTGTCGTTCGTTATCATTTCTTAAATAAAATACATTACCAGGAACGAGTGTCTTGAGCAATTTATCCAGTTTTTTGCATAATTCTATTTTCTCGATGAGAAGATCTTTTTCTACTGCTGCTAATCCTCCAGTTTGTTGTCCAATCAATTGAGCCAGAGCAATCGTTACATCAATGTTGTAAAAATGATTTGGGTGGAGAGTACTTTCGTAACGACTTATAAATTCTTTACATGCAATAATGTCATTTTTCTTCATGGTTGAAAGATATATACCAATATTTTCTAATATTTTTTCAATTTCCGCATAAGGAACAATTGATTCACAAATTTTGCATATATAATCCTGTTCCTGTTCAAAAAAAGTTTTTGGTAACATGTATCCTGGACAATTCCTGGAAAGCAGCAAACAGATAAAATCATTCTTGTATACAAATAATTTGAAAAATAATGTTCCCCAACTTTTCGTAGTATTTTTGTGTTAAAGAGAAAGTGTTTAAGACTTTAAGAGCTCATAATACTTTTCAAGAGAGTGTGTAATTATCATAGATTCTGAAAGCAACTCTTTTGCTGTAAAATTAATTTTTTTTATTTACAAGTGTCTGACATTGTACGTCAGCCACTTCGCAACATATTCCAAATAAGCCACAGCATAGATTTAGTTTAAAAGTACTATAACGTTGCCACTCTCATTCCTGGACCATCAATATAAAAATGACTACTTTATGTTATTTTTATTTTTATTTAGAAAAAATTGTATTTTAGTTTAAATTATGTATTTTTCTTTAAGATTAAATCAGGATTATTATTAGTATAAGCTCGCGTTTGTTTTTTACATTTTTTTAATAAAAAATTAGCAACAAAATATATTCGAGGCCAGACACTGCGCATCCACGTGAGTGCACCACATAATCACGACTATCAAGCATAAATAGGGGGCTGGTAGTTCGATTCAGTTCCTTGATTAGTGGCTTCAAGAACCGACTTAGAGACTAGATCTTTGAGAAACCAAGAGACTCATAATCGGTTGATTCGCTTCAAGTTTAATGAGCTCGCGAAGAGCTTAATCGCCTAGAATTTGCCTGATCCGGTTTTATCTGTCTGTGTAGAGCTCTCAAGATCAACTTAATTAAATTAGCTAACGAAGGAACACTTTTGGTTTAAGGACACACTCTGGGATAAATCTAATGTTGATTTAAGGTTGAGTTAAGATTCGTTCCACGTCTAATGATCTAGCGAGGAGCGGAGCTTCTTAGTAGCGATGTTGTTCAATAAAACTTACTGGATTTACCGAGTTTGAGCTTTATTTACAAAGCCTGTCGCACATGCGCAGTCAGTTTAATTAATAAGATAGATTTTAAGCATCTCAATTATCGTACATATTGAAAACGTTTCAGAATATTATAAACTTCCGTATTCAAACTTTCAATATTATATCATTATCATTCAAATACTTGTCATTTCAGTTTATTATATTAGTATTGTTGTATTTATTGTATCACTATTATTATTCATATTATTTTCATTGAATAAATCTATGTTTAAAGATCTTAACTTGTGAATTTCTACTCTAAACGCGCCACACGAACATTATTTCCACTCTTACTCCACTCTTACACCACTGATGCTAACCGTTCTTTTATCAATAACAGGTGCCATAACCTCTGAGAGCGCTTCTTCAAGATTGTCGTTATAATATTTATTAATGCCAACAAAAATTATTTCACAGCAATCTAGACGAAGAAGCTTCGAAGTATGATTGAAGCGCGAATTACAAGCTCTTTTGGATAGTAGAATTTCCATTATTCGAATTTATGGAGGAAATTAATGGAGTGACGACTGCTTGAATCAGGGAATTTGTGGATGGTAGAACACGCGTGTTTTATTATCATTATCGTTCCACTTTTCAAAAAGAATAATTCAAGAACAATTACAAAAAATACAATATAATATAAATTTTTAAAATCATTTATGGATTTCATATTTTTTTTTTTACTGCTATACCAAATAAATTTGTTAATAGCTTGAGCTGCGTTGAATTATCCTATTTATACCTGAAGACAGTGGTTTCCAACGTGGAAGGCGCGGAGTATTGCCAGGGGAGGCGGCAACATTTTTTAATAAAACATTAATTTTCATACCATAATATCTACAAATAAATAAAACTTCATATTGTAAAGCACGTATATGTTATAGCAAAATTTTATTATTATTCTGTTAATTGTAGTTTTCAACTTTTTTTTATTATTTAAAACGTGTTTATATTATTATATCTGTTAAAAAAGTAAAAGGTAGGGAGGCGCGGAAAGAAATTTTTTTTTAGGAGAAGCATAGTAGCATAAAGGTTGGAAACCGCTGTCTCAAGACACTTAAGTCCATTAATGTCATGCTGGCCCCAAACGTCTTAGGAATCGCCGAGGAGGACGCGCGGGATCAGTGGCGATCCCAGCTGTACAACGAGAGAGGCGAACATCGAGACGCGGAGGCGGTCCTTCCAAACTGGGAAACATGGAGAAGCTGCCGCGACCTCCCGCTCACCTATAGGATGATCCAGGTGCTCACGGGACACGACGTATTCGGCGAGTAACTGAGGAAAATCAGACGGGAGAGACGGACACCTATCACCACTGCGGGGAGGGCAGGGACACGGCGCAGCACACGCTGAAGCTTTGTCCGGCATGGGAGCTGTCCCGCTACACCCTGTGACACGTCATAGGTAAAAGATTGATCCCCCTCGGCGATTGTACAAGCGATGCTGAGCGGGCCACAGGAATACGAGGCTGCCCGCCTCTTTTGCGAGCGAGTTATGCTCGCAAAGGAACGAGCAGAAAGGGAGAGAAAGAAAAACTCACACCCTTGTAGGATAACGCGATGGAGGGGGATGGCGGTCAGGCGGTCTGGAGCCGCTCCATCGTCGTCTCAACGGACCACGACTATCCCCCAAAAGGGGGGATAGCGCTAGGGACAATGCCCCCCCTTCTAACACCAAATTCAACAGTCGGAGAATTATTAAAACTGGCTCGAACAAGAGGACGGGGGAAAGGGGTACAACTGAAGACAATTCATAAGAGGTTCCTGGAGCACTCCTATCATACGCGTAGGATGGGCATCGTGGAGTTTTAGTCGGTAAGAGTTCGACATTACTCTGCTGTTATCGATTATTAGCAACAGCGGAGTGTCCATGAGGATTTCTCCACGTACAAGAAAAGAAGGTCCATTAACGGTTCATAAACGTTTCGAAATAAGAAGACTTTATTATGTCTGAAGATCACTTTCTTGTGGACTTCTGAACGCGTTCTACCTCAACACTAAAGTAATAGAAAGATATGAAATTATAGAAGGACATACTTAGAAATATTGTGTAATTAATGATACGTTTGGGTGGTGGAACGTCTCAATAATAAATTATTCTGATAATAGGTCTTCAGATACTGGAAGTCTCACTATATTGACTTTTACCGGGAAAAGATACAAAAGTCACGCGCAGCTCGAACACATAGCTTACTATTTGGCTTTTTACGTTTTATATTTAAATCAAAATTCGTCTGTGACTCCTGCATTAGATAGAATGGAGGTTATCAATCCGTTAGGAAGATACTTTCGTTTAGGTAAGAATCTGATGGAGGAATAAAAGATTTGTTGGATCCTCATGTCGGAAGTTGGTGAAAATACGGAAAAATTCTATAAAACAGTCGTCGCAGAACCGGAAAAAATATTAATTCATCTAGTACATCGATGGAAGACGTTTACAGGTAGATGGGAATAACCGATTTTTCTACTAGATACCATTCCGAAAATTCCTAATTTATAAATTTATTGGAAAAGTACAGGGAAAACTTAAATTACGGTATATGTATGTTGTACATACTATCTTCTGTTAGTAACTTTAAGTTAATGTACAGATATACATTGAATGTAGTACTGTGTTATATGATGGCACAATAAAGAAATTCATTTAAAATATCGTGTCCTGCCGCGCAACACATCTACACTCCATCCCGCGCGGCTTGACAGCCAACGGTCTACGTGCCGTCCTTTGAACCCTCCATAGGCCCAAGGAGCCAAATTAATATTTTATTTCAACATAAAGTTGAAATTCTAACTGCATTGTTCGCACATATGGTTTAAGTCAAACTGTTTGCCTGAAAAGACTTTCTAATTCTAGAAGTGTTTTCGGCCGGTTATTAGAAAGGTCCTTGGGTTTATTACGCGCTCTTAAGAATTACGGAGAAAGCGGGTAGTGGCCTAACGAAAACAACGGAGAGTTTCCTATAGCTCCGACTAGAGAGTTTCTCTAGCTCCGACGGAGAGTTCCTACGGCTCTCACGGTGCTTAGAGTTCCCATAGCTCTCACAGTGCCTACAGTTCCAGTCAGTCAGTCAGTCAGACGGTCGAGGTCAAGCAGTCGACGTCTATTCATTCGGTCATTCGGTTGATTCTGTTGATTCGATTCAGTCAAAGTCGGATCTGATAAATCGCTGCGTCTACTACGACCCGAGAGCTTTCATCTATCAGATTGGCAGTCAGAATCTGAATAAGATCAAGGCAATCCCCATACTCAGCGACGTTACTAGTGTGTGTGATTATACGAAGTTGTTGGAAAATATATAAGTTATAACACTGTTAATCACGAAGTTATATCATTTCAACCACCCCTATTGTCTTAACGGAAATCAAGGGATCGATCTACTCGCGGCGTCGATTATTATAATCGTAACGGGAATTTACGACTCCCGTTGACGTGTTTCCTCGCGATTGCGTCTCCCCGCGATTGGTCGAATTTACATATCGAATGAGTAAAAAAATTTGACTTTACTTCAGGATTTTGATGTAATGCATATATTATATAGGTAATACGTACAAATAAATAGGGAATTGCATATATATATGTCGGAGATGAAAGGACACCGGGACCTCCAATATTTTAGTCTCTATACTTTAACTCGATTATAATTGTTCGAGATCTGTGATAATGAGTGTGGCGGCACTCGACAGCATAAATACCACCACTCAACAATAACTAGAGTCGGACGACGGCAGTGCAGTGGTTAGCGCCTTAGGTTACGAACGTTCGGGACCCGGCTTCAAATATCGGCGCTCGTAGTCCGATTTTTCTTCCACGATTCTTAAATAAGAAGAAAAATACAGCAGTACTCCAGCAGCGACATCTACAGTCAGCTACTACAATTATCACGGACAACACAATACACCTCAGGTCAAATCGTCGGTGTAGTAAGAAATATCTGAGAACGCCATCATAGATAATGTTTCACAAAGTTGGTCCCAGTATGGAATCCTGTGAACTATCCCTCTCCTTATGAACAGAAATTTTATTCATACCTGTTTTAAAATCAGTTAAAATGTGTCTGTACTCAAATGCAGTGAAAACAATTCATCGAAACTATTTTGATTACTTGTGAGAAATTCCTATTATCAGTTTCTCGTAGGATAGAACTTCACTTTAGGGTGTTAAATGCATTCTTCATTGTCACTATGTGCAAACCCTTAAATAAATCGCAAGCTTAGCCACTTTGTGAAAATGGATCCTCTCCTTTTTCTAATACCAATTTGAAAATTTGCAAGACTATGAGGCCCCAGAGCGAGACAATTTGGGTTCAATTACACATTCCCGTATCTACATAATGTTGAAGAAGATCTCTAATGGTTGGCAATCGGATGGGGAGGAAACAACTCTCCCTCCTCGGTTTCTTAATAAGAAATAGGCAGATCTCTTTTTATTTTTAGGGAATCTTTCCATAGGTAAAAGTATTGTTATATAGAACGCAAAAGTCCTATGACCTGTTATCAATCAGAAGTTTTACAATTTTTCTGGCTTAGGATTAAATAGCTAAATAGCTGCTACCTAAGGCGACTGTTCAGTTAATGAGCTGAAGAAGTTTCTTAATGGTAATTCTTGTAGCCATCGCTGCTTTTCTGTATCTAAGTTTCCTGCGGCATTTGTTCCTGGAGTTATTTTACGTTTTCCAGTTTTCGTCCTGGTAACATCTTTCTTTATTGTAACATCTTTCGTTATTGTGACTGCACTCCTCCTGTCTCCACTGCTCTTTCATTTCTTCTATAACCATGTCGTTTTGATTATTATTATATTGCTGCTGTTGCTATAGGCCTGGTAAATCTACCGACCTTTTTATATAATACATTTCTCTTTCAGTTGCAATTTTAATTGTTGGTATCTGCTGCTGCATTGTTGGACTTCCCCTCACTATTACTAATCGTTAATTTTATTTCACTTTGAAACACTTCTCTGAATCACTTCACTGGAGCACATGATTGATTACACACGTCTGTTTACCTCGGTTGCCCGAGCAGAACTTTAGCTACCAAAGGTGTTGGTGTTACTGTGGTTAGTGTTCATTGCGTGCTGTGAATTTGGAGTTGTCTCAGTTTCTGTGCTATCCTGTTGCGCTTGTAAGTTATTATACGCCCTGTTTCGTAGCGGCGGAAACAGTTTACATTGCAGTTGTTTTCTGATTACACAGCCTTTGTAGCTAGCTGGGTGGTTTCGATTGCAGTTGAAGCATTTTACTTCGTTTATTTTTCCTACGTATGGACAGTTTATTGTTAGGTGCGTTTCTGCGCATTTGACACACGCCGGGTTTCTGTTGCAGTAATTTTTTGTGTGTCCATATTGTTGACACCGTATGCATTGCGGTATGTCTTTTTATGTCTTGGTGGCTCCACTGTTACTATTGTGTTTAGAACTTTTTTAATTTCAAATATTTCTTTGTTGTTGTTTTTAGGTTCAAGCTCTATTAGAAATAGCGGTAATGGCTGTTTAGTATCGTATCTGGTTATGTTGTTCATTGATCTTACCTGGTGTCCGATTTTTGCTAGTTCCTCGCATATGTTGTTTGTGTTTGTTTTTGGGTGTAATCCCCTGATTACTGCTTTGTAACTTCTGTCGGCTTTGAGCTGGTAGGTGTGATACCCCGCGTTTTTCTCTTTTAGTGCTTTTGTCACTTTTCTAAATGTTTCTGGGCTGTTGGTCCGAACTTTGACTTGGACTACTTTTAGTTGTTTTATGCTATAATTTTCTTTTCCTGCCGTGTT
Organism: Bombus terrestris; assembly: GCF_910591885.1. NCBI lineage: Eukaryota > Metazoa > Arthropoda > Insecta > Hymenoptera > Apidae > Bombus > Bombus terrestris. The sequence goes on from NC_063285.1 coordinate 4,275,533, forward strand.
GTTTAGTAGTTCAATGAGGGGGTCTATTATTTGAGCATCTATGTAGATTGGTGGTGGTTTAGCGATGCGGGTTATTGGTTTTTCAACTGGGTCTGTTACTTTCTCTTCTGGCAGTGTGCTGAAGGAGTTTCGAAGATTGATTTCTTGTAGCCATTGTTGCTTATTTGCTACTATAGCTTTCCTACTGCTTGTGCATGGTGTTACTTTTCTTTTTTTGTTGCAAGTTGCCACCTTCCAGCTTTCGTCCTGATGAGTTAGTTCATGGTTGGTTTTATTCTCATAATTGTTTTGTATTGATTCCATATCTATTTCATTTATAATTGAATACTCCTGTTCTTCATTTAGCGATTGTCTTGGGTTTGTTATGCTTGTAGCTCTATTCGTAGAATATGTTTCGCCTTTGCTTGTAATTTTTATTGTTGGTATTTGCATTTTCCACCATTTGGCGATGGGCGTTGACGTTACCATTTTCTTTTCCCACTTGCCGCACTTTCACTGAAACACTGTTTCGCACGTCCGTTTAGCTCGGTTGCTCGAGCAGGACTGTTGATCGAGTAAACTTGTCTCAAAATTTTAAACGCGTTTTTCTCGAAACTACTTTTTTCAAGTTGACGTGCACGATATCTTAAGTTCTAATAAATCGATTTATTTGAAATTTGGTGCGAATATTCTTTATATATTTTTCTATCGCCTCAACCACGCTCGAATCAAAATTTTTAATTTTACTACTTAAAAAAATTCGGAATTGCCAAAAAAACATACCAAAAAGGCAAATTATTTTAAAATGGCCGCCATTTTGTGAAAAAATATTTTTTTAACTCTTCTAAGGTTCATGCAATAGCCGAATCTATTCTAATTAAGAATCCGTTCGGCTTTTTTGTTTCAGATGACCATAAGGGTCGATATCATGCACGCCAGGACACCCTTTCTTTGGACCTCCACTTTGCCAGCTCATAACTTTGTGAATTTTTAGTCTTTTTCGGTTAATTTTTTATGTAATCTTAAAATATCAAGATACAAATCATAAAAAAATGGATAGTAAAAATATTTTTTGTTTCGTTTGTACAGAGCTTCAAAAATCGCTCGAAATTCATACCTCTAGACTAAAATACCCCCTTAAAAGGAAAACAATGATCTGACCCGAATCTCTAATCTTCGCATTCTCTTAACTCGTATGTTACATTTTGATCAGTTATATCAAAGCGATCTTCCTCGTTTGTTAGTAATATTTGTTTTGTTGGCAGATAGAAGAAGATATCATAGTAATAAAAAATATTAACTGGGATATAACAAATTGAAATAGCGAAACACAGACGTCGGTCAAGAAGTGTGTGATGTGAAATATTTTCCGAATATATCTGTGGCATACTTCGGATACATTTTACAAATACAAACATTTGTTCTTACATCAAATAAGGATAAAGTATTGATATATGCATCACAAGTTAAACTTTGAGATAAATAATTTTGTAAACATTTCCCGTAACCATGAAATTGTATGATACAAGCTTTTTATCACTTAGGCAACCGAATAGGGAGACCTCCCTTTTTGGCTTTAGCAACGTGTTTTATTTTTTCGCTGTTATTATCAGTTATTGTTTACCTGGAATTGTTCCCAATTAATTGCGCCACTTTTTCTGCTTTTATAATGTACAGTATATAACAAAATACGCCAATTTAGTGGTGTTAAAATTAATTAAAAAGTTACACTATCCGTTATGACTAAATAGAGTTATGATCGAACGATACTACATTGTAGAAAAATATTAAAATGCATTATGAATTTTTAATTTCACGTTCAAGCTGTGTTATTTATCTTTAATCGTCTTGAACGTTTTTAATATTACCTATATTTTTTTATACTTTTAAACACGATGTATTGCATAAACAATATGTGAAATCGTTAAATAAAATCATTACCACAAAATATAATTAATTACTTAAATAATTTTTAGACCTTTTTGTTACTTATGTACTGAATATTGGTCCTCGATACTTGGAAAAATGCGCGGTGGAAACGTATAATTCATTGTGACGCGCGCCGGTTGGCTAAGTGTTAAAAGATTTATATTCGAAATATAATGTAATAGTTTGAAACATCCTCTATATCTCCGCGAATATAGAAACAATTACGAAATTGTGCTTCCTTTTCTAAATTCTATTACAGTAGAGCCTTCTTTATCTGAACATCCGTTATCCGAATACAGTACTATTCGAACGTTCTGCTATTCCAACATGATACTTCTCAGTAATAGGTGCCCTTTTCTGTTTCAGGCATGTACATATTGTATTGGTGTTCGTATACAATGTATTCTTTCCTTAATTCAATTTAGTGACTGCTAATTGTAAGAATTTGATACAGAACTTGTTGCGACCTATCAATTAGACGGCGATGAGTCAGGCGCAACTGTTATCTTGAGGTTGCGCCCCTTGAACAATATTACCGCTCAAGGTGGATGTAGACTAATGATGCAAAGTAGTTGGTTTATTTGCACTGTTTGGTATACGTTGCAATAGTCGGAATTCGCGTCAGATCTCTACTGTTTGAGAAAAATCGAAAAGAGTGCTCCAAAATTAGGGTCAAAGTTGGTCCCATCAGCTTTACTTAATATTTATAGATATCTGCAAATTGATATTGCCAAACTATTCTATATAAATGTATTAGTTGAAGTCCACGGAATTCATTGAACCCAACAGGAATCGTATAGCTTTTGTAATTTTGCTATAAATTAACAGTGCTGAACAGTCTAATCTGGCGCTGCGCAGCCGTACGAAGCAGACCGTGCAGTCGGGCGCCACATCATAGAGAAAACCCTGAATATCGGCGCCGGCGTCAACGTGTTAACTTGCCTTGTTTGTGTTATGTGCGTGCCAGTCAATTGGATATTTGGTGGTTTCTGTTTTCTTAGTGTAAATGTAATATGGTGGCATTTATTGGGGTTTGCTTTTATTTGTTTATCTTGTAGCCACTTTTCTATTTTTGTGATGTGCTCTTGTAGTAATGTAGCTACTGTTGCTGGATTAGTATGCCTGACTAGCACAGCCGTGTTGTCCGCGAATGTCTGTATTTTGCTGTTGGTAGTTGTTGGTATGCCGGCCGTGTATAGTGTGTATAATATTGGGCCTAAGACGCTTCCTTGCGGTACCCCTGCCTTCAGGCAGCGTCTTTTACTTCAGAATATACATCCTTTATTTTTACTATAAAGGTTCTGTTGCTTGGGTATGATTTGAGTAAGTGGTGGATTTATTCCGGGAAGTGTTTTTTGATTGTTTGTAAGAGGCTTTCATGGTTCACTTTGTCAAATGCTTTCGCAATGCCCATGAAGGAGCCTGTACAGTATTGTTTCCTTTCTATTGCTGGTAAAATTTCGTTGACGAGCCTGTGCCTTTTGCTCTATCGTGGAGTGTTTTCTTCTGAATCCAAATTGGTAATCTGGTATTAATTTTTCTTGTTCTATTGTTGGTTATATTATTTTCTCTACTATTTTGGAAAACACTGGAAGTAGTGATATTGCTCTGTAAGATACAGTTTGGTGTGGGTTTTTGCCTGGTTTAACTAACATTATGATCTGTGCTAACTTCCATAGATTAGGAAAGTATTGAATTCTTAAAATTGCATTGAACATTATTATGATTAAACGTATTGCTTTTGGGGGAAGGTTTTTCAAGATTTTACCATAGATTGGGTCGACTCCTGGTGCTTTATTGTTTTTTGTTTTCTTCATTATGATTCTCATTTCTTGAACTGTTGTATTAGGTATGGTACGGTGCTTGTCAGTTGAGCTACTAGTATTTTGCGCATCTTCGTCTCAATGATATTTGGTTTTACTGTTGTTAATATTATATAGAGTAAATGTGTTACAAAGGTGGTTGAACAATGCTGTAGCTTGCTCTTCGTTGCTTCAGGCCCATATGTTATATGCTTTTCTAATTGCTGGGATTATTTTTATTGGCTTCTTTATTTTGTTCGTGGCTTTCCACTGAGAGTGTTTCTATGAATTTTGAGAATTCGTTACTATTATGATCTTTTATTTTACTTTTTATTTCCTTTGCAAGTTTGTATAGATGTTTTTTGTTTTCACATGTTCTATGTTTTTGCCATTTTACTTTCGCTTTCCTTTTTTCTCTGATTTTGTCAAGGATGTTTGGTTTCTTTTGGTTTATAAGTAATAGTTGCCCCTGCTGCTTCTTGCATAATTTCTGTCAATGTTGTTACTGCCTGTTCGATGCGTTCAGGTGTTTTCAATGGAATATTGCAGTTGATTTCGCTCTTGATTAGTTCTTTATGTTTGCCCTTTGATGCTTCTATTGCAAAGCGACTCTGATTTGTTATAAAGTATTAGTTTGCTTGCGTATTCTATTATTAACGGTGTATGATGGGAGCTAAGCTCCAGACTGGGTGTTACTTTTAATTTGTTTGCGTTTACTCCTTTTATACCTGCAAAATTAAGCAAGTCAGGAATTTTGTTTAGATCCGTCTGCCAGTGTGTTGGTCTTCCTGTGGATAATATGTTGAGATCACTAGTTCTAGTAAATGTTTCTAGTGTTCTACTTCGAGGTGTGTTAATTCTTGAGCCCTATAGCGTGTGCTTTGTATGTGTGTGAAGTCTTCCGCTGCGATGTAATTACTTATGTTGAAAGAATTACGTGACTTAGCAGTCAAAAAGATATTGATATTCAATATTTAGAGAAGCTATCGATTAATCTTAATTTGTATTTGAAATAAATGAAATTTCACACGAGAATAATGATTGTTATAGTATCAGAAAATTCCATTATCCGAAGAGTATATCTGCTTATAAATTCGCATAAAGAAGACTCTACTGTACTTGCATCAGTTCTGTACAATATTGTAAAGTGGGAAAATATTTTTATTTATAGTAATCCATTCTTCGTTTTCATAATAATTTCTATAAGACTTAATTTTTAACTTAACTTACATTCGATTGCACTTTAAAGCATTAAACATTGTTCCAAATTCTGTGGGATCCTTGCATCGATCACAAGTACATTCAAAAAATTTTGTTTTAAGAAGATGGTGTCTTCTGTTTGCAGTACCCCACAATGGATCCGTATAACATATAGAAATGTGGTCTCCTAAAATATTTCATACAAATTCATACAGTTGCATTTATCTAGAAGATTTAGGCTAAGAACAGACAATTTATTCGACACGATTTTTGACGAATTGGTCACATCGCCTTATACTCGATAGCTGAATTGCTTACAGAAACAGGCACATAATTTCTTAATCTCGCGCGAAAATTTTTAATTCTACCATCGTAAGTGATCCTTTACACCGTTGATTTATTTTCACCTATGAGAGGTACAAGTACACACAAGAAACAGTCCCATAGCATAAATGTATGTATATACATACACGAACAGGTCATACAGCTGGAACCACTTCGATCACTACATCTTCACTATTTTAGTGAAAAGTATTTCAGATAAAAGTTGAATGGTTGCAAAGAGGACAGAATTTGACGCGATTAGTGTCTTTGTAGGAGAATGCGAAAATACATATGAAGGTCAGATCTATCTTTTTAAATAAAATCATATACTTTTTATTATGTTAGTCGATCCAACTCATAATCCTATATAGAAAAGAATTAACCTATTCATATAAAAATACATTAGTTTATAAGTGGCATAACTGTAGCCACTGCGATACCTCTAAAAATAGTAACTTGAATTCGAGCAGTTCACAAAAAACAAAACTTGACCTTCTGTGCATCTTTGAAACCAACTTATATCTGAAAAATTTGTCACTAAAATCATGACATGCACAGTGATCGAAGTGGTTCCGGTTACCTTCATCCCGTATATTGAATATTCTCAGTAGATGACCATATTAGGTATTCATAGGAAATTTTAAAGTGTAAAATTACATAAAGTGCGTATAATGTGATAAAAGAATTTTCCTCCCTATCTATATTCTCAAAAAGATGAATTTGCATAAAAATACTCAATCCAATTATTAGCAAATTTCTATTGTAATGGCTGTAACAAAAGCTAATATTTTAAATTACTTGTTGTCTTACTTAGAAAGAGGGGAAGAGAGAAGCATGGATATTTACATAGATATTGGAAAATTATTTTGTTGTAATTTTTTTCAATCGACATTGTAATATTTTCAATCAACATGAACTTGGCTATTTGTATATGTAATCAACAGTTTGCAATTGAAATCTATTTTGTAATAGTAGTGTGACTAATTTCTATAAAATTGATTTGGTAATCTCAACGTCTTTTTGTCGACTTTCGTCGACTACCCTGTGTGTACAGTTAAGAAACAGTTAAAAGAGCCTATTACTTCTTTAAAAATTGCTTCGCGTGTTCTTAGTCATAATAATGCTTCTATATGTATATATACAGATCATTTATGTGATATCAAATTATTTGTAAATATGAAAACGGCAAAAAAGGTTAATATATAGAAATACTAGATAAATGATAAACAATTTAACTTTACACTACAAAATGTTTATGTAGACGTCAGTCGTTTTGCCTTAGCATTCACATTTGTCCGAATGACAGACAAAACGTTCAATAACACATTACTTGTTAAGTAGAGCCAAAATGTTCAACACACATATGTACACATGTAATATAGAGTATTCTATTCACTCATCGTAAAACATTGCCAGCATATTCCATAATTAAGAATAAAAGAATCATATAAACATAGGCTTATAAACTTTTTATCAAAAAGTTGTAATGATGATGCGAAATTAGCGAAATTTTCGTTTAAATATAACAGGCAACGAGTACCAACAATGTCGCACCTCAACAACGTCGAGTAATTCTTTGGTTCAACCAGATTTTTAATTGTGATTTTTAATTGTAAACGAAGAAATTTATGTAACATGATTTAATGTACGTCAGGAATCAATATAAAGAAATCAATGAGAAGTTTGTAATATAACGAGGATACTATATCTTTTATCGAACGAAAAATTAATCGGTTGTTTCGCGTTTGTGTTCTAACTTTTTAGAAATGGATTAACACAACATTTTTTCCCTCATATTTAGTCATAGGATATGCCAACACCGTTTTGCACAAAAGAATATGGAATATGCTGTACTATTTGTTGCTCAGAAAATTATATTTGAGACTGCAGAGCAGCAAGAGCATTATTCCGCTAACTCGCTCACCATCACACGATGCCTCATGGTCTTATTTGTAGATACAAAGTTTTTAGCTGACACGCATATCTATTTTTATGATTGAGGCTATCCAAACCAACAAAAATGAAAGCTACATTCGTTCCAAGCGCCTTATTCTGAACGAGTTATATACAGGATGTTCGACTACAGATGTAAAAAAATTTAAGGGATGATTATTAAAGCTAAAATATGATAAAAATCAAGAATAAAAAAGTCATTTTATGGAGTAATGTGTAATAATACAAATTGTTGCAGTGAGTCTCATTGCTAGAAAAACTCTACATCTTCTCTAGTCAGTTCGCTGTTGAGTGCCGAAGCGTGCAGACGTGTCTCTAGTGCCCAGTGAAGTTCGAAAGCAACACGTGTCACCCAACCGTCGAAAGTGAACACAACGTGCTCCAATCCTCCCAAGTGTCTCCTATCCGCCAGAGAGAAGAAAAGCCTACGCATCTAACCCCTACCCGAACCTTGCCTCATAGCCACACGACTAGTTATTTATATTGAAATAGCTAGCTCGATGATGGCCCAGCAATCACCACCAGGCTCGCCCACGCAAACTTACAACTACCCCGCACTACGCCCCCCGTGACAGAAGTGCAGCAGATCCCCACGCGCCAACGACGCCAATAAGGCGAAAAAACGCAAAATTGAATCACCAAACATAAACTCAAACCAACAGCAAACAACACAAATCAACACCCACAATAGGTTCGCAATACTAGAATCCTCAAACGACGCCATGGAAATCGCAGAACCAAACCAACAAGCACAGAGAAGCCCCCCTCCCTCACCAATATTTGTCAATGATGTCATCGACATCCAGACAATGATCAAGTCCTTAGAGAGAGATATCTCCAAGGAGGACTACAACCTGAAGATAACCAACAACCAAGTAAAAATCCTGCCGACGAATCCAGAAGCCTACAGGAAGCTCACCAAGACACTTAAGGCCCTGAACGCCAATTTCCACACCTACCAACTCAAAGAAGAAAGACCTTTTCGGGTGGTGCTACGAAACATCCACCACTACGCAGACATCGACGAACTAAAAATAGAACTATCGAAACTCGGCCACGAAGTCACCAATGTCAGCAACATAAGGCATAGAGTCACAAAAGACCCGCTATCCCTATTTTTCATCGATTTAAAACAGAAACCCAACAACAAGGAAATCTACAACATCAGCTGCCTAATGAACGCCATCGTAAAACTCGAACCACCGCAAACCAAAAAGGAGATAGTGCAATGCAAAAGGTGCCAAAGATACGGGCACACGCAGAAATACTGCTACCATACCTTCCGCTGCGTCAAATGTGCAGGAACACACCCCACCGACCAATGCAGGAAATCACCGGAAACCCCAGCGAAGTGCATCCACTGTCAAGGTGATCATCCTGCCAACTACAAAGGCTGCTCAGTCTACAAAACTCTGTACTCAAACAAGTACCCCAAACTTACAACAAAATAGGTAAATTACCAAACACCCAGCTCGCCGAAATTCACCTTTACCCCAATCCCCCCAACCAATCAAACACCCAGGCCTATCAAACTCACCACTCCCTCAAACTCCTATGCCCAAGCGGTACAAGGCACTCGAAATACATCAAATAGCCACAGGGATCCTCCCCAAAATAGTGCCCCCATCTCACCTAATACAGACAACGTCTCTAGACTTGAAAAGCTAATAGAGAAACAATCAGAGCAAATAAATAATTTGCTATCGCTACTAACACTCATCATGGATAAATTAATACGCCCCGACACAAAATAAAACCAAGACGCATAGTTCTGTGGAATGCCAACGGTCTAGCGCAACGCAAACTTGAGCTAGAACTCTTCCTAAAACACCAGCTAATCGACATAATGCTCATATCTGAAACCCACTTCACCGACAAAAACTACCTGAACATAAACGGATACAAGTTCTACCATACCCAACACCCCAGCGGAAAGGCCCACGGCGGCACCGGAATCATAATCAAATCAAACATTAAGCACTACGAACTTCCACCATTCCAGAAAGACAACCTCCAAGCAACAAACGTAGCAATAGAAGACTGTCATGGTACAATCACCACTTCAGCTGTATACTGCCCTCCCAGACACTCCATCGCCAAAGAAGATTTCGACAACTTCCTGGACACCCTGGGCAATAGATTCATAGCCGGAGGAGACTACAACGCTAAACACACCCAATGGGGCAGCAGACTGGTTACAGTAAGACGCAAAAACCTCCTCAACAGCATAATAACCAACAACCTCAACTACCTTACCACATACGAACTCACACACTGGCCCACCGACACAAACAAAATACCCGATCTCCTTGATTTCCTCATAACTAAAAATATCTCGTCAAGACACGTCCAAATCAATTCCTCGGCAGATCTCTCCTCTGATCATTCCCCCGTGATAGTAACAGTCAGTTCAGCTATCATCGAGAATACACCTAATGGCTCCATTCATAACCAACACACCAACTGGCAGCTCTTTAGAGAACTCTTTACCCACACAACTTCAGCCTCAACCTCACTAAAAACCAATGAAGAAATCGAAGCAGCCACGGAATACCTAAACGCGAGCATAATAAACGCTATCCGCGTCTCCACACCGGCAAAAACATCCATCAGCAATCACGAATACCCCCAGTACATATTAAAAAAAATAGCAGAAAAACGTAGACTAAGAAGGATATGGCAGACCCATAGAACACCGGAGGACAAACGCAAACTAAACAACGCAACTAGAAAAATATCCAAAGCCATAAAAAACTACAATAATGACCGTTTTCACAAATATCTCGCCAGCTTGTCCCCCACAGCCGACTCCAACTACTCACTATGGAAAGCCTCCAGGAAACTCACGCGTCCCTCACAAATAATACCTCCAATCCGCCGCCCGCAGGGTGGATGCGCGTAGCCCTATAGAAAAAGCTAACCTATTTGCCAAACACTTGACTGAAGTATTCCAACCCCATTCCTCCATAGCTGCAGCGGACGTCACCGAACACCTGCACACCCCCTTCCAAATGTCCCCTCCTATTGAACCCTTCACTTCTGCAGAGATCATAGAAGCAATCAGTCGCCTAAACCCCAAGAAAGCAGCAGGCCACGACCTAATAGGAAATAAAGCAATCAAGGAACTTCCCATAAAAGGGATTGCACTCGTCGCATCAATCTTTAACGCTATCCTCCGCCTTCAACACTTTCCCAAGGCTTGGAAAATCTCACTAATCAGCCTCATCCCTAAACCCGGTAAACCAATATATGAAACCACCTCCTATCGCCCAATCAGTCTTTTACCTACCTTGTCTAAACTATTCGAGAGGATGCTCACGAATCGTCTCCTTCCACTCCTACAAGAATTGAAAACACTCCCAGATCACCAATTCGGCTTCCGAAAACAACACTCAACAGTAGAGCAAATCCACCGCATAACCCACATGATCAGCCAAACCCTTGAAAAGAAAAAATACTGCTCAGCGGTATTCCTAGACATCCAACAGGCATTCGATAAGGTATGGCATGAAGGGCTACTCTATAAGCTTAAAAAAATCCTACCCCACCCATACTACTCCATCTTAAAATCCTACCTAACCAACAGACAATTCATAGTTAAATGTCTAGACGCCACTTCCGCAACATTCCCAATAGAATCCGGCATACCACAAGGTAGTGTCCTCGGACCCCTACTATTCTCCATCTACACTGCCGACTTACCCATATCAAACGAGGTAACAATAGCAACATTTGCCGACGACACAGCACTATTAGCTACCCACGCAGACCCGGCAATTGCCTCATCTACTCTCCAGCGAAGTCTTGACTCCATGGAAATGTGGTTCCAAAAATGGGGTTTTAAAATAAACGAAAAAAAATCCTCCCATGTAACCTTCACGCTCCGAAAACAAACCTGCCCCCAGGTCACCATTAACAACACAATAATCCCAAGCAAGGACTCCGTAAGATACCTCGGCATGACCCTGGACAGGAGGCTAACTTGGAAAAAACATATCTCGGAAAAAACAAAGCAACTAAAGGAAAAACTAAGAAAATTCTATTGGCTCACGGGCCGACGCTCCAAACTAAACATACAGAACAAAATAACCCTCTACAAGGCCGTAATAAAACCTGTCTGGACCTACGGAATCCAACTATGGAGAACAGCAAGTAACTCCAACATTGAAATACTCCAACGCTTCCAATCGAAAACGCTAAGATCCCTATTAAATGCACCCTGGTATGTTACCTACGAAACAATCCACCGTGACCTCAAGATACCTACAGTCAAAGATGAAATACACAAGTCCAGAAGCAGATATAACTCAAGAGTCAACAACCACCACAACCAACTAGTCACCCAACTACTGGACACGATGGACCAGATCCGCAGACTAAAAAGAAAATACCCACTAGATTAAATCCTTAGTTCTACTAGAATCAACAATATAAAGCTATTATAATCCATGTCATTGTATCACGCCAAATTAAGTTACTGAAAATTCTCAACGAGAATTGATTGTAAATATTCTAATAAATAAAAAAAAAAATCTTCTCTAGTGTTTAGTCTTTGGCACAACGATCCTCTTTACAGCGGCTTCTTTGGTCTCTATTATAGTACCGCGGAAAGATCACCGACAATACAGACAATGTCGATGATAAAGCGCAAATGCCGATAAACCGAAAGGGTCAGAAAACTTCAATAGGTCTAACGACCATCAATATATTTCAGCACCGCAGTCATTGATGTTCAGTTGGCCACCTGAAAGTCTAGAGTCAAGAGTCGTTAATCGAGAGTTGTCATATCATACTACTGCATTAAGTTCACGTTAAATAATCATCGTTTTCTGTTTAATCCACTGTAATAAATACATCTATCAATACATTATTCTATCGAATAAAAACCATTGGAAATTCGAATTTCTAACATTTCTGAATAAAGCATTTCTATAATACGTTCACCCATGCGTTTTTCTCTCTATTCCGATATATATACGTCGGAGATGAAAGGACACCGGGGCCTTCCCTTTGGAATTCTTCGGAAAACCCCCAACATTTTAGTCTCTATAATTTAACTCAATTACAATTGTCCGACATTTGTGATAGCATGCTTGGGCTCGAGGCCACAACAAGTCGCTGAACGTGGCCGCGGCCACGGGATGAACGCTTTTACTTAACATAGGGATGGAGTAATTCTATGGCTCTCCTTAAATGAAATAGTTGTAGCGGCACGCGACAGTAAACATTCCAACGGTTTCTGTCGCGTGGCTCGCCACACACAGACCCTATTCTTCAAGAAGGATGATTATCAGATGTCGATGCATGTTCACAGTACATGTTCAGCTAGTCTGAGGAGCCGCTATAAATCTTAGAGTTTAGTTAACTAAGGTCCTTCAAACGGACAAACAGTCTTTATCCTAACAGTCCCTAAATCTATCACCTACTACGGTAAGATACGGGAAATCTGCTTTTCTCATGGACGACGCTTCGCGCTAGCAACATTCTCTCAAGGCCGGCTAGCATCCTTTTCTAATCAACAACGTAAAAATTAACCAATTAACAGCAACGCCCATTTCCCTCACTGCCCGAACGAAGATTTTCCTCGACGACGCCTTGAGACACACCCCATCATAGTTTCCCACTGCAGCATCACCGCGACGGAAAGTCATTCTCTCGTGAGGTCTGATTAGCGAGTTACATAGCGCCTTTACGCTCGGTGAACATTCTACGTTTTAACAAAGAGTTGGTTTAGTAATACTTGTACCGTAGACGAGCAAGTCGAGTGCAACTTGGGCTTTGGAAAAACGCGCATTTTGTTATTCCGTTGACCGCGGATTCGTTATTGAACCTAAGATCATTGTCATTAGCATCTCGAGTATCTAATTACCACGGTTACTTGTTAAATTCTCTAATGATCGGAATTACGCTAGTAAATATCTTCTCTATTGCATAACAACGTCTAATCCAAATGAAGATTCGCTTCACGTTCCTAATCTTAATCATAATGTGAACCCGACATATATATAAAAATGTCAACACAAATTAATGTGCAGCAAATAAAAAATGATACTTATTGCGTTGAATAACTCCTTTAAGTTTCTGGTAAGCAGCTTGTTCGTTTTCTCAGTAGGTATACCTAATAATACTTTTGAAAGGAGCAGCTCAGCTATCCTGTCTGACCCTGGTTAATTTCGAGAAAACTATACAAAGAAAACGAAAGTGTTGGTAAAGAATATCGTAAACTTTTTTCTGAACGAACTCTCCACTGCTACCTCGTTATGTAACATATTCTAGTGATTTTGTTAGGAGAATTGTATAAACATAAAGCTGGGGTTAATTGTAGATTTAATATAGATTTAAGTTATTCCGCTGTAGTCTTTTTTGAGCTTCTTCACTTTTAATTTTTTGAATATTTTTATCTCCTTTATTTTTGTATTCTTTTTATTTTTTGAATCTTTTTTTTAGTTCCAACGCGAGTGATTTGGGTGTGTGAAGTGTGTAGTGTATATAGTGCGTGTTGTATGTACCGTGCTTATTGTCTATTTCGTTTCCAAGAAAATGGAGCATATATTGAACACATACTGTAATATAAAACGATTGTTATTTTCGTTGCAATTTTTCTATGTACAGCCAGGACACCTGTGGTACGTGTGTGGTTTTCCTGTGTAACATGTAACAACAACAATAAACGTTGCTTATATGTGTTATGATTTATTAATTACTTATGAACGCAAAGAATTGAAGGAGACATCAATTTTTTCTATTTGAAAATTTCATGAGTTTTATGTTGTTATGGATTTTAATTAGTAGGCAGGTGTAATACTTTTAATCTACGACTTTTCTGACAAAATGTTGCGCGGGATAGTTTACGTCTTCGAATGTCATGATCTTCTTCTCTACGACTTGTACCGGGTAAGCTGCTGCACACATATCGTTCGACACGGATCGCTGTGCGACCTGCAGCTCAAGCTGACCTATTCTCGTCCATGTGAGGAGGTTTGCATGCGTACAGGGGCATTTTAGCTAATTTTAACTGACAATAACTAAAAAACAAAGTTGAAAACGCAATTTCTTTATTCTTGATTTCCATCTTTACTTTTCTTCAAAAATCACCCCTTAAATTCTTTTACACCTGTATATTACTATACTTTATAGAATATATATATATATATATATATATGCAAAAGGTGACTATATTATATATATATATATATATATATATATATATATATATATATATATGTCGGAGATGAAAGAATACTGGAACCTTCCCTTCGGAACTTTGGGAAGACCCTTAGTATTGTAATTTAGATTTCACCATAGCCGAATTAAGAAACTGTTGTCATTCGATTCGACTGTATTTATTTGAGATTTATGATAGTGAGCTCGGGCTCGAGGCGACAACCAGTCGCCGAACGTAGTCGCGGTCAAGGGATGAACGTTTTGTCTAACAAAGGCATGAAGTAACCCTATAGCTCTCCTTAAAAGAAATACTTAGGACGGGGCACGACTGTAAGCATTTCAACGATTTCTGTCCCGTGGCTCGCCACACGCAGACTCTATTCTTTGAGTATGATGATTACCAGATGTCGACGCGTCTCCACAGTACATGTTCAGCTAGCCCGAGGACCCGCTATAAATCTTAAGATCTGTTTAACTAAAGTCCTTCAAACCGACAAACAGTCCTCGTCCCAACTACGAGAAAATAGGAGAAATCTATTTTTCTCACCAACGACGCTTCCTCTTCTCGAACTTTCTCTTAAGGGCGGCTAGCACCCTTCCCTAACCACCAACATGGAAATTGATCAATTAACAGTAACGCCAATTTCCCTCACTTTCCGAATGAAGGCTTTTCTCCACGAATCCGATGATTTCGTGCCCTTAGGCACACCCGTCATAGTTTTCCTCGACAGCGTTACCGTGATGGAGAACCTCTCTCCGGTACGATCTAAAAGACGATTCAAGTAACTCTCAGATACGTAGTGATTGCCTCGTGCATTAACATTGAGTACAACCTAGACGCTGAAGAAAAGTAGAGTTCGTCATCCCCTTGACCGCGGATTCGTTAGTGAGCCTAGGATCATTGTCATTAGCTTCTCGAGTATCTAATTATCGCGATTACTTGTCCAATTCCATCATAATCATATTTGCACTAGTAAATATCTCCTCTATTGCATAATGATCACGTCTAGCGCCAATAGGGATTCGTTTCACGCCCTCAACCCTAACTCAAATCTTAATGCCAACCCGACATATGTATATAATATAGTCACCTTTTGCAATAGGTACTGCAGCATGAATAATCAGCCCTCCAGTATCAGTGAAACTTTTCGAGCAATTTGCTTTACAGTTATGCTCAAGTAATGATGTCAGTTCGTAAACTGCTACGTATGGTGGATCAGTAAGCGGAACTTCATGTCCATTAACCTGCAATTTAAGTGTTTGTCATTCATATTTTTTCAGATTTATTTTTAAACCCATAGAATGTATGATATGTTTACATTTGATCAAGATAATTAAAAGAGTGCTGATTGAAAATAATATATAGTTGGATCCCGTATGACACGATGCTTCTCTAACGTGGACTAAAAATTACGCCATTGCTTCCATATAACGCGATTAAGAAGCTGCAGCAAATGACTCTTTTCTAATATAAAAATATGTAAGTCTTTGAATTAACTCGACGCGCAGTTTTGCATTAACTCTTGTGCCATAAAGAGTTGTTTACAGTTGGTATTGTGAACAGTTATTATTGTGGGTCGCATATTATTTTGTCATATTAAGAAAAGACTACATATTTATTTAATTATATTTTTTTGCACTCTTGAATTCGTAACGGAACGTATATCTCGCGTTATAGGAAGTGCTATCGTACTACATTGTAACCGTATCAATTATATACAAAGATCCATTGATTAATATCTGAAACAGGTCTTTACGTCTCAGAGCTCAAGCTTTCAAGCATTAACTCAAGGATCTGTCAGGTTAAACACGATGCGTAAACGAGAAGTCAAGATACATTTTGTACTTTTGCTGCGTATTCGCCTCAAACCGAGGAGTAACGGGCACAAACGCGGCCGTCACACTGAGACGCGATCTAATGCGGTGCAAATATCCATCGAGTACAGCGTACTAATCAAAGTCATTGACTCAGTCTCGTCAAAGAAACAGGAAGTACTAACGATAAGAA
This sequence comes from Bombus terrestris, assembly GCF_910591885.1. Lineage (NCBI taxonomy): Eukaryota > Metazoa > Arthropoda > Insecta > Hymenoptera > Apidae > Bombus > Bombus terrestris. The sequence continues at coordinate 4,291,892 of NC_063285.1, forward strand.
GTGTTTACGTAAAGCGATTAGTTCATAGTGCCGTATATTCGATTTCCCAGTGAGAGCGTGTCTATGATAGGAAACTTGCCGTTGGCAAGTCTATATCACAAATGGCGCAAAAAAGAGCAGCAATTTGCAGCTGAATATTATTGAAGCTAACGAAAAAATTTCCATCATTAAACCGCAAGTGAACAATAGTTTAATAGATCTTATAGAAGTTGGTACCCCTCCAGTTAAAGGTGTTGAGGTTATCTGTTAGAGGAACGCGTGGATGGATGTGTAACAGAAATATATTTGAGTATAAATGTAAGTGTAAATGTAAGAATAAGTGTAAGTATAAGTACAAGTATAAGTACAGAATATGCTAATCCAGATCCACACGCTGGCAGTGTTACATTACAACAGAGCCCCGAAGACATGGGCCTATGGGTATTTGTGTAGTATCGTGGGCAAAAGGCCTAAGATATCGGTCGAACCATAAACAATATCGCGAGAGCCGCGGTATCGTCGGCTCTATCGTCGTCGGTCTTTTCAAGTGAATAGTTTCGTGGAAAAGGCCCTGATAACCGTGGCCACGCGTGGCCGTGCGCGATAGGGCGGGAAAAGACAAAGGGATGCTAAAGACAGTGTTAGTTGAGAAGCCGGAGAGAGCGAATGCAAAAGCCGGACAATGGGAGTTGAGAAGCGAGAGTGAGCGAGTGCAGAAGCGGGAGAGTGTGAATCGGGAAGTTGAGAGCCGAGTATGAGAATAAGACATATGACAGCATTGTAATTAGTTCGTTATTTTGAATATTATTTGTTAAACCAAAACATCATTACTTATCCTTCCTTTAAAGACTCTATTAAGATACTACAATTGTATAATTACGAAAGTGGCCTGTCTATATCCCGCTGCATCGTCTGTACAAGGCACGTTCCAAAAAAGGTTATGAGTCTGAGAGACCTTTCAAATTGATTTGTATTAGATAATTCTTAATGGCTTCGAAGTTCAGGAAAACTAAACAATAAAGCAGATGTAGAGTTTTCTTAGAAGTGAGAATTATTTCAACAAGAAGCAATAATAGCTATTCATCAAAGAAACGGAAAATCATTCCACCTGATAATTTGATTAAAACAGTCACGGAACATAATAAGTGATTGAATAATATGCCGGATAGTAATCCGTTTAGCGTACTGGCGGAGCTGGATGACGAATCTATAGGAAGCAACACAACTGCCATCGAAAAGCAGCTACCAAAACCTTCACCAATATAAATCGAAGCTCAAGTCAAAGAACCACTCATAGAACTAATGGAAAAAATAGCCAATGATGACTGTACTCTCAAACAAATGAAAGATAATCAGGTCAAAGTCCAAGTTAATACTCCTGAAATTTATAGAGAACTTACTCTCGTATTAAAAGATAAAATGCAAACTTCTACACTTACCAACTAAAGAAGAATAGAAGCTGTAAGGTAGTACATAGATGAATGCATCCTACAACCAACACTATAGTTCAATAATTGACGAACTGAAGGAACTAAATCACCAGGAAAATTAACAACATAATTAAACACGCCGACGTGAACGTGTTAATAATAATGAAAACCATTAAATAAAATCTTCTCAGTACCATACAGAAACTGACGAATACTATCTGAATTTTATTCCATTGCGATATACTTGGCAACGAACAAGCGGATGTCATTGTTAAAGAAGTTGCAAACTGATTAAAATATGTTCTAATTAACCGAAACACGGAAACATTATTATCAACCATGTAAAAACAACGATAAAATCTGAAATAAAACTAACGAATCAGCATACGCAATATACCTATGTTTTATAACAACCATCCATTGACGACTAACAAGGTGTTGATACAAATGCGGAAAACTTAGACAATATGAACAAAGATAGGCACAAAACCAGATACCCCGCTCACGTTCAGAAATCATATAAAAAGTACAAATTGGTTGAAGATACTAAATTATATTATAAAACTTAATTTCGGCACTATGACAACGAAACCAAGTTATTGTGAAAGAACTACTCAACGTGGTAATTTAAATCTGTTTTCAATTGTGTGTTAATTTATAGTCAGCGAATTATAGTTTTAATATTATTTTAATAAATAATTTTTTACTATAATATAGTCTAATAAGCTAATATTTTAACAATATATTTAAATATTTAAATAAAAAAATAAATTATAATATAAATTAATAAACTAATTTTTCCTACCTTTTCAGTACTTCTCGTTTGTTACTTCGAGCTTGCGTTAGTATATGTGAACATTATATGAACGTATACCCTATAGCAGGTATTTAATGTGAGATATACGCAGTGTACATTATGTTCATTATCTTCCTTTATTAAAATTGTTTAGTAATAAGCAACAATAGACAATGTAGACGACAATAAATAATATCTCAAAAAATGTTTGATACTGTTGTCTATACAGTATAGTGCAACATAATTTTTGTTGGTCTTTGTACATTTGCTAAAAATGATAGAGCTTAGAAATTAAAATTGTGCGCTGTCCAAATCCGCAGAAGCCGATAATTGCATTAAACGGCTTTTGTCATTATAAACACACACGCAGTCGACGTAAAAAGTATTCGTACAATAACTGATTTCAACAAAAATTTTGTAGAACATCGTTTATTAATAAAATTTTAACAAATAAAAGTTATATACGCATTTTTACAAGTCTGTAGAATAATTTTCATGAAATAAAGCGGGGATATCTATGTTCTCTGTGAAAATATTAACAAATATCTAAAAAATGGCAAAAATATATGCGTAATAAATATTCGTACAGTTATAGTTTAAGGGAAAAAATTATCAAGACAAGTACAATTATTTTAGTATTTAGCAGATTCCTTTTGATTTTATTATGACTTGAAGCCGTTGTCACGTAAAATAAAAAAAGGGGTAGCTCGAACGAAAAGAAAAAAAAAAATAAGGTAACAAAAAAACAAAAGAATTTATTTCTTGTACTCTGAGTTTACACTGACTGCGATTTGGTTCTGAGCTCCAGCTGTGACTTTCCAAGACTGAAGCTCTTACAATTTGACTTTCTGTGGGATCTGTTTCTTTTTTGTTTGTCATCCCTCAATATCCCCACTACCCTGTAGGCATACGTGAGGCAAGTACTACTGTAGGCATACGTGACCGTTGCCACGCTTCTAGAACATTCGGTGGAAGGACCGTTGGGATATAGATGACTCATTAGGCACTTCGGCGATATACATTGTCGCCAAGGTCGCCACATCTTTATCTCCATCATCGGTCCATCGGATTTGAAGTATGTCGGTCGTGACACCGTCGTGGCATTTGTCGTTGAATTTGTCAGATTGACAAAAATCCTACTTACAATATTTTTCCATTTTTGTAAAGGTGTCCTCATAGAATCATTTCCAGACGAAATATGGTGACTCTGTATTTTGCGTTTTAGGTGGTCCCATATATTTTCAATAATGTTTATATCTAGGAATTGTGGAGATATTTTAAGTGTTCCCGAATATTGTTCGTTTTTCAAACCTATTTTCTCTGCACTTTGATGCAGATTGTCTTTTATGCTATGAAGCGCTAACTGTAGAAATATTTATTACGCGTAGATATTTTTCTAGATATTTATTAATAGTTGAACAATAGAGATAGAAAATTATTTTGTGAGAAAACTTATTTTCTGAAAATTAGTTTGAAGGCTTCTAGGAATACATATATAATTTCTATTTGTTAAAATTTAGTTACTAAGCGTTCTATGAAATGTATTACAAACGTGTACTAAATGTTCTACTATAATTTTGTTATAGTTAAGTGCTGTACAAATACTTTTTGTATTGACTGTATCTGGGAATATTATACGTTACGGAAACATACTTTTCGAGAATATTTATTGAATATGTGACATTTCTATTCGTCTTAATATTTATAACGCAGATTTAAAATATTGATTGAATTTCTACCTGCAAGATACCGACGATTTTTGTCATTTCCTCCTCCAATATATCATCTGTTTTGAAAAATCTTTTAATAAAGCGAATAGTGTTTGACAGTTCATGGGAATTTATTCGATCGTAATGACTTTCGAGCGATATTAACTTCTTATAAGATTCCAAATTAACATCCTTCGATGCTAACGCTCTTATGACAGTTATACATTGATAACTTGGATGTGGGTGGCCAAATTCAGTTATAGATACCTGAAACATTACATTATTATATCAGTATACAATGTTAACAAATCTCTTTTATACGTCTACCGATAAAAATGTATAAGAATAGCTTTAGAGTTTCTTCTGACATAAGAAATAGCAATAATCGAACAAGAAGCATCACCCGAGAATGACACGCCGATTTTGATGAAACTTTGCGTATTTATTATGCAATCAAAAATATCTTACACAAATTTTTTATCGACGATCGATTTACCCGTAGAGACAGGAAACAGCTCTTAAAGTTGTTCACTAAAAACATATTTTCTGGAATGTCTCTAAAATTATGAATCTTGTGCTTTTGGACGAGTATGGTTAAACCTTTTCATTCAAAAGGCAACTCTCAGTCACCACCAATATTGGTTCGTAAGTTGGTTCCTTAGCTCTTTTTGTTCTTTGTCAGGAAGTGTAAAGTGTTAGACTTTTAAATGGAGATAAAATATTTAATCCCAACTCCGAAACTATGATACTGTCAACGTCTCCAACGTTAGTTCGGATTTGACGATCATGGCAAAAGTATTATAGTTTAGAAACCCCAAAAAAGTGGTTTTCGGAAGTGAAATTAGTTCAAACGAAGATGTTTGATTTTGAACTGTTGAAAAATGAGATCAACTATATTAAAGAAGAATTTCGTATATTCAAGAATATTACGAAATCATATTTTCAAAGATGTAAATATAGATAAATTATTAGAGTATAATGTTTTTGTAAGTTGATTTGTATATAAAATCATTTTACGCTAGCTGTAAGTGTCACGTAAAATAAAAAGCAGGAGGCTCGAACGAAAAGAAAAAATTAAGATAACAAAAAAACAAGAGAATTTATTTCTGAATTTACACTGACTGCGATTTTGTTCTGAGCTCCAGCCGTGACTTTCCAAGACTGAAGCTCTTACAATTTGACTTTCGGTAACATCTGTTTCTTCTTTGTTTGTCATCCCTCAATATCCCCACTACCCTGTAGGCGTACGTGACCGTTGTCACACTTCTAGGACATTCTGTGGAAGGACCGTTAGGATACAGATGACTCATTAGGCACTTCGGCGATATACATTGTCGCCAAGGCTGCCACATCTCTATCTCCATCATCGGTCCATCGGATTTGAAGTATGCCGGTCGTGACATACCCCCCAGTTTAGATTGATCTTGGTCCTCTAAGATCGTAGTAGAATTGGTTGGATTTGTTTATAAATCGTAATTCCTATCCTGTGAATTTAAGACAACTAACCAAGGGTATTGTTACTAGTGCTAGGGTCAGCATTATCCTGGAAAAAGTACGTTTTCAATCGGTTACTATGTATCTTTTTCTTAATATTGTCGATAGATATAATGTAGTAAGGAGTTTTCACATCATTGATTCTATAGGGTCCTAACCATTCAATGTCCAACTTATCTCTTTTATGGTCATTGTGAATTAAAACAAATTCTCCTTTCCTAAACACGGTCTGAGTTTTAACAATCTTTCTTTCTTGGTCTCGCTTGTAGCGTTGCTTATTTTGAATAAGTGTTTTGTGAGCTGTTTCCCAATATTTATTTAACTGTTTTTGCCAAAGTGAGTACATATCGTCATAGGTAAATGTGGGGAATTTGGATATTGCGGAAGGTAAGTTCGCATTTCGCCCAAAAGTCAATTCGAAGGGGGAGAATCCTGTTCCTTCATGTTTAGCAGTGTTGTATCCTAAACAAATGAAATTAAGTACTTCGTCCCATTCTTTGTCATTGTCGTGTAACGCAGTACGAATTAAATCTTTAACCGAGGCATGTGTTCTTTCGAGGGATCCGTTACTCTGTGGGTGAAATGAAGTTGTTTTGACGTGTTTGACTTTAAAGGCCTCTTCAAATTTCGTCATTAAATCGCTAACAAAATTTTGTCCTTGGTCTGTCAGAATCGTCTTTGGTGCCGAAAATATGTAAATATAGTGCCCAATGAGCGCGTTAATTATAGATTCAGTTCGTTGCGTTTTGAGGGGAACAAGGATCAGATATTTCGTATGTTCGTCGTGAATTGAAAGTATATATTGATTTCCGCGTTTAGTTTCCGTCATCGGTCCTATGATGTCCATAGCGATTTTGTCGTTAGGGTGAAGTGGTGTGTCTGAGATCTGTGGGGACTCTTTGTTGTTAGTTTCTCCTTTTGACATGTGTCGCATGTCTTCACGAAGTTTTCTACTCTTTCAGAAAGGCCGGGGATTTTGAACTTATCTTTAATCCGTTGATACGTTTTCTGTATCCCTAAATGTCCTACGGTGTCGTTATGGTTTTCCTTTATTGCTTGTAGTATTTCACTTTCGTCTAGTTTTAAGATGGGGTTGGGCGCATAAGTAATTTCCTTGTATGTGTCGTTAAAATATATTAGCATGAGTTTAATCTGTGTTTTCTCTAACTCAGTGAAATCGTTATTTCCTATGCCGATTTTTGTTGTATTTTTAAGAATTTTGTAAAGTTTTCTGATCCAAAGTGTCTCGTCGTATTCCCCTAAATCGTTTCGAGTTAATTGGTAAAATGTTTGATCATTCGGTTTAATTTCTAAGAGTTTCGGGTTTTCGTTGTTGTTTTTCCATTCGTTGAATGAATTAGTGTGGTCAATTAATAGGTCGAGATTAACTATTTCGTTGCGAGTTACCGCGTGAACCCTAGATAAGGCGTCTGCAGCTGTATTATCTTTACCCTTTGTGTATTCGATTTCATAGTTGTATTCTTCGAGTCTAAGTCTCCAACGAATCAGTCGACTAGAGGGGTCTTTGCAATTGTGTAGCCACTTAAGGGCTTAGTGGTCGGTTCGAATAATGAAGCGTCGTCCTAACAAGTATTGCCTAAGTCTTTTCACGGCCCATACGATGGCCAAGAGTTCCTTTTCTGTCGTGGTATAGTTTCGTTCGGGTGGGTTTAGTGTCCTTGAAATGTAACAGCAAGGATGACCGTCTTGTGACAGTATTGCTCCTAGTCCTTCGTTACTTGCGTCGGTGGTTAGGGTAAAGGTTTTGTTAAAGTCCGGATAAGCTAGTATTGGGGAATTACAGTGTTTGTCCTTTAAAGTATCAAAGCTAGTCTGGTGTTTGTCAGTCCAATGGAATGGTGTGTCCTTTTTTGTTAAGTCTGTAAGGCTTTTCGCGATTTTAGAAAAATTCCGAATAAATTTGCGGTAATAACCTGCTAAACCTAAGAATGATTTAACGTCCGTGGCATTGCGGGGTAATCGAAAGTTTTTTACAGCGTCTAATTTCTTGGAGTTTGGTTTAACTCCTTCGGCTGAAACTACGTGGCCTAAGTATTCCAGTTCCGGTTTTACGAATTTGCACTTATCCGGTTGCAATTTAAGTCCTAATTCTCTGAGTCTCTGAAATACTATCGCGAGGTTTTCATTATGTTCTTGAATCGTTTTTCCGAATATCACTATGTCGTCCAAATAAACAAGGCAATATTTTCCTATAAGTCCAGTTAAGGCTCTGTCCATTAATATTTGAAAAGTAGCGGGTGCGTTTTTAAGACCGAATGGCATTCGGTTGAACTGAAAGTGGCCTTGCGGTGTCGAGAAAGCGGTATATTTTTTGGATTTCTCGTTCATTGGAATTTGATGAAATCCTGAGGATAAATCAAGCGCCGAAAAGAATTTCGCGTTTCCTAGTTGTGTCAAAATGTCGTCTATGTCAGGTAAAGGATAAGCGTCTTGTTCCGTGAGTTCATTTAGTTACCTAAAATCAATGACTATCCTCCATTTCTGTTTTCCTGAGGCGTCTAATTTTTTCGGAACTACCCATACCGGAGAGTTATAAGGGGAATCGGATTCTTCTATGATATTTTTCTTTAACATGTCTCCTATTTGTCGCGAAATTTCGTCTTGATGACATTCTGGTGGTCTATACGATCGTGTGTTAATGATTTTATCTTTGGTTAATGAAATTGTGCGCTGGGTTAAATTAGTACAGGGCAAAAGGTCGGTTTCTAAATTAAAGATGTCAACGTAGTGGAGAATAATCTTTTCTATGGATTCGCGGATTGGCTTTTCAATGTGATCTGTTCTCACTAGGCTTTTTAGTTTTGATACGTTGGAAACATCATGAGAATTTTGAATATTATTAGAAATTTCAATGTTTTGCTCACCAGTGTTGATAAAACATACTTTAGTTGGTTTGCCTTCCAGATAGATTGTTTGAACTCTGTTTTCTCCAGGAGTTGATTGTATTGGTTTCTGAAATAAAATGGTTTTGTCATTTAGTCGGATTCTGTCATTGGATATTGAATAATTATACTTCTCTAAATATGGTAGCCCAATGATTCCGTCTTCGATGATTGGGAAGTTGTCCGGAAATTCGTTCGTTTCGTATTTGTCTCGTCCCATAGAAAATTTTTGTCTAGGCCCTATTTGTATCGCGTTGACAGTTTTGTTACGTTTCACTAGGTTTATCCCTGCTCCTGTGTCGACCAGAAATACTCGCTCTGTGGTTCGGGTTGACAAAGGTATTGTGAGTAATCTTCCTGTGGTGATGTTGACTCGCGTCGTTTCGCGCGGTTCGTCTATACTCTGGTTCGATGTTACTTCTCGTGTTTCGTCCCTTTCCTGGACTGCTTGAATTCTTGCGGGTGGTCGATCGTGCTGGCTCGGTTGTAGAAAATTTTGGCATTTGTTGGCCATGTGTCCCAGCTTTCCGCATTTGAAACACTTCATTTGCGCGCGTTCAGCGGGTGGCCTATTCTCTACTCGGTGGTAGGTTTCTGAGCTACTGGTGCGTTAGGCGATCTAGATAGTGTATTAGATCGTCTTACCTGCATTGATTGATTGTTGAGGCGATTACTAGCGGAAGGCAAGCGACTACTTGACCAATTGGCTTGCCGTTCTTCTCGTGAGTAGCGTTCTAAGTCGGCTGCTTTCTTTTCAGCTTCTTCAAGATTCACGGGTTCAATGATTAATAATGTTCGGCCTATGTCGCGCCTGAGTCCCTTTAGGTACACACGGACAATCTTCTTTGTAGTTTCTTCGATCATTAGCTTGCGTAGAAGTGGTTGTGGATACTCGTTGGTTACTGCGTACAGTAAACGGTTGAGTATTCTTCTGAGCCGAATATTAAAACTCTGCATTGATTCTTCCCGTCCCTGTCTCAACTCTTTTAATTGTTCCCGATATTCTTCCGAAGTCATTTGAGCTGCCACATTGTTCCTCAGTGCGTTGTACAGATCACTGTAGCACTCAATGGGGATGTTGCGGATACTTTGAGCTGCTTTTCCTACGATTTTTTCTACCTTTATTGCTTTTAGCAATAAATCTTGCTCCATGCAACGGTCTTTCATACTGCTCACTTCTTTGATGAATTCTTCCACACCTACGTCATCGTCTCCGTTGAGCATTGGAATACAACGTATTGCATCCTTAACTCGTAGAGTGGAAAGAGCGGGTGGAAAATAGCCTCTTTCTTCAACCTCGGGTTGTTCGGTGTCGATGTGCGCAGGTGGGATGCCTGGAATCGTTAACCCGGTCGGTTCGCGTGCCCTAACCGTACTCCCGGTGCGATTAATCGCCGTCGATTTACTTTCGTTGCTTTCGGTAATGATGGAACCAGAATCATCGGTCGCAAGGAATCCGAACCCAGTCCGTAGCTCTGCGACGGTTCTCCTAATACTTCCGAATTTTGTTACCCAGTATCTATTTGTTTCGTCACTTTGCATAGACAAACGTAACATATCCTCTTGTAAACGGGCAAGACTCTCTTGCTGTTTTTGAATGCTATCCAATATTGTTCGCAACGTTGGATCCGTTGAGGTAGAAGTTTGAGATTCGTTTGTCTTAGACATCTTCCTGCTTTCGGACGAAGATGAGTCTTGGCAACTGAAGCTAGATTTTCTTTCACGGTAACGTACGAAGGAATCCAGTTTACCTTCCTTTGTCACTTCACTCGGTTCGTGATAGTTACTTAGTTGTTACGGATGACCGTAGTCCCAAATAATTCTATCTTCCGTAGATGATGAATGTCTTTTGGTTTCCGAACAAACACTTTTCACTATCATGGCAGTAATCGCCAAAAATGTCACGTAAAATAAAAAGCAGGAGGCTCGAACGAAAAGAAAAAATTAAGGTAACAACAGAAAAAAACAGAGATTTGATTTCTTGTATTCTGAATTTACACTGACTGCGATTCTGTTCTGAGCTCCAGCCGTGACTTTCCAAGACTGAAGCTCTTACAATTTGACTTTCGGTAACATCTGTTTCTTCTTTGTTTGTCATCCCTCAATATCACCACTACCCTATAGGCGTACGTGACCGTTGTCCCACTTCTAGGACATTCGGTGGAAGGACCGTTGGGATACAGATGACTCATTAGGCACTTCGGCGATATACATTGTCGCCAAGGCCGCCACATCTCTATCTCCATCATCGGTCCATCGGATTTTAAGTATGCCGGTCGTGACAATAACATCGACCGTCTTGCTTCTACTATTGTTCTATTTTCTCTTTCTGCGACGCCATTCTGTTCAGGAGTGTATGGGACGTTAATCGTATGCTTAATTCCCTGACTTCTTAAAAATTCTTTAACTTCTTTATTTTTGAATTCTTTCCCTCCATCACTATGAATTTCTTTGATCTTATCATTGAATTGATTTTCGACTTCTAGGCAAAAAGTTTTTAACTTTTCGATTACTTCTGACTTATGTCGTAAGAAGTAAATCTTTGTGAATTTGGAAAAATCATCTTTAAACGCAAGAAAATACAATTTCTTGCCTAATGATTCGACTTCCATAGGTCCACATACATCCGTATAAATAATTTTTCGAGGTTAAGTCGCACGCTTGGTTTTCTCGTGAAAATTCGATCTATGGTATTTCCCGTACGCGCAACCTTCACAGAAAAAGTTACTATCTTCTACAACTTTTATATTTGAAGTCTTTAAAAATTCCTTAACGTGTCTGCTGTTTTGATGACAGCCGTTCGTGCCATAACTGCAGTGTGTCCGCGTTTGACTCTGCTCTATTGCTAAGATTACAAACTGACGGTATGATAACTCTCATGTCGACCTTATATAAATTTCCAATAACAGAACCCCTTGCTATTATTTTCTGATTTTGTAAAAACATGCAGTTTTTCCCTTCCCTTAGAATACAGAAATCTATACCTCTTCTTGCAACGGATCTAATGGAAAATAGATTTCTTTTCATACCTGGTACATGCAAGACATCGTTCATTGTACATGCTACCCATTTGCCGTCCACAAAAGTCTCTACCTTGATTTTTCCTTTGCCGTACGCATCCATGAACGTACCATCGCCGATTTCTATCTTCACCGTGTTATCAGCATTTTCTCGCCAATTTCACTCCCAAGAGCTTTCATCTTCGCCGCTATCAATTCCAACTTTGATAAGTTGTAAGATACATTTTCAGATTCTTCCCATTTAAAATTGAAGAACTGCTTCTGGACCATACTTAGATTCTCATCCGACTTCATGTCATATACTGTATTCAACTTTTTCCACATTTCATGTGCTGTTGTGCAACATAAAAGAAGATCCAACGGTTTCCTTCCTACTGAGGTTACAATTAATTTTCTCGCTAGCCGATCTGCCCTCAAAAATCTTTTACGGGCGATTTCTTTCTCCGCACTGTTACCTGGATGACACAGATTCCCTTCACACACGTTGATCACACGCTGTTGCACACCTCGATAAGTCGCACGCGAGATTAATCCGAGACGTATTGACCGCCCCACCGGCGACCGGATGTTACGAGTTCGTCAAAAAGGAGCTCATCGAGAGACTGGGAGAATCGGACTCCAAGAGACTCCGACAAGTAATCGAGAAGGAACAAATGGGCGATAGGAAGACATCCCAGTTCTACCGAGATCCAGGAAATTTAGCCACCAACGCGTTAGCGGACGATTTCATTCTTACAGTCTGGGAAGGCCGACTCCCGCTGCGCGTGAGGAGCATCCTAGCCTCCGTATAGAGCAAAGACCCAGAAACCCGCATCCAAATCGCCGATAGCATCTTCGAAACAACCATGGAAACAGGGCAGATCGTCGCGGCCAGCGCAGTCCAACTACCCGCGGCAACCCATACAACCGGTCAGAACAGCGGAATAGGCGATCCCGTGGCAACCGCCTTCAACACGTTGAACGAACGGTTAGCGCGAATGGACGCCTGTATGGCCCAGATGCGAGCGCAATTTGCCGAGCTGAGAACTGACGTACATCGTCGACCACGATCACAATCGCGTTCGCGTACACAATTCCGCCGCCGTCCGCGTTCCCGCGAGCAGCCGCGGCAAGATGGACTATGCTGCACAGCACCGAGAACGCACGAGAAAGTGCAAATTCCCATGCTCTTGGAATTCGGGAAACGGAACCAGCCCTCCGTAAAAGCTGCAAACGACGACGGTTTAGCATCTCGCCGCATATTCGTAACGGATAGGAACTCGCGAATCTCCTACCTTATCGATACCGGCGCCGATATTTGCGTATTCCCGCGCAGCATGTTACACGGGCCCGTGAGCAAAAGCGAGTACGAGTTGTTCGCGGCCAACGGGACACGGATCACAACATACGATACCGTCGCGATCAATCTAAACCTGTCCCTACGCAGAGCATTCAAATGGAACTTCACGGTAGCCGACGTCAAAACACCCATCATCGGCATGGACTTCCTAAGACATTACGGGTTGCTCGTGGACGCGCGAAACAAAAGCCTCATCGACACGGCAACCCAAATGTCATCGAGGGGATACACCGCCACGACAGACGAAGTGTCCGTTAAGACCATTACCTGCGAATCACCATATCACCAACTCCTGGCAGAATTTCCGGACCTCACTCGCCCACCGATTTTTGGAAAAGAGAGGACTCGACACGGTGTGGTACACCACATCGAAACCACGCCTGGCCCGCCGGTCTACAACAAATCCCGCCGTCTCGCACCTGATCGACTTAAACAGGTAAAAGAGGAATTCGAGCTCATGATCGAGCAGGGCGTGATGCGACGATCGAAAAGCCCGTGGGCATCACCTCTGCACGTAGTGCCGAAAAAGGACGGAAACCTGCGACCATGTGGCGACTACCGTGCATTGAACGCCCGCACCGTACCCGACAGGTACTCACCGCCACATATCGAAGACTTCGATCGAAGACTTACCATGCATCATCTGCATGGTAAGCGAATCTTCTCAAAGATCGATCTCGTCCGCGCGTACCATCAAATTCCGATCGCGCCCGAAGACATCGAAAAAACCGCGATAACAACACCTTTCGGACTTTTCGAAGCAACAAACATGATGTTTGGACTTCGGAACGCCGCGCAAACATGTCAGCGATTCGTCGACGAAATCACACGCGAGCTCGATTTCTTCTACGCGTACATCGATGATTTCCTCATAGCATCGGACGACGAAAGTCAACATCGCGAACATTTGAAAATTCTGTTCAACCGCCACAATAACTACGGCGTCGTGATAAACCCCACGAAATGCGAATTCAGCGTGCACGAAATTACTTTCCCCGGATACTCGGTAAACTCCAACGGAATTAAGCCGCCGCCCGAACGCGTCGAAGCGATTATAAAATTGTCGAAACCCGCGAACGCTAAGCAACTACGTAGGTACCTCGGTATGATAAACTTCTACCGACGTTTTATACCGGGGGCCGCAGAAACACTCAAACCGCTCAATGATTTGTTAAAAGGCGCGAAAAAGGGCAACGCGCCCATAGAGGGGTCGGAACAGTCGGAAAACAGCTTTCGCGAATCGCAACGTGCTTTCGTGGACGGCACGATCCTGGTGCATCCGATACCAGGCGCGCCTAACAGCCTCACGGTAGATGCATCCGACTACGCAGTGGGAGCAGTATTACAACAACACGCGAATAACGAATTGCAACCGCTAGGGCTCGCAACGAAATCTCTGACCCCCGCTCAGCAAAAATATAGCGCGTACGATCGCGAACTACTCGCAATATACACCGCAATCAAACACTTTCGACACGCTTTAGAAGGCAGAAACTTCGTAATATATACCGACCACAAACCTCTTGCTTACGCGTTCAGACAAAAGTTAGAAAAGTGTTCGCCGCGACAATTTCGATATCTAGACTACATCGGTCAATTCAGCACCGATATACATTACATAAAGGGCCTAGATAACAACGTAGACAAAGCTCTGTCACGCATCGAAGCACTAGGGAAGTAGTAGTATCTAACGTTTTACGTTATAGTGTAATAGTATATGACGTTATACGTTATATGCTAAGACTATATAACGTTATACGTTATAACGGAACAATTTACAACGTTATACGTTATTACGTAATAATATATAACGTTATACGTTACATGGTAATACTATAATGTCTTTATACGTTATAACGTAGCAATATACAACGTTATACGCTATTACGCAATAATATACAACGTTATACGTTATTACATAATAGTATATAACGTTATATGTTATATCGTAACAATATACAACGTTATACGTAATTACGTAATGGTATAGATCGTTACACGTAATAGTATATAACGTTATACGTTAAGACGTAAAAATATGCAACGTTTCACGTTATTACGTAATAGTATATAACGTTATTCGTTATATGGTAATACTATATAACGTTATACGTTATAACGTAACAATATACAACGTTATACGATATTGCATAATAATATATAACGTTATACGTGACATGGTAATACTATATAACGTTATACGCTATAACCTAAAAATATACAACGTTTCACGTTATTACGTAATACTATACAACGTTATACGTTATATCGTAACAATATACAACGTTATACGTTATGACGTAATAGTACCAGGTATGTAAATATGAAACTGCAATTTTTGTATAGAAAATACGCGTTTATTGTATAATAATTATACGATATATGGAAATACTATATAACGTTATACGGTATAACGTAACAATATACAACGTTATACATTATTACGTAATGGTATATATCGTTATACGTTATATGGTAATATTATATAACGTTATACGCTATAACGTAACAATATACAACGTTATACGTTATGACGCAATAATATACAACGTTATACGTTATTACGTAATAGTATATAACGCTATACCTTATATGGTAATACTATATGACGTTGTTCGTTATAACGTAACAATATAAAACGTTATACGTTATTACGTAATAGTATATAACGTTATACGTTATATGGTAATACTATATGACGTAATACGTTATTACGTAACAATGTAAAACGTTATACGTTATTACGTAATAGTATATAACGTTACACGATATAACGTAACAATATAGAGCGATATACATTATTACGTAATAATATACAACGTTATACGTTATTATGTAATAATAAAAGGTATGTAAATATGAAATCGGAAATTCCCTACAGAAAATAAACGTTTATTGTTAGATAATTATACGTTATATGGTAATAATATATAACGTTGTACGTTATTACGTAATAGTTTATAACGTTATACGTTATACCGTAACAATATACAACCTTATACGTAATTACGTAACAATAAATAACGTTATAGGCTACAAGGTAATACTGTATAACGTTATACGTTATAACCTAAAAATATGCAACGTTATACGTTATTATGTAGTATATAACGTTATACGTTGTACCGTAACAATATACAACGTTATACGTTATTACGTAATAATATACAACGTTATACGTTATTACGTCATAGTATATAACGCTATACCTTATATGGTAATACTATATGACGCAATACGTTATAACGTAACAATGTAAAACGTTATACGATATTACGTAATAGTAAATAACGTTACACGATATAACGTAACAATATACAGCGATATACGGTATTACGTAATAATATACAACGTTCTACGTTATATGGAATGTGGTGATTCTATATAACGTTATACGCTATAACGTAAAAATATTCAACGTTATACGTTATTACGTAATAGCACAAGGTATGTAAATATGAAACCGGATTTTCTCAATAGAAACTAAACGTTTATTATTAGTTAATTATACGTTACATGGTAATAATATATAACGTTATACGTTATTACGTAATATCGTATAACGTTATACGTTTTTAAGTAAAAATGCACAACGTTATACCTTATTACGTAATAGTATATAACGTTATATGTTATTACGTAATAGTATATAACGTTATACGTTATATGGTAATATTATATGACGTTATACGCTATAACGTAACAATATAAAGCGTTATACGTTATTACGTAATAGTATATAACGTTATAGATTACATGGTGATACTATATGACGTTATACGTTATAACGTAACAATATAAAGCGTTATACGTTATTACGTAATAGTATATAACGTTACACGATATAACGTAGCAATGTACAACGTTGTAGGTTATTACGTAATTGTATATAACGTTATACGTTATGTGGTAATACTATATGACGTTATGCGTTGTAACGTAACAATGAAAAACGTTATACGTTATTGCGTAATAGTATATAACGTTATACGTTATAACGTAAACGTATACAACGTTTTACGTTATTACTTAATAATATACAACGTTATACGTTATTACAAAATAGCAAAAGGTATGTAAATACGAAACCGGAATTTCTCTATAGAAACTAAACGTTTATTGTTACATAATTACACGTTATATGGTGATAATGTATATCGTTATACGTTATTACGTAATAGCGTATAACGTTATACCTTTATAAGTAAAAATGCACAACGTTATACCTTATTACGTAATAGTATATAACGTTATACGTTAATACGTAATAATATATAACGTTATAGGTTACATGGTGATACTATATGACGTTATACGTTATAACGTAACAATATAAAGCGTTACACGTTATTACGTAATAGTACATAACGTTACACGATATAACGTAACAATATACAACGTTATACGTTATTCGGTAATAATATACAACGTTCTACATTATATGGAAAATGGTAATACTATATTACGTTATACGTTATAACGTAAAAATATACAACGATTTACGCTATTACGTAATAATATACAACGTTATGCGTTATTACGTAATAGTTTATAACGTTATACGTTATAAAGTAACAATATACACCGTTATACGTTATAACGTAACAATATACAACGTTATACGTTATTACGTAATAATATATAACGTTATAGGCTACATGGTAATACTGTATAACGTTATGCGTTATAACGTAACAATGTAAAACGTTATACGTTATTACGTAATAATATACAAAGTTATACGTTATTACGTAATAGTATATAACGCTATACCTTACATGGTAATACTATATGACGTAATACGTTATAACGTAACAATGTAAAACGTTATACGTTATTACGTAATAGTATATAACGATATACGTTACATGGTAATACTATATAACGTTATACGTTATTACGTAAATGTATATAGCGTTATACGTTATAGGGTAATACTATACAACGTTATACGTTATAGCTTAACAATATACAACTTTGTACGTTATTACGTAACTGTAAAAGATATGTAAATATCAAACCGAAATTTCTGTATAGAAAATAAACGTTTATTGTATGATAGTTATACGTTATATGGTAATACTATATAACGTTATACGATATTACGTAATAATATATAACGTTATACGTTATCTGGTAATACTATATAACGTTATACGCCATTACGTAATAGTATATAACGTTATACGATATAAGGTAATACTATATAACGTTATTCATAATAACGTAACAATATACAACGTTATACGCTATTACGTAGTAATATACAACGTTATACGTTATTACGTATTAGTATATAACGTTATACGTTATATGGTAAAACTATATATCGTTATACGTTATTAAGAAATAGTATATATCGTTATACGTTATTACGTATTTGTCTTTAACCTTATACGATATGTGGTAGTACTATATAACGTTATACGTTATTACGTAATAATATGTAACGTTATTCGTTACATGGTAATACTATATAACGTTATACGTAATATGGTAATACAATATAACGTTATTTGTAATAACGTATCAATATACAACGTTATACGCTATTACGTAGTAATATACATCGTTATGCGTTATTACGTATTAGTATATAACGTTATACGTTATATGGTTATACTATATAACGTTATACGTTATTACGTAGTAGTATATATCGTTATACGTTACATGGTAATACGATACAACGTTATACGTTATTACCTAATAATATACAAGTTTATACGTTATTACGTAATGGTATATATCGTTATACATTATATGATAGTACTATCTAACGTTATACGTTATTACGCAATAGTACATATCCTTATACGTTATATGGTTATACCATGGTAATACTATATAACGTTATACGTTATACGTTATATGCTAATACTATATAACGTTATATGTTATTACGTAATATCATATAACGTTATATGTTATTACGTAATATCATATAACGTTATACGTTACATGGTAATACTATATAACGTTATACTTAATATGGTAATGCTATATAACGTTATACGTTATTACGTAATAGTATATAACGTTATAGGTTACATGGTAATACTATATAACGTCATACGTAATATGGCATTGCTATAAAACGTTATACGTTATTACGTAATGGTATATAACGTTATACGCTATTACGTAGTAATATACAACGTTAAAATTTATAACGTTTTAGTATATAACGTTATACGACATATGGTAGTACTATATAACGTTATACGCTATTACGTAATAATACACAACGCTATACGTTATTACGTAATAATACACAACGTTATACGTTATATGGTAATACTATATAACGTGATACGTTATTACGTAATAATATATAACTTTATACGTTATTACGTATTAGAATATAACGTTATACGTTATATGGTAATGGTATGTATCGTTATACGTTATTACGTAATAGTATATAACGTTATACGTTACATGGTAAAACTATATATCGTTATACGTTATTACGTAATAGTATATACCGTTATACGTTATTACGCATTAGTCTTTAACGTTACACGATATATGGTAGTACTATATAACGTTATACGTTATTGCGTAATAGTATATAACGTTATACGTTACACGGTAATACTATATAACGTTATACGTAATATGGTAATGCTATATAACGATATACGTTGTTACGTAATAGTATATAACGTTATACCTTATAACGTAATAGTATATGACGTTATACGTAATATGGTAATACTATATAACGTTATTCGTTATAACGTAACATTATACAGCGTTATACGCAATTACGTGGTAATATACAGCGTTATACGTTATTACGTAATAATATATAACGTTATACGTTATTACGTAATAATATACAACTTCATACGTTATTACGTAATGGTATATAACGTTATACATTATATGGTAGTACTATATAACGTTATTCGTTATAACGTAACAATTTACAACGTTTACGCTATTACGTAATAATGTATAACGTTATACGTTATTACGTATTAATACACAACTTTATACGTTATTACGAAATGGTATATATCGTTATACGTTATAACGTAACAATATACAACGTTATACGCTTTTACGTAATAATACATAACGCTATACGTTATTACGTAATAATACTCAACGTTATACGTTATATGGTAATACTATATAACGTGATACAGAATTACGTAATAATATATAACTTTATACGTTATTACGTATTAGAATATAACGTTATACGTTATATGGTAATAGTATGTATCGTTATACGTTATTACGTAATAGTATATAACGTTATACGTTATATGGTAAAACTATGTATCGTTATACGTTAGTACGTAATAGTATATACCGTTATACGTTATTACGCATTAGTCTTTAACGTTACACGATATATGGTAGTACTATATAACGATATACGTTGTTACGTAATAGTATATATCGTTAAACCTTATAACGTAATAGAATATAACGTTATACGTAATATGGTAATACTATATAACGTTATTCGTTATAACGTAACAATATACAGCGTTTACGCTATTACGTAATAATATATAACGTTATACGTTATTACGTAATAATACAGAACTTTATGAGTTATAACGAAATGGTAAATATCGTTATACTGTATATGGTAGTACTATATAACGTTATGCGTAATATGGTAATACTATATAACGTCAATCGTAATAACGTAAAAATATACATCGTTATACGCTATTACGTAATAATATACAACGTTATACGTTATTACGTAATACTACACAACGCTATACGTTACTACGTAATAATACACAACGTTATACGTTATTACATATTAGTCTTTAACGTTATACGTTATTACGTAATGGTATATATCGTTATACATTATATGATAGTACTATCTAACGTTATACGTCATTACGCAATAGTATATATCGTTTTACGTTATATGGTAATACTATGTTAGTACTATATAACGTTATACGTTATACGTTATATGGTAATACTTTATAACGTTATACGTTATTACATAATAGCATATAACGTTATACGTTACATGGTAATACTATATAACGTTATACGTTAGTACCTAATAATATACAAGTTTATACGTTATTACGTAATGGTATATAACGTTATACGTTATAACGTAACAATGTACAACGTTATACGCTATTACCTAATAATACACAACGCTATACGTTATTACGTAATAATATATAACGTTATATGTTATTACGTAATACAAAACAACTTTATACGCTATTACGTAATGGTATATGTCGTTACACATTATATGGTAGTACTATGTAACGTTATACGTTATTGCGTAATAGTATATGTCGTTATACGTAATATGGTAATACTATATAACGTTATACGTTATAACGTTCAATATGCAACGTTATACGCTATTACGTAATAATATTCAAGTTTATACGTTATTACGTAATGGTATATATCGTTATACATTATATGATATTACTATCTAACGTTATATGTTATTACGCAATAGTATATATTGTTATACGTTACAACGTAACGATATACAACGTTATACGCTATTACGTAATATTATACAACGTTATACGTTATTACGTAATAATAGACAAAGTTATACGTTAATACGTAATAGTATATAACGTTATACAATATATGGTAATACTATATAACGTTATACGTTATTACGTAATAGTATATAACGATATACGTTATAACGTAACACTATACAACGTTATATGTTGTTACGTAATAGTACATAGCGTTATACATTATATGGTAATACTATATAACCTTATAGGTTATTACGTAATAGTAAATAACCTTATACGTTATAACGTAACAATATACAACGTTATACGTCATAACGTGCCAATATACAACGTTATACGCTATTACGTAATAATCTACAACGTTATACGTTATTACGTAATAGTATACAACGTTATACGTAATATGCTAATACTATGGTAATTCTGTACAACGTTATACGTTATTACGTAATAGTATATAACGTTATACGTTATATGGTAATACTATATAACGTTATACGTTATATGGTAATACTATATAACGTTATACGTTATAACGTAACAATATACAACGTTATACGCTAATACGTAATCGTATATACCGTTATACATTATATGGTAATACTATATAACGTTATACGTTATTTCGTAATAGTATATAACGTTATACGTTACATGGTAATACTATATAACGTTATACGTTACATGGAAAAACTATATAACGTTATACGTTATAACGTTACAATATACAACGTTATACGCTATTACGCAATAGTATATAACGTTATACATTATAACGTAACTATATACAACGTTATACGTTATTACGTAATAGTATATAACTCTATATGTTATATGGTAATACTATATAAAGTTATACGTTATAACGTAACAATATAGAACGTTATACGTTAATACGTAATAGTATATACCGTTATACATTATATGGTAATACTATATAACGTTATACGTTATTTCGTAATAGTATATAACGTTATACGTTACATGGTAATACTATATAACGTTATACGTTACATGGAAAAACTATATAACGTTATACGTTATAACGTTACAATATACAACGTTATACGCTATTACGTAATACTATATAACGTTATACATTATAACGTAACTATATACAACGTTATACGTTATTACGTAATAGTGTATAACGTTATACGTTATATGGTAATACTATATAAAGTTATCCGGTATAACGTAACAATATACAACGTTATACGTTAATACGCCATAGCATATAACTTTATACATTATATGGTAATACTATATAACCCTATAGGTTATTACGCATTAGTAAATAACGTTATACGTTATAACGTAACAATATACAACGTTATATGTTATTACGTAATAGTATATAGCGTTATACATTATATGGTAATACTATATAACCTTATAGGTTATTACGTAATAGTAAATAACGTTATACGTTATAACGTAACAATATACAACGTTATACGTTATAACGTGCCAATATACAACGTTATACGCTATTACGTAATAGTATATAACGTTATACGTTATTACGTAATAATATACAACGTTATATGTAATATGCTAATACTATGGTAATTCTGTACAACGTTATACGTTATTACGTAATAGTATATAACGTTAAACGTTATATGGTAATACTATATAAAGTTACCTGGTATAACGTAACAATATACAACGTTATACGTTAATACGTAATAGTATATAACGTTTTACATTATATGGTAATACTATATAAAGTTATACGTTATAACGTAAGAATATACAACGTTATACGTTAATACGTAATAGTATATAACGTTATACATTATATGGTAATAGTATATAACCCTTTAGGTTATTACGTATTAGTAAATAACGTTATACGTTATAACGTAACAATATACAACGTTATACGTTATAACGTGCCAATATACAACGTTATGCGCTATTGCGTAATAATCTACAACGTTATACGTTATTACGTAATAATATACAACGTTATACGTAATATGCTAATACTATCGTAATTCTATATATCGTTATACGCTATTTCGTAGTAGTATATAACGTTATACTTTATATGGTAATACTATATAAAGTTATCCGGTATAACGTAACAATATACAAAGTTATACGTTAATACGTAATAGTATATAACGTTATACAATATATGGTAATACTATATAACGTTATACGTTATTACGTAATAGTATATAACGATATACGTTATAACGTAACACTATACAACGTTATACGTTGTTACGTAATAGTACATAGCGTTATACATTATATGGTAATACTATATAACCTTATAGGTTATTACGTAATAGTAAATAACCTTATACGTTATAACGTAACAATATACAACGTTATACGTCATAACGTGCCAATATACAACGTTATACGCTATCACGTAATAATCTACAACGTTATACGTTATTACGTAATAATATACAACGTTATACGTAATATGCTAATACTATGGTAATTCTGTACAACGTTATACGTTATTACGTAATAGTATATAACGTTATACGTTATATGGTAATACTATATAACGTTATACGTTATAACGTAACAATATACAACGTTATACGTTAATACGTAATCGTATATACCGTTATACACTATATGGTAATACTATATAACGTTATACGTTATTTCGTAATAGTATATAACGTTGTACGTTACATGGTAATACTATATAACGTTATACGTTACATGGAAAAACTATATAACGTTATACGCTATAACGTTACAATATACAACGTTATACGCTATTACGCAATAGTATATAATGTTATACATTATAACGTAACTATATACAACGTTATACGTTATAACGTAATAGTATATAACTCTATACGTTATATGGTAATACTATATAAAGTTATACGTTATAACGTAACAATATACAATGTTATACGTTAATACGTAATAGTATATACCGTTATACATTACATGGTAATACTATATAACGTTATACGTTATTTCGTAATAGTATATAACGTTATACGTTACATGGTAAAACTATATAACGTTATACGTTACATGGAAAAACTATATAACGTTATACGCTATAACGTTACAATATACAACGTTATACGCTATTACGCAATAGTATATAATGTTATACATTATAACGTAACTATATACAACGTTATACGTTATAACGTAATAGTATATAACTCTATACGTTATATGGTAATACTATATAAAGTTATACGTTATAACGTAACAATATACAACGTTATACGTTAATACGCCATAGCATATAACGTTACACATTATATGGAAATACTATATAAAGTTATACGTTATAACGTAACAATATACAACGTTATACGTTAATACGTAATATTATATAACGTTATACATTAAATGGTAATACTATATAACCCTATAGGTTATTACGCATTAGTAAATAACGTTATACGTTATAACGTAACAATATACAACGTTATACGTTATAACGTGCCAATATACAACGTTATACGCTATTACGTAATAATCTACAACGTTATACGTTATTACGTAATAATATACAACGTTATACGTAATATGCTAATACTATCGTAATTCTGTATATCGTTATACGCTATTTCGTAATAGTATATAACGTTATACTTTATATGGTAATACTATGTAAAGTTATCCGGTATAACGTAACAATATCCAACGTTATACGCTATTACGTAATAGTATATAACGTTATACATTTTAACGTAACAATATACAACGTTTTAAGTTAGAACGTAACAATATACGACGTTATACGTAATATGCTAACACTGCAGTAATTCTGTATATCGTTATACGTTATTTCGTAATAGTATATAACGTTATACGTTATATGGTAATACTATATAACGTTATACGTTAGATGGTAATACTATATAACGTTATACGTAATAGCGTAACAATATGCAACGATATACGTTATTACGTAATAGTATATAACGTAACACGTTACGTGGTAATACTATATAACGTTATACGTTATTACGTAATAGTATATATCGGTATACGTTATATGGTAATACTATATAACCCTATAGGTTATTACGTAATAGTAAATAACGTTATACGTTATAACGTAACAATAAACAACGTTATACGTAATATGCTAATACTATGGTAATTCTGTACAACGTTATACGTTATTACGTAATAGTATATAACGTTATACATTATAACGTAGCAATATGCAACGTTATACGTTACAAAGTAATAATATACAGCGTTAAACGTAACATGCTAATACTATGGTAATTCTGTATAATGTTATACGATATTTCGTAATAGTATATAACGTTATACGTTATATGGCAATACTATATAACGTTATAGGTTATATTGTAACAATATACAACCTTATACGTTATTACGTAATAATATACAACGTTATACTTAATATGCTAGTACTATGGTAATTCTGTATAACGTTATACGTTATTTCGTAATAGCGTATAACGTTATACGTTATATGGTAATAATATATAACGTTATACGTTATAGCGTAACAATATACAACGTTATACGCTATTACGTAATAGTATATACCGTGATACATTATAACGTAACAATATACAACGTTATACGTTATAAGGTAACAATATATGACGTTATACGTTAATACGTAATGGTTTATAACGTTATACATTATATGGTAATACTATATAACGTTATACCTTATTACGTATTAGTATATAACGATATACGTTATAACGTAACACTATACAACGTTATATGTTGTTACGTAATAGTACATAGCGTTATACATTATATGGTAATAGTATATAACCTTATAGGTTATTACGTAATAGTAAATAACCTTCTACGTTATAACGTAACAATATACAACGTTATACGTCATAACGTGCCAATATACAACGTTATACGCTATTACGTAATAATCTACAACGTTATACGTTATTACGTAATAATATACAACGTTATACGTAATATGCTAATACTATGGTAATTCTGTACAACGTTATACGTTATTACGTAATAGTATATAACGTTATACGTTATAACGTAACAATATACAACGTTATACGTTAATACGTAATCGTACATACCGTTATACATTATATGGTAATACTATATAACGTTATACGTTATTTCGTAATAGTATATAACGTTATACGTTACATGGTAAAACTATATAACGTTATACGTTACATGGAAAAACTATATAACGTTATACGTTATAACGTTACAATATACAACGTTATACGCTATTACGTAATAGTATGTAACGTTATACATTATAACGTAACTATATACAACGTTATACGTTATTACGTAATAGTGTATAACGTTATACGTTATATGGTAATACTATATAAAGTTATCCGGTATAACGTAACAATATACAACGTTATACGTTAATACGCCATAGCATATAACGTTATACATTATATGGTAATACTATATAAAGTTATACGTTATAACGTAACAATATACAACGTTATACGTTATAACGTGCCAATATACAACGTTATGCGCTATTACGTAATAATCTTCAACGTTATACGTTATTACGTAATAATATACAACGTTATGCGTAATATGCTAATACTATCGTAATTCTGTATATCGTTATACGCTATTTCGTAATAGTATATAACGTTATACTTTATATGGTAATGCTATATAAAGTTATCCGGTATAACGTAACAATATCCAACGTTATACGCTATTACGTAATAGTATATAACGTTATACATTTTAACGTAACAATATACAACGTTTTAAGTTAGAACGTAACAATATACGACGTTATACGTAATATGCTAACACTACAGTAATTCTGTATATCGTTATACGTTATTTCGTAATAGTATATAACGTTATACGTTATTACGTAATAGTATATATCGGTATACGTTATATGGTAATACTATATAACCCTATAGGTTATTACGTAATAGTAAATAACGTTATACGTTATAACGTAACAATAAACAACGTTATACGTAATATGCTAATACTATGGTAATTCTGTACAACGTTATACGTTATTACGTAATAGTATATAACGTTATACATTATAACGTAGCAATATGCAACGTTATACGTTACAACGTAATAATATACAGCGTTAAACGTAACATGCTAATACTATGGTAATTCTGTATAACGTTATACGATATTTCGTAATAGTATATAACGTTATACGTTATATGGCAATACTATATACCGTTATAGGTTATATCGTAACAATATACAACCTTATACGTTATTACGTAATAATATACAACGTTATACTTAATATGCTAGTACTATGGTAATACTGTATAACGTTATACGTTATTTCGTAATAGCGTATAACGTTATACGTTATATGGTAATAATATATAACGTTATACGTTATAGCGTAACAATATACAACGTTATACGCTATTACGTAATAGTATATAACGTGATACATTATAACGTAACAATATACAACGTTATACGTTATAACGTAACACTATACAACGTTATATGTTGTTACGTAATAGTACATAGCGTTATACATTATATGGTAATACTATATAACCTTATAGGTTATTACGTAATAGTAAATAACCTTATACGTTATAACGTAACAATATACAACGTTATACGTCATAACGTGCCAATATACAACGTTATACGCTATTACGTAATAATCTACAACGTTATAAGTTATTACGTAATAATATACAACGTTATACGTAATATGCTAATACTATGGTAATTCTGTACAACGTTATACGTTATTACGTAATAGTATATAACGTTATACATTATAACGTAGCAATATGCAACGTTATACGTTACAACGTAATAATATACAGCGTTAAACGTAACATGCTAATACTATGGTAATTCTGTATAACGTTATACGATATTTCGTAATAGTATATAACGTTATACGTTATATGGCAATACTAGATAACGTTATAGGTTATATCGTAACAATATACAACCTTATACGTTATTACGTAATAATATACAAAGTTATACTTAATATGCTAGTACTATGGTAATTCTGTATAACGTTATACGTTATTTCGTAATAGCGTATAACGTTATACGTTATATGGTAATAATATATAACGTTATACGTTATAGCGTAACAATATACAACGTAATACGCTATTACGTAATTGTATATACCGTGATACATTATAACGTAACAATATACAACGTTATACGTTATAACGTAACAATATATGACGTTATACGTTAATACGTAATGGTATATAACGTTATACATTATATGGTAATACTATATAACGTTATACCTTATTACGTATTAGTATATAACGTTATGCGTTATATGGGAATACTATATAAAGTTATACGTTATAACGTAACAATATACAACGTTATACGTTAATACGTAATAGTATATAACGTTATACATTATATGGTAATAGAATATAAAGTTATACGTTATAACGTAACAATATACAAAGTTATACGTTAATGCGTAATAGTATATAACGTGATACGTTATAGCGTAACAATATACAACGTTATACGCTACTACGTAATAGTATATAACGTTATACATTATATGGTAATAGAATATAAAGTTATACGTTATAACGTAACAATATACAAAGTTATACGTTAATACGTAACAGTATATAACGTTATACATTATAACGTAGCAATATGCAACGTTATACGTTACAACGTAATAATATACAGCGTTAAACGTAACATGCTAATACTATGGTAATTCTGTATAACGTTATACGATATTTCGTAATAGTATATAACGTTATACGTTATATGGCAATACTATATAACGTTATAGGTTATATCGTAACAATATACAACCTTATACGTTATTACGTAATAATATACAAAGTTATACTTAATATGCTAGTACTATGGTAATTCTGTATAACGTTATACGTTATTTCGTAATAGCGTATAACGTTATACGTTATATGGTAATAATATATAACGTTATACGTTATAGCGTAACAATATACAACGTTATACGCTATTACGTAATAGTATATAACGTTATACATTATAACGTAACAATATACAACGTTATACGTTATTACGTAATAGTGTATAACGTTATACGTTATATGGTAATACTATATAAAGTTATCCGGTATAACGTAACAATATACAACGTTATACGTTAATACGCCATAGCATATAACGTTATACATTATATGGTAATACTATATAAAGTTATACGTTATAACGTAACAATATACAACGTTATACGTTAATACGTAATATTATATAACGTTATACATTATATGGTAATACTATATAACCCTATAGGTTATTACGCATTAGTAAATAACGTTATACGTTATAACGTAACAATATACAACGTTATACGTTATAACGTGCCAATATACAACGTTATGCGCTATTACGTAATAATCTACAGCGTTATACGTTATTACGTAATAATATACAACGTTATACGTAATATGCTAATACTATCGTAATTCTGTATATCGTTATACGCTATTTCGTAATAGTATATAACGTTATACTTTATATGGTAATACTATATAAAGTTATCCGGTATAACGTAACAATATCCAACGTTATACGCTATTACGTAATAGTATATAACGTTATACATTTTACCGTAACAATATACAACGTTTTAAGTTACAACGTAACAATATACGACGTTATACGTAATATGCTAACGCTACAGTAATTCTGTATATCGTTATACGTTATTACGTAATAGTATATAACGTAACACGTTACATGGTAATACTATATGACGTTATACGTTATTACGTAATAGTATATATCGGTATACGTTATATGGTAATACTATATAACCCTATAGGTTATTACGTAATAGTAAATAACGTTATACGTTATAACGTAACAATAAACAACGTTATACGTAATATGCTAGTACTATGGTAATTCTGTACAACGTTATACGTTATTACGTAATAGTATATAACGTTATACATTATAACGTAGCAATATGCAACGTTATACGTTACAACGTAATAATATACAGCGTTAAACGTAACATGCTAATACTATGGTAATTCTGTATAACGTTATACGATATTTCGTAATAGTATATAAAGTTATACGTTATATGGCAATATTATATAACGTTATAGGTTATATCGTAACAATATACAACCTTATACGTTATTACGTAATATTATACAAAGTTATACTTAATATGCTAGTACTATGGTAATTCTGTACAACGTTATACTTTATTACGTAATAGTATATAACGATATACGTTATAACGTAACAATATACACGGTTATACGTTATAACGTAACAATATAAATACGTTATACGTAATACGCTAACACTACCGTAATTCTGTATATCGTAATGCGTTGCTTCGTAATGGTATATAACGTTGTACGTTATATGGTAATACTATATAACGTTATACGTTATTATGTAATAGCATATAACGTTATGCATTATAACGTTACAACAAACAACGCTATACGCTATTGCGTAATAATATACAACGTAATACGTTATTACGTAATAGTATATAACGTTATAGATTATAACGTAACAATATGCAACGTTATACGTTATAACGTAGCAATATACAACGTTAAACGTAATATGCTAATACAATGGTAATTATGTGTAACGTTATACGTTATTTCGTAATAGTATATAACGTTATACGTTATATGGTAATACTATATAACGTTATACGTTATATGGTAATACTATATAATGTTATACGTTATAACAAAACAATATACAACGTTATACGTTAATACGTAATAGTACATAACGTTATACATTATATGGTAATACTATATAACGTTATACGTTATTACGTAATAGTATATAACGTTATACATTATAACGTTACAATATACGACGTTATATGTTATTGCGTAATAGTATATGACGTTATACGTTATATGGTAATACTATATAACGTTATACGTTATAACGTAACAATATACAACGTTATACGGTATTGAGTAATAATATGCAACGTTATTCGTTATTACGTAATAGTATATATCGTCATACGATATACTGTAATACCATATAACGCTATACGTTATTACGTAATACATATACGCAATATATTACGTAATATTATATATAAAGTTATACGTTACATGGTAATTCTATATAACGCTAAACGTTATTACGTAATAGTATATAACGTTATGCATTATAACGATACAACATACAACGCTATACGCTATTGCGTAATAATATACAACGTAATACGTTATTACGTAATAGTATATAACGTTATACATTATATGGTAATACCATATAACGTTATACGTTATTACGTATTAGTATATAACGTTATACATAATAACGTAACAATATACAACGTTATACGTTATATGTTAATACTATATAACGTTATACGTAATAGCTTAACAATATGCAACGATATACGTTATTACGTAATAGTATATAACGTAACACGTTACATGGTAATACTATATAACGTTATACGTTATATGGTAATACTATATAACGTTATGCGTTATTACGTAGTAGCATATAACGTTATACGTTTTAACGTAACAATATACAACGTTATGCGTCATAACGTAACAATATAAAACGTTATACGCTATTACGAAATAATATACAACGTTAT
Source organism: Bombus terrestris (assembly GCF_910591885.1). NCBI lineage: Eukaryota > Metazoa > Arthropoda > Insecta > Hymenoptera > Apidae > Bombus > Bombus terrestris. Next base: position 4,323,666 of record NC_063285.1, read on the forward strand.
ACGGTCTTACGTAATGGGACATATCGTTATGGATTATATGGTGATATATATCGTTATCCGTCATTACGTAACAATATACAATGTTATACGCTATTACGTAATGAACTACAATGCTATACGTTATTACGTAATAATATACAACGTTATACGTAATATGCTAATACTATGGTAATTCTGTACAACGTTTTACGTTATTACGTAATAGTATATAACGATATACGTTATAACGTAACAATATACAACGCTATACGTTATTACGAAATAGTATATAGCGTTATACGTTACAACGTAACAATATACAATGTTATACGTTATTACGTAATAGTATATAGCGTTATACGTTACAACGTAACAATATACAACGTTATACGTTATAGCGTAACAATATTCAACGTTATACGCTATTGCGTAATAATATACGACGTTATACGTTATTACGTAATAGTATATATCGTTATACGTCATATCGTAAAACTATATAACGCTATACGTTATTACGTAATAGTATATAACGCTATAAGTTATATGGTAATACTATATAACGTTATACATTATTACGTAATAGTATATAACGTTATACGTTTTTACGTAATAATATACAACGTTATACGTAATGTGCTAATACTACGGTAATGCTATATAACGTTATACGTTATTACGTAATAGTATATAACGTTATACGTTGTATGGTAATACTATATAACATTATACTCTATAGCGTAACAATATACAACGTTATACGCTATTACGTAATAGTATATAACGTTATACATAATAACCTAACAATATACAAAGTTATACGTTATATGGTAATACTAAGGTAATACTGTATAACGTTATACGTTATTACGTAATACTATATAACGTTATACATTATATGGTAATACTATATAAGCCTATAAGTTATTACGTAATAGTATATAACGTTATGCATTATAACGTTACAACATACAACGCTATACGCTATTGCATAATAATATACAACGTAATACGTTATTACGTAATAGTATATAACGTTATACATTATAACGTAACAATATGCAACGTTATACGTTATGACGTAACAATATGCAACGTTAAACGTAATATGATAATACTGTGGTTATTCTATATAACGTTATACGTTATTTCGTAATAGTATATAACGTTATACGTTATATGGCAATACTATATAACGTTATAGGTTATATCGTAACAATATACAACGTTATACGTTATTACGTAACAATATACAACGATATATTTAATATGCTAATACTATGGTAATTCTGTATAACGTTATACGTTATTTCGTAATAGTGTATAGCGTTATACGTTATATGGTAATAATATATAACGTTATACGTTATAGCGTAACAATATACAACGTTATACGCTATTACGTAATAGTATATACCGTGATACATTATAACGTAACAATATACAACGTTATACGTTATAACGTAACAATATATGACGTTATACGTTAATACGTAATGGTATATAACGTTATACATTATATGGTAATACTATATAACGTTATACGTTATATGGTAATACTATATAACGTTATACGTTATTACGTAATAGTATATAACGTTATACGTTACAACGTAACAATATACAACGTTATACGCTATTGAGTAATAATATGCAACGTTATTCGTTATTACGTAATAGTATATATCGTCATACGATATACTGTAATACTATATAACGCTATACGTTATTACGTAATACATATACGCAATATATTACGTAATATTATATATAAAGTTATACGTTACATGGTAATTCTATACAACGCTAAACGTTATTACATAATAGTATATAACGTTATGCATTATAACGATACAACATACAACGCTATACGCTATTGCGTAATAATATACAACGTAATACGTTATTACGTAATAGTATATAACGTTATACATTATATGGTAATACTATATAACGTTATACGTTATTTCGTATTAGTATATAACGTTATACTTTATAACGTAACAATATACAACGTTATACGTCATTACGTAATAATATAAAACGTTACACGTTATTACGTAATAATATACAACGTTGTACTTAATATGCTAATACTATAGTAATTCTGCAAAACGTTATACGTTATTTCGTAATAGTATATAACGTTATACGTTATATGGCAATACTATATAACGTTATTTGTTATAACGTAACAATATACAACGTTATACGTTATAACGTAACAATATACGACGTTATGCGTAATATGCTAACACTATCGTTATTCTGTATATCGTTATACGTTATTTCGTAATAATATATAACGTTATACATTATATGGTAATACTATATAACGTTATACCTTATTACGTATTAGTATATAACGTTATGCATTATATGGTAATACTATATAAAGTTATACGTTATAACGTAACAATATACAACGTTATACGTTAATACATCATAGTATATAACGTTATACATTATATGGTTATAGAATATAAAGTTATACGTTATAGCGTAACAATATACAAAGTTATACGTTAATACGAAATAGTATATAACGTTACACGTTATAGCGTAACTATATACAACGTTATACGCTATTACGTAATAGTATATAACGTTGTACATTATAACGTAACAATATACAAAATTATACGTTATAACGTAACAATATACAACGTTATACGTAATATGCTAATACTATCGTAATTCTGTATATCGTTATACGCTATTTCGTAATAGTATATAACGTTATACTTTATATGGTAATATTATATAACGTTATACTTTATATGGTAATACTATATAAAGTTATACGGTATAACGTAACAATATACAACGTTATACGCTATTACGTAATAGTATATAACGTTGTACATTATAACGTAACAATATACAAAATTATACGTTATAACGTAACAATATACAACGTTATACGTAATATGCTAACACTATCGTCATTCTGTATATCGTTATACGTTATTTCGTAATAGTATATAACGTTATGCTTTATATGGTAATACTATATAACGTTATACATTATATGGTAATACTATATAAAGTTATACGGTACAACGTAACAATATACAACGTTATACGTTAATACGTAATAGTATATAACGTTATACATTATATGGTAATACTATATAACGTTATACGTTATTACGTATTAGTATATAATCTATGCGTTATATGGTAATACTATATAAAGTTATACGGTACAACGTAACAATATACAACGTTTTACGTTAATACGTAATAGTATATAACGTTATACATTATATGGTAATAGAATATAAAGTTATACGTTATAGCGTCACAATATACAATGTTATACGTAATACTCTAATACTATCGTAATTTTATATATCGTTATACGTTATTTCTTAATAGTATATAACGATATACGTCATAACGTAACAATATACAACGCTATACGCTATTGCGTAATAATATACAACGTTATACGTTATTACGTAATAATATACAACGTTATACGTTATATGGTAATACTATATAAAGTTATAAGTTATAACGTAACAATATACAACGTTATACGTTAATACGTAATAGTATATAACGTTATACATTATATGGTAATACTATATAAAGTTATACGTTATAACGTAACAATATACAACGTTATACGATATTACGTAATAGTATATAACGTTATACAATATATGGTAATACTATATAACGTTATACGTTATTACGTAATAGTATATAACGATATAAGTTATAACGTAACAATATACAACGTTATATGTTATTACGTAATAGTATATAGCGTTATACATTATATGGTAATACTATATAACCTTATAGGTTATTACGTAATAGTAAATAACGTTATACGTTATAACGTAAGAATATATAACGTTATACGTCATAACGTGCCAATATACAACGTTATACGCTATTACGTAATAATCTACAACGTTATACGTTATTACTTAATAATATACAACGTTATACGTAATATGCTAATACTATGGTAATTCTGTACCACGTTATACGTTATTACGTAATAGTATATAACGTTATACGTTATATGGTAATACTGTATAACGTTATACGTTATATGGTAGTACTATATAACGTTATACGTTATTGCGTAATAGTATATAACGTTATACATTATAACGTAACAATATACAACGTTATACGTTATAACGTAACAATATACGACGTTATGCGTAATATGCTAACACTATCGTAATTCTGTATATCGTTATACGTTATTTCGTAATAGTACATAACGTTATACATTATATGGTTATAGAATATAAAGTTATACGTTATAACGTAACAATATACAAAGTTATACGTTAATACGAAATAGTATATAACGTTATACAATATATGGTAATACTATATAACGTTATACGTTATTACGTAATAGTACATAACGTTATACGTTATATGGTAATACTATATAACGTTATGCGTTATAGCGTAACAATATACAACGTTATACGCTATTACGTAATAGTATATAACGTTATACATTATAACGTAACAATATACAAAGTTATACGTTATAACGTAACAGTATACAACGTTGTACGTAATATGCTAATACTATCGTAATTCTGTATATCGTTATACGTTATTTCGTAATAGTATATAACGTTATACTTTATATGGTAATACTATATAACGTTATGCGTTATATGGTAATACTATATAAAGTTATACGGTATAACGTAACAATATACAACGTTATACGTTAATACGTAATAGTATATAACGTTATACATTATATGTTAATACTATATAACGTTATTCGTTATTACGTAATAGTATAAAACGTTATGCGTTATATGGTAATACTATATAAAGTTATACGGTATAACGTAACAATATACAACGTTATACGCTATTACTTAATAGTGTATAACATTATACATTATATGGTAATACTATATGACCCTATACGTTATTACGTAAAAGTATATAACGTTATACATTATGACGTTACAGCATACAACGATATATGTTATTGCGAAATAGTATATAACGTTATACGTTATATGGTAATACTATATAACGTTATACGTTATAACGTAATAGTATATAACGTTATACGTTATATGGTAATACTATATAAAGTTATACGGTATAACGTAACAATATACAACGTTATACGTTAATACGTAATAGTATATAACGTTATACCTTATATGGTAATACTATATAACGTTATACGTTATTACGTAATAGTATATAACGTTATACGTTATATGGTAATACTATATAAAGTTATACGATATAACGTAACAATATACAACGTTATACGTTAATACGTAATAGTATATAACGTTATACATTATATGGTAATACTATATAACGTTATAAGTTATTACGTAATACTATATAACGTTATACTTTATATGGTAATACTATATAAAGTTATACGGTATAGCGTAACAATATACAACGTTATACGTTAATACGTAATAGTATATAACGTTATACATTATATGGTAATACTATATAACGTTATGCGTTATTACGTAATAGTATATAACGTTATACGTTATATGGTAATACCATATAAAGTGAAACGTTATAACGTATCAATATACAATGTTATACGTAATATGCTAATACAATCGTAATTCTGTATATCGTTATACGTTATTTCGTAATAGTATACAACGTTATACGTTATATGGTAATACTATATAACTTTATACGTTATAGCGTAACAATATACAACGTTATACGCTATTACGTAATAGTATATAACGTTATATGATATATGGTAATACTATATAAAGTTATACGTTATGACGTAAAAATATACAACGTTATACGTTATAACGTAACAATATACAACGTTATACTGTATTATGTAATACAATATAACGTTATACATTATAGCGTTTCAATATACAACGTTATACGCCATTGCGTAATAATATTCAACGTTATACGTTATTACGTAATAGTATACAACGTTATACATTATAACGTTACAAAATACAACGTTATATGTTATTGCGTAATAGTATATAACGTTATACGTTATATGGTAATACTATATAACGTTATACGTTATAGCGTAACAATATACAACGTTATACGTTATTACGTAATAATATACAACGTTATACTTAATATGCTAGTACTATGGTAATTCTGTATAACGTTATACGTTATTTCGTAATTGTATATAACGTTATACGTTATATGGTAATACTATATAACGTTATACGTTAAAGCGCAACAATATACAACGTTAAACGTCATAACATGCCTATATACAACGTTATACGCTATTACGTAATAATCTACAACGTTATACGTTATTACGTAATAATATACAACGTTGTACGTTATTTCGTAATAGTATATAACGTTATACGTTATATGGTAATACTATATAACTTTATACGTTATAGCGTAACAATATACAACGTTATACGCTATTACGTAATAGTATATAACGTTATATGATATATGGTAATACTATATAAAGTTATACGTTATGACGTAACAATATACAACGTTATACGTTATAACGTAACAATATACAACGTTATACTGTATTATGTAATACAATATAACGTTATACATTATAACGTTTCAATATACAACGTTATACGCCATTGCGTAATAATATTCAACGTTATGCGTTATTACGTAATACTATACAACGTTATACATTATAACGTTACAAAATACAACGTTATATGTTATTGCGTAATAGTATATAACGTTATACGTTATATGGTAATACTATATAATGTTATACGTTATAGCGTACCAATATACAACATTATACGTTATTACGTAATAATATACAGCGTTATACGTTATTTCGTAATAGTATATAACGTTATACGTTATATGGCAATACTATATAACGTTATAGGTTATAACGTAACAATATACAACGTTATACGTTATTACGTAATAATATACAACGTTATACATAATATTCTAATACTATGGTAATTCTGTAAAACGTTATGCGATATTTCGTAATAGTATATAACGTTATACGTTACATGGTAATACTATATAACGTTATACGTTACATGGAAAAACTATATAACGTTATACGTTATAACGTAACAATATACAACGTTATACGCTATTACGTAATAGTATATAAAGTTATACATTATAACGTAACTATATGCAACGTCATACGTTATTACGTAGTAGTATATAACGTCATTCGTTATATGGCAATACTATATAACGTTATAGATTATAACGTAACAATATACAAAGTTATACGTTATTACGTAATAATATACAACGTTATACTTAATATGCTAATACTATGGTAATTCTATATAACGTTATACGTTATTTCGTAATACTATATAACGTTATACATTATCACGTTACAATATACAACGTTATATGTTATTGCGTAATAGTATAAAACGTTATACGTTATATGGTAATACTATATAACGTTATACGTTAGTACGTAGTAGTATATAGCGTTTTACGTTATAGCGTAACAATATACAACGTTATACGTCATAACGTGCCAATATACAACGTTATACGCTCTTACGTAATAATCTACAACGTTATACGTTATTACGTAATAATATACAACGTTATACGTAATATGCTAATATTATGGTAATTCTGTACAGCGTTATACGTTATTTCGTAATAGTATATAACGTTATACGTTATATGGCAATACTATATAACGTTACAGGTTATAACGTAACAATATACAACGTTATACGTTAATACGTTATAATGTACAACGTTATACTTAATATGCTAATACTATGGTAATTCTGTATAACGTTATGCGTTATTTCGTAATAGTATATAACGTTATACGTTACATGGTAATACTATATAACGTTATATTATATAATATTATATATCGTTATAATATTATATATCGGTATACGTTATATGGTGATTCTATATAACCCTATAGGTTATTACGTAATAGTAAATAACGTTATACGTTATAACGTAACAATATACAACGTTATACGTTATAGCGTAACAATATACAACGTTATACGTTAATACGTAATAGTATATAACGTTATACGTTATATGGTAATACTATCTAAAGTTATACGGTATAACGTAACAATATACAACGTTATCCGTTAATACGTAATAGCATATAACGGTATACATTATATGGTAATACTATATAACGTTATACGTTATTACGTAATAGTACATAACGTTATACATTATATGGTAATAATATATAACGTTATACGTTATTACGTAATAGTATATAACGTTATACGTTATATGGTAATACTATATAAAGTTATACGTTATAACGTAACAACATACAACGTTATACGTTAATACGTAATAGTATATAACGTTATACATTATATGGTAATACTATATAACTTTATACGTTATTTCGTAATAGTATATAACGTTATACGTTACATGGTAATACTATATAACGTTATACGTTACATGGAAAAACTATATAACGTTATACGTTATAACGTAACAATATACAACGTTATACGTTATATGGTAATACTATGGTAATACTGTATAACATTATACGTTATTACGTAATAGTATATATCGTTATACGTTATATGGTAATACTATATAAAGTTATACCTTATGACGAAACAATATACAACGTTATAAGTTATTACTTAATAGTGTATAACGTTATACATTATATGGTAATACTATATAACGTTATACGTTATAACGTAATAGTATATAACTTTATACGATATATGGTAATACTCTATAAAGTTATACGGTATAACGTAACAATATACAACGTTATACGTTAATACGTAATAGTATATAACGTTATACCTTATATGGTAATACTATACAACGTTATACGTTATTACGTAATAGTATATAACGTTATACAATATATGGTAATACTATATAACGTTATACGTTATTACGTAATAGTACATAACGTTATACGTTATATGGTAATACTATATAACGTTATGCGTTATAGCGTAACAATATACACAGTTATACGCTATTACGTAATAGTATATAATGTTATACATTATAACGTAACAATATACAAAGTTATACGTTATAACGTAACAGTATACAACGTTGTACGTAATATGCTAATACTATCGTAATTCTGTATATCGTTATACGGTATTTCGTAATAGTATATAACGTTATACTTTATATGGTAATACTATATAACGTTATGCGTTATATGGTAATACTATATAAAGTTATACGGTATAACGTAACAATATACAACGTTATACGTTAATACGTAATAGTATATAACGTTATACATTATATGTTAATACTATATAACGTTATTCGTTATTACGTAATAGTATAAAACGTTATACGTTATATGGTAATACTATATAAAGTTATACGGTATAACGTAACAATATACAACGTTATACGTTAATACGTAATAGTATATAACGGTATACATTATATGGTAATACTATATAACGTTATACGTTATTACGTAATAGTATATAAGGTTACACATTATATGGTAATAATATATAACGTTATACGTTATTACGTAATAGTATATAACGTTATACGTTATATGGTAATACTATATAAAGTTATACGTTATAACGTAACAATATACAACGTTATACGTTATATGGTAATACTATGGTAATACTGTATAACATTATACGTTATTACGTAATAGTATATATCGTTATACGTTATATGGTAATACTATATAAAGTTATACCTTATGACGTAACAATATACAACGTTATCCGTTAATACGTAATAGCATATAACGGTATACATTATATGGTAATACTATATAACGTTATACGTTATTACGTAATAGTATATAACGTTATACCTTATATGGTAATAATATATAACGTTATACGTTATTACGTAATAGTATATAACGTTATACGTTATATGGTAATACTCTATAAAGTTATACGGTATAACGTAACAATATACAACGTTATACGTTAATACGTAATAGTATATAACGTTATACCTTATATGGTAATACTATACAACGTTATACGTTATTACGTAATAGTATATAACGTTATACGTTATATGGTAATACTATATAAAGTTATACGTTATAACGTAACAACATACAACGTTATACGTTAATACGTAATAGTATATAACGTTATACATTATATGGTAATACTATATAACGTTATACGTTATTTCGTAATAGTATATAACGTTATACGTTACATGGTAATACTATATAACGTTATATGTTACATGGAAAAACTATATAACGTTATACATTATAACGTAACAATATACAACGTTATACGTTATATGGTAATACTATGGTAATACTGTATAACATTATACGTTATTACGTAATAGTATATATCGTTATACGTTATATGGTAATACTATATAAAGTTATACCTTATGACGTAACAATATACAACGTTATAAGTTATTACTTAATAGTGTATAACGTTATACATTATATGGTAATACTATATAACGTTATACGTTATAACGTAATAGTATATAACTTTATACGATATATGGTAATACTCTATAAAGTTATACGGTATAACGTAACAATATACAACGTTATACGTTAATACGTAATAGTATATAACGTTATACCTTATATGGTAATACTATACAACGTTATACGTTATTACGTAATAGTATATAACGTTATACAATATATGGTAATACTATATAACGTTATACGTGATTACGTAACAGTACATAACGTTATACGTTATATGGTAATACTATATAACGTTATGCGTTATAGCGTAACAATATACAACGTTATACGCTATTACGTAATAGTATATAACGTTATACATTATAACGTAACAATATACAAAGTTATACGTTATAACGTAACAGTATACAACGTTGTACGTAATATGCTAATACTATCGTAATTCTGTATATCGTTATACGTTATTTCGTAATAGTATATAACGTTATACTTTATATGGTAATACTATATAACGTTATGCGTTATATGGTAATACTATATAAAGTTATACAGTATAACGTAACAATATACAACGTTATACGTTAATACGTAATAGTATATAACGTTATACATTATATGTTAATACTATATAACGTTATTCGTTATTACGTAATAGTATAAAACGTTATACGTTATATGGTAATACTATATAAAGTTATACGGTATAACGTAACAATATACAACGTTATACGTTAATACGTAATAGTATATAACGGTATACATTATATGGTAATACTATATATCGTTATACGTTATTACGTAATAGTATATAACGTTACACATTATATGGTAATAATATATAACGTTATACGTTATTACGTAATAGTATATAACGTTATACGTTATATGGTAATACTATATAAAGTTATACGTTATAACGTAACAATATACAACGTTATACGTTATATGGTAATACTATGGTAATACTGTATAACATTATACGTTATTACGTAATAGTATATATCGTTATACGTTATATGGTAGTACTATATAAAGTTATACGTTATGACGTAACAATATACACCGTTATACGCTATTACTTAATAGTGTATAACATTATACATTATATGGTAATACTATATGACCCTATACGTTATTACGTAAAAGTATATAACGTTATACATTATGACGTTACAGCATACAACGATATATGTTATTGCGAAATAGTATATAACGTTATACGTTATATGGTAATACTATATAACGTTATACGTTATAACGTAATAGTATATAACGTTATACGTTATATGGTAATACTATATAAAGTTATACGGTATAACGTAACAATATACAACGTTATACGTTAATACGTAATAGTATATAACGTTATACCTTATATGGTAATACTATATAACGTTATACGTTATTACGTAATAGTATATAACGTTATACGTTATATGGTAATACTATATAAAGTTATACGTTATAACGTAACAATATACAACGTTATACGTTAATACGTAATAGTATATAACGTTATACATTATATGGTAATACTATATAACGTTATAAGTTATTACGTAATAGTATATAACGTTATACTTATATATGGTAATACTATATAAAGTTATACGTTATAACGTAACAACATACAACGTTATACGTTAATACGTAATAGTATATAACGTTATACATTATATGGTAATACTATATAACGTTATACGTTATTTCGTAATAGTATATAACGTTATACGTTACATGGTAATACTATATAACGTTATACGTTACATGGAAAAACTATATAACGTTATACGTTATAACGTAACAATATACAACGTTATACGTTATATGGTAATACTATGGTAATACTGTATAACATTATACGTTATTACGTAATAGTGTATATCGTTATACGTTATATGGTAATACTATATAAAGTTATACCTTATGACGTAACAATATACAACGTTATCCGTTAATACGTAATAGCATATAACGGTATACATTATATGGTAATACTATATAACGTTATACGTTATTACGTAATAGTATATAACGTTATACATTATATGGTAATAATATATAACGTTATACGTTATTACGTAATAGTATATAACGTTATACGTTATATGGTAATACTCTATAAAGTTATACGGTATAACGTAACAATATACAACGTTATACGTTAATACGTAATAGTATATAACGTTATACCTTATATGGTAATACTATACAACGTTATACGTTATTACGTAATAGTATATAACGTTATACAATATATGGTAATACTATATAACGTTATACGTTATTACGTAATAGTACATAACGTTATACGTTATATGGTAATACTATATAACGTTATGCGTTATAGCGTAACAATATACAACGTTATACGCTATTACGTAATAGTATATAACGTTATACATTATAACGTAACAATATACAAAGTTATACGTTATAACGTAACAGTATACAACGTTGTACGTAATATGCTAATACTATCGTAATTCTGTATATCGTTATACGTTATTTCGTAATAGTATATAACGTTATACTTTATATGGTAATACTATATAACGTTATGCGTTATATGGTAATACTATATAAAGTTATACAGTATAACGTAACAATATACAACGTTATACGTTAATACGTAATAGTATATAACGTTATACATTATATGTTAATACTATATAACGTTATTCGTTATTACGTAATAGTATAAAATGTTATACGTTATATGGTAATACTATATAAAGTTATACGGTATAACGTAACAATATACAACGTTATACGTTAATACGTAATAGTATATAACGGTATACATTATATGGTAATACTATATAACGTTATACGTTATTACGTAATAGTATATAACGTTACACATTATATGGTAATAATATATAACGTTATACGTTATTACGTAATAGTATATACCGTTATACGTTATATGGTAATACTATATAAAGTTATACGTTATAACGTAACAATATACAACGTTATACGTTATATGGTAATACTATGGTAATACTGTATAACATTATACGTTATTACGTAATAGTATATATCGTTATACGTTATATGGTAGTACTATATAAAGTTATACGTTATGACGTAACAATATACACCGTTATACGCTATTACTTAATAGTGTATAACATTATACATTATATGGTAATACTATATGACCCTATACGTTATTACGTAAAAGCATATAACGTTATACATTATGACGTTACAGCATACAACGATATATGTTATTGCGAAATAGTATATAACGTTATACGTTATATGGTAATACTATATAACGTTATACGTTATAACGTAATAGTATATAACGTTATACGTTATATGGTAATACTATATAAAGTTATACGGTATAACGTAACAATATACAACGTTATACGTTAATACGTAATAGTATATAACGTTATACCTTATATGGTAATACTATATAACGTTATACGTTATTACGTAATAGTATATAACGTTATACGTTATATGGTAATACTATATAAAGTTATACGATATAACGTAACAATATACAACGTTATACGTTAATACGTAATAGTATATAACGTTATACATTATATGGTAATACTATATGACGTTATAAGTTATTACGTAATAGTATATAACGTTATACTTATATATGGTAATACTATATAAAGTTATACGTTATAACGTAACAACATACAACGTTATACGTTAATACGTAATAGTATATAACGTTATACATTATATGGTAATACCATATAACGTTATACGTTATTTCGTAATAGTATATAACGTTATACGTTACATGGTAATACTATATAACGTTATACGATATATGGTAATACAATACAACCCTATACGTTATTACGTAATAGTATATAACGTTATACGTTATATGGTAATACTATATAAAGTTATACGTTATAACATAACAATATACAACGTTATACGTTAATACGTAATAGTATATAACGTTATACATTATATGGTAATACTATATAACGTTATACGTTATTACGTAATAGTATATAACGTTATACGTTACATGGTAATAGTATATAACGTTATACGTTACATGGAAAAACTATATAACGTTATACGTTATAACGTAACAATATACAACGTTATACGTTATATGGTAATACTATGGTAATACTGTATAACATTATACGTTATTACGTAATAGTATATATCGTTATACGTTATATGGTAATACTATATAAAGTTATACCTTATGACGTAACAATATACAACGTTATCCGTTAATACGTAATAGCATATAACGGTATACATTATATGGTAATACTATATAACGTTATACGTTATTACGTAATAGTATATAACGTTATACATTATATGGTAATAATATATAACGTTATACGTTATTACGTAATAGTATATAACGTTATACGTTATATGGTAATACTCTATAAAGTTATACGGTATAACGTAACAATATACAACGTTATACGTTAATACGTAATAGTATATAACGTTATACCTTATATGGTAATACTATACAACGTTATACGTTATTACGTAATAGTATATAACGTTATACAATATATGGTAATACTATATAACGTTATACGTTATTACGTAATAGTACATAACGTTATACGTTATATGGTAATACTATATAACGTTATGCGTTATAGCGTAACAATATACAACGTTATACGCTATTACGTAATAGTATATAACGTTATACATTATAACGTAACAATATACAAAGTTATACGTTATAACGTAACAGTATACAACGTTGTACGTAATATGCTAATACTATCGTAATTCTGTATATCGTTATACGTTATTTCGTAATAGTATATAACGTTATACTTTATATGGTAATACTATGGTAATACTGTATAACATTATACGTTATTACGTAATAGTGTATATCGTTATACGTTATATGGTAATACTATATAAAGTTATACCTTATGACGTAACAATATACAACGTTATCCGTTAATACGTAATAGCATATAACGGTATACATTATATGGTAATACTATATAACGTTATACGTTATTACGTAATAGTATATAACGTTATACGTTATGTGGTAATACTATATAACGTTATACGTTATAACGTAATAGTATATAACGTTATACGTTATATGGTAATACTATATAAAGTTATACGGTATAACGTAACAATATACAACGTTATACGTTATTTCGTAATAGTATATAACGTTATACGTTACATGGTAATACTATATAACGTTATACGTTACATGGAAAAACTATATAACGTTATACGTTATAACGTAACAATATACAACGTTATACGTTATATGGTAATACTATGGTAATACTGTATAACATTATACGTTATTACGTAATAGTGTATATCGTTATACGTTATATGGTAATACTATATAAAGTTATACCTTATGACGTAACAATATACAACGTTATCCGTTAATACGTAATAGCATATAACGGTATACATTATATGGTAATACTATATAACGTTATACGTTATTACGTAATAGTATATAACGTTATACGTTATATGGTAATACTATATAACGTTATACGTTATAACGTAATAGTATATAACGTTATACGTTATATGGTAATACTATATAAAGTTATACGGTATAACGTAACAATATACAACGTTATACGTTAATACGTAATAGTATATAACGTTATACCTTATATGGTAATACTATATAACGTTATACGTTATTACGTAATAGTATATAACGTTATACGTTATATGGTAATACTATATAAAGTTATACGATATAACGTAACAATATACAACGTTATACGTTAATACGTAATAGTATATAACGTTATACATTATATGGTAATACTATATAACGTTATAAGTTATTACGTAATACTATATAACGTTATACTTTATATGGTAATACTATATAAAGTTATACGGTATAGCGTAACAATATACAGCGTTATACGTTAATACGTAATAGTATATAACGTTATACATTATATGGTAATACTATATAACGTTATGCGTTATTACGTAATAGTATATAACGTTATACATTATATGGTAATAATATATAACGTTATACGTTATTTCGTAATAGTATACAACGTTATACGTTATATGGTAATACTATATAACTTTATACGTTATAGCGTAACAATATACAACGTTATACGCTATTACGTAATAGTATATAACGTTATATGATATATGGTAATACTATATAAAGTTATACGTTATGACGTAAAAATATACAACGTTATACGTTATAACGTAACAATATACAACGTTATACTGTATTATGTAATACAATATAACGTTATACATTATAGCGTTTCAATATACAACGTTATACGCCATTGCGTAATAATATTCAACGTTATACGTTATTACGTAATAGTATACAACGTTATACATTATAACGTTACAAAATACAACGTTATATGTTATTGCGTAATAGTATATAACGTTATACGTTATATGGTAATACTATATAACGTTATACGTTATAGCGTAACAATATACAACGTTATACGTTATTACGTAATAATATACAACGTTATACTTAATATGCTAGTACTATGGTAATTCTGTATAACGTTATACGTTATTTCGTAATTGTATATAACGTTATACGTTATATGGTAATACTATATAACGTTATACGTTAAAGCGCAACAATATACAACGTTATACGTCATAACATGCCAATATACAACGTTATACGCTATTACGTAATAATCTACAACGTTATACGTTATTACGTAATAATATACAACGTTGTACGTTATTTCGTAATAGTATATAACGTTATACGTTATATGGTAATACTATATAACTTTATACGTTATAGCGTAACAATATACAACGTTATACGCTATTACGTAATAGTATATAACGTTATATGATATATGGTAATACTATATAAAGTTATACGTTATGACGTAACAATATACAACGTTATACGTTATAACGTAACAATATACAACGTTATACTGTATTATGTAATACAATATAACGTTATACATTATAACGTTTCAATATACAACGTTATACGCCATTGCGTAATAATATTCAACGTTATGCGTTATTACGTAATACTATACAACGTTATACATTATAACGTTACAAAATACAACGTTATATGTTATTGCGTAATAGTATATAACGTTATACGTTATATGGTAATACTATATAATGTTATACGTTATAGCGTACCAATATACAACATTATACGTTATTACGTAATAATATACAGCGTTATACGTTATTTCGTAATAGTATATAACGTTATACGTTATATGGCAATACTATATAACGTTATAGGTTATAACGTAACAATATACAACGTTATACGTTATTACGTAATAATATACAACGTTATACATAATATTCTAATACTATGGTAATTCTGTAAAACGTTATGCGATATTTCGTAATAGTATATAACGTTATACGTTACATGGTAATACTATATAACGTTATACGTTACATGGAAAAACTATATAACGTTATACGTTATAACGTAACAATATACAACGTTATACGCTATTACGTAATAGTATATAAAGTTATACATTATAACGTAACTATATGCAACGTCATACGTTATTACGTAGTAGTATATAACGTCATTCGTTATATGGCAATACTATATAACGTTATAGATTATAACGTAACAATATACAAAGTTATACGTTATTACGTAATAATATACAACGTTATACTTAATATGCTAATACTATGGTAATTCTATATAACGTTATACGTTATTTCGTAATACTATATAACGTTATACATTATCACGTTACAATATACAACGTTATATGTTATTGCGTAATAGTATAAAACGTTATACGTTATATGGTAATACTATATAACGTTATACGTTAGTACGTAGTAGTATATAGCGTTTTACGTTATAGCGTAACAATATACAACGTTATACGTCATAACGTGCCAATATACAACGTTATACGCTCTTACGTAATAATCTACAACGTTATACGTTATTACGTAATAATATACAACGTTATACGTAATATGCTAATATTATGGTAATTCTGTACAGCGTTATACGTTATTTCGTAATAGTATATAACGTTATACGTTATATGGCAATACTATATAACGTTACAGGTTATAACGTAACAATATACAACGTTATACGTTAATACGTTATAATGTACAACGTTATACTTAATATGCTAATACTATGGTAATTCTGTATAACGTTATGCGTTATTTCGTAATAGTATATAACGTTATACGTTACATGGTAATACTATATAACGTTATATTATATAATATTATATATCGTTATAATATTATATATCGGTATACGTTATATGGTGATTCTATATAACCCTATAGGTTATTACGTAATAGTAAATAACGTTATACGTTATAACGTAACAATATACAACGTTATACGTTATAGCGTAACAATATACAACGTTATACGTTAATACGTAATAGTATATAACGTTATACGTTATATGGTAATACTATCTAAGGTTATACGGTATAACGTAACAATATACAACGTTATCCGTTAATACGTAATAGCATATAACGGTATACATTATATGGTAATACTATATAACGTTATACGTTATTACGTAATAGTATATAACGTTATACATTATATGGTAATAATATATAACGTTATACGTTATTACGTAATAGTATATAACGTTATACGTTATATGGTAATACTATATAAAGTTATACGTTATAACGTAACAACATACAACGTTATACGTTAATACGTAATAGTATATAACGTTATACATTATATGGTAATACTATATAACTTTATACGTTATTTCGTAATAGTATATAACGTTATACGTTACATGGTAATACTATATAACGTTATACGTTACATGGAAAAACTATATAACGTTATACGTTATAACGTAACAATATACAACGTTATACGTTATATGGTAATACTATGGTAATACTGTATAACATTATACGTTATTACGTAATAGTATATATCGTTATACGTTATATGGTAATACTATATAAAGTTATACCTTATGACGAAACAATATACAACGTTATAAGTTATTACTTAATAGTGTATAACGTTATACATTATATGGTAATACTATATAACGTTATACGTTATAACGTAATAGTATATAACTTTATACGATATATGGTAATACTCTATAAAGTTATACGGTATAACGTAACAATATACAACGTTATACGTTAATACGTAATAGTATATAACGTTATACCTTATATGGTAATACTATACAACGTTATACGTTATTACGTAATAGTATATAACATATGGTACCATATAATATATGGTAATACTATATAACGTTATACGTTATTACGTAATAGTACATAACGTTATACGTTATATGGTAATACTATATAACGTTATGCGTTATAGCGTAACAATATACACAGTTATACGCTATTACGTAATAGTATATAATGTTATACATTATAACGTAACAATATACAAAGTTATACGTTATAACGTAACAGTATACAACGTTGTACGTAATATGCTAATACTATCGTAATTCTGTATATCGTTATACGTTATTTCGTAATAGTATATAACGTTATACTTTATATGGTAATACTATATAACGTTATGCGTTATATGGTAATACTATATAAAGTTATACGGTATAACGTAACAATATACAACGTTATACGTTAATACGTAATAGTATATAACGTTATACATTATATGTTAATACTATATAACGTTATTCGTTATTACGTAATAGTATAAAACGTTATACGTTATATGGTAATACTATATAAAGTTATACGGTATAACGTAACAATATACAACGTTATACGTTAATACGTAATAGTATATAACGGTATACATTATATGGTAATACTATATAACGTTATACGTTATTACGTAATAGTATATAAGGTTACACATTATATGGTAATAATATATAACGTTATACGTTATTACGTAATAGTATATAACGTTATACGTTATATGGTAATACTATATAAAGTTATACGTTATAACGTAACAATATACAACGTTATACGTTATATGGTAATACTATGGTAATACTGTATAACATTATACGTTATTACGTAATAGTATATATCGTTATACGTTATATGGTAATACTATATAAAGTTATACCTTATGACGTAACAATATACAACGTTATCCGTTAATACGTAATAGCATATAACGGTATACATTATATGGTAATACTATATAACGTTATACGTTATTACGTAATAGTATATAACGTTATACCATATATGGTAATAATATATAACGTTATACGTTATTACGTAATAGTATATAACGTTATACGTTATATGGTAATACTCTATAAAGTTATACGGTATAACGTAACAATATACAACGTTATACGTTAATACGTAATAGTATATAACGTTATACCTTATATGGTAATACTATACAACGTTATACGTTATTACGTAATAGTATATAACGTTATACGTTATATGGTAATACTATATAAAGTTATACGTTATAACGTAACAACATACAACGTTATACGTTAATACGTAATAGTATATAACGTTATACATTATATGGTAATACTATATAACGTTATACGTTATTTCGTAATAGTATATAACGTTATACGTTACATGGTAATACTATATAACGTTATACGTTACATGGAAAAACTATATAACGTTATACATTATAACGTAACAATATACAACGTTATACGTTATATGGTAATACTATGGTAATACTGTATAACATTATACGTTATTACGTAATAGTATATATCGTTATACGTTATATGGTAATACTATATAAAGTTATACCTTATGACGTAACAATATACAACGTTATAAGTTATTACTTAATAGTGTATAACGTTATACATTATATGGTAATACTATATAACGTTATACGTTATAACGTAATAGTATATAACTTTATACGATATATGGTAATACTCTATAAAGTTATACGGTATAACGTAACAATATACAACGTTATACGTTAATACGTAATAGTATATAACGTTATACCTTATATGGTAATACTATACAACGTTATACGTTATTACGTAATAGTATATAACGTTATACAATATATGGTAATACTATATAACGTTATACGTGATTACGTAACAGTACATAACGTTATACGTTATATGGTAATACTATATAACGTTATGCGTTATATGGTAATACTATATAAAGTTATACAGTATAACGTAACAATATACAACGTTATACGTTAATACGTAATAGTATATAACGTTATACATTATATGTTAATACTATATAACGTTATTCGTTATTACGTAATAGTATAAAACGTTATACGTTATATGGTAATACTATATAAAGTTATACGGTATAACGTAACAATATACAACGTTATACGTTAATACGTAATAGTATATAACGGTATACATTATATGGTAATACTATATATCGTTATACGTTATTACGTAATAGTATATAACGTTACACATTATATGGTAATAATATATAACGTTATACGTTATTACGTAATAGTATATAACGTTATACGTTATATGGTAATACTATATAAAGTTATACGTTATAACGTAACAATATACAACGTTATACGTTATATGGTAATACTATGGTAATACTGTATAACATTATACGTTATTACGTAATAGTATATATCGTTATACGTTATATGGTAGTACTATATAAAGTTATACGTTATGACGTAACAATATACACCGTTATACGCTATTACTTAATAGTGTATAACATTATACATTATATGGTAATACTATATGACCCTATACGTTATTACGTAAAAGTATATAACGTTATACATTATGACGTTACAGCATACAACGATATATGTTATTGCGAAATAGTATATAACGTTATACGTTATATGGTAATACTATATAACGTTATACGTTATAACGTAATAGTATATAACGTTATACGTTATATGGTAATACTATATAAAGTTATACGGTATAACGTAACAATATACAACGTTATACGTTAATACGTAATAGTATATAACGTTATACCTTATATGGTAATACTATATAACGTTATACGTTATTACGTAATAGTATATAACGTTATACGTTATATGGTAATACTATATAAAGTTATACGATATAACGTAACAATATACAACGTTATACGTTAATACGTAATAGTATATAACGTTATACATTATATGGTAATACTATATAACGTTATAAGTTATTACGTAATAGTATATAACGTTATACTTATATATGGTAATACTATATAAAGTTATACGTTATAACGTAACAACATACAACGTTATACGTTAATACGTAATAGTATATAACGTTATACATTATATGGTAATACTATATAACGTTATACGTTATTTCGTAATAGTATATAACGTTATACGTTACATGGTAATACTATATAACGTTATACGTTACATGGAAAAACTATATAACGTTATACGTTATAACGTAACAATATACAACGTTATACGTTATATGGTAATACTATGGTAATACTGTATAACATTATACGTTATTACGTAATAGTGTATATCGTTATACGTTATATGGTAATACTATATAAAGTTATACCTTATGACGTAACAATATACAACGTTATCCGTTAATACGTAATAGCATATAACGGTATACATTATATGGTAATACTATATAACGTTATACGTTATTACGTAATAGTATATAACGTTATACATTATATGGTAATAATATATAACGTTATACGTTATTACGTAATAGTATATAACGTTATACGTTATATGGTAATACTCTATAAAGTTATACGGTATAACGTAACAATATACAACGTTATACGTTAATACGTAATAGTATATAACGTTATACCTTATATGGTAATACTATACAACGTTATACGTTATTACGTAATAGTATATAACGTTATACAATATATGGTAATACTATATAACGTTATACGTTATTACGTAATAGTACATAACGTTATACGTTATATGGTAATACTATATAACGTTATGCGTTATAGCGTAACAATATACAACGTTATACGCTATTACGTAATAGTATATAACGTTATACATTATAACGTAACAATATACAAAGTTATACGTTATAACGTAACAGTATACAACGTTGTACGTAATATGCTAATACTATCGTAATTCTGTATATCGTTATACGTTATTTCGTAATAGTATATAACGTTATACTTTATATGGTAATACTATATAACGTTATGCGTTATATGGTAATACTATATAAAGTTATACAGTATAACGTAACAATATACAACGTTATACGTTAATACGTAATAGTATATAACGTTATACATTATATGTTAATACTATATAACGTTATTCGTTATTACGTAATAGTATAAAATGTTATACGTTATATGGTAATACTATATAAAGTTATACGGTATAACGTAACAATATACAACGTTATACGTTAATACGTAATAGTATATAACGGTATACATTATATGGTAATACTATATAACGTTATACGTTATTACGTAATAGTATATAACGTTACACATTATATGGTAATAATATATAACGTTATACGTTATTACGTAATAGTATATACCGTTATACGTTATATGGTAATACTATATAAAGTTATACGTTATAACGTAACAATATACAACGTTATACGTTATATGGTAATACTATGGTAATACTGTATAACATTATACGTTATTACGTAATAGTATATATCGTTATACGTTATATGGTAGTACTATATAAAGTTATACGTTATGACGTAACAATATACACCGTTATACGCTATTACTTAATAGTGTATAACATTATACATTATATGGTAATACTATATGACCCTATACGTTATTACGTAAAAGCATATAACGTTATACATTATGACGTTACAGCATACAACGATATATGTTATTGCGAAATAGTATATAACGTTATACGTTATATGGTAATACTATATAACGTTATACGTTATAACGTAATAGTATATAACGTTATACGTTATATGGTAATACTATATAAAGTTATACGGTATAACGTAACAATATACAACGTTATACGTTAATACGTAATAGTATATAACGTTATACCTTATATGGTAATACTATATAACGTTATACGTTATTACGTAATAGTATATAACGTTATACGTTATATGGTAATACTATATAAAGTTATACGATATAACGTAACAATATACAACGTTATACGTTAATACGTAATAGTATATAACGTTATACATTATATGGTAATACTATATGACGTTATAAGTTATTACGTAATAGTATATAACGTTATACTTATATATGGTAATACTATATAAAGTTATACGTTATAACGTAACAACATACAACGTTATACGTTAATACGTAATAGTATATAACGTTATACATTATATGGTAATACCATATAACGTTATACGTTATTTCGTAATAGTATATAACGTTATACGTTACATGGTAATACTATATAACGTTATACGATATATGGTAATACAATACAACCCTATACGTTATTACGTAATAGTATATAACGTTATACGTTATATGGTAATACTATATAAAGTTATACGTTATAACGTAACAATATACAACGTTATACGTTAATACGTAATAGTATATAACGTTATACATTATATGGTAATACTATATAACGTTATACGTTATTTCGTAATAGTATATAACGTTATACGTTACATGGTAATAGTATATAACGTTATACGTTACATGGAAAAACTATATAACGTTATACGTTATAACGTAACAATATACAACGTTATACGTTATATGGTAATACTATGGTAATACTGTATAACATTATACGTTATTACGTAATAGTATATATCGTTATACGTTATATGGTAATACTATATAAAGTTATACCTTATGACGTAACAATATACAACGTTATCCGTTAATACGTAATAGCATATAACGGTATACATTATATGGTAATACTATATAACGTTATACGTTATTACGTAATAGTATATAACGTTATACATTATATGGTAATAATATATAACGTTATACGTTATTACGTAATAGTATATAACGTTATACGTTATATGGTAATACTCTATAAAGTTATACGGTATAACGTAACAATATACAACGTTATACGTTAATACGTAATAGTATATAACGTTATACCTTATATGGTAATACTATACAACGTTATACGTTATTACGTAATAGTATATAACGTTATACAATATATGGTAATACTATATAACGTTATACGTTATTACGTAATAGTACATAACGTTATACGTTATATGGTAATACTATATAACGTTATGCGTTATAGCGTAACAATATACAACGTTATACGCTATTACGTAATAGTATATAACGTTATACATTATAACGTAACAATATACAAAGTTATACGTTATAACGTAACAGTATACAACGTTTTACGTAATATGCTAATACTATCGTAATTCTGTATATCGTTATACGTTATTTCGTAATAGTATATAACGTTATACTTTATATGGTAATACTATATAACGTTATGCGTTATATGGTAATACTATATAAAGTTATACGGTATAACGTAACAATATACAACGTTATACGTTAATACGTAATAGTATATAACGTTATACATTATATGTTAATACTATATAACGTTATTCGTTATTACGTAATAGTATAAAACGTTATACGTTATATGGTAATACTATATAAAGTTATACGGTATAACGTAACAATATACAACGTTATACGTTAATACGTAATAGTATATAACGGTATACATTATATGGTAATACTATATAACGTTATACGTTATTACGTAATAGTATATAACGTACACATTATATGGTAATAATATATAACGTTATACGTAATTACGTAATAGTATATAACGTTATACGTTATATGGTAATACTATATAAAGTTATACGTTATAACGTAACAATATACAACGTTATACGTTATATGGTAATACTATGGTAATACTGTATAACATTATACGTTATTACGTAATAGTATATATCGTTATACGTTATATGGTAGTACTATATAAAGTTATACGTTATGACGTAACAATATACACCGTTATACGCTATTACTTAATAGTGTATAACATTATACATTATATGGTAATACTATATGACCCTATACGTTATTACGTAAAAGTATATAACGTTATACATTATGACGTTACAGCATACAACGATATATGTTATTGCGAAATAGTATATAACGTTATACGTTATATGGTAATACTATATAACGTTATACGTTATAACGTAATAGTATATAACGTTATACGTTATATGGTAATACTATATAAAGTTATACGGTATAACGTAACAATATACAACGTTATACGTTAATACGTAATAGTATATAACGTTATACCTTATATGGTAATACTATATAACGTTATACGTTATTACGTAATAGTATATAACGTTATACGTTATATGGTAATACTATATAAAGTTATACGATATAACGTAACAATATACAACGTTATACGTTAATACGTAATAGTATATAACGTTATACATTATATGGTAATACTATATGACGTTATAAGTTATTACGTAATAGTATATAACGTTATACTTATATATGGTAATACTATATAAAGTTATACGTTGTAACGTAACAACATACAACGTTATACGTTAATACGTAATAGTATATAACGTTATACATTATATGGTAATACTATATAACGTTATACGTTATTTCGTAATAGTATATAACGTTATACGTTACATGGTAATACTATATAACGTTATACGATATATGGTAATACAATACAACCCTATACGTTATTACGTAATAGTATATAACGTTATACGTTATATGGTAATACTATATAAAGTTATACGTTATAACGTAACAACATACAACGTTATACGTTAATACGTAATAGTATATAACGTTATACATTATATGGTAATACTATATAACGTTATACGTTATTTCGTAATAGTATATAACGTTATACGTTACATGGTAATACTATATAACGTTATACGTTACATGGAAAAACTATATAACGTTATACGTTATAACGTAACAATATACAACGTTATACGTTATATGGTAATACTATGGTAATACTGTATAACATTATACGTTATTACGTAATAGTATATATCGTTATACGTTATATGGTAATACTATATAAAGTTATACCTTATGACGTAACAATATACAACGTTATCCGTTAATACGTAATAGCATATAACGGTATACATTATATGGTAATACTATATAACGTTATACGTTATTACGTAATAGTATATAACGTTATACATTATATGGTAATAATATATAACGTTATACGTTATTACGTAATAGTATATAACGTTATACGTTATATGGTAATACTCTATAAAGTTATACGGTATAACGTAACAATATACAACGTTATACGTTAATACGTAATAGTATATAACGTTATACCTTATATGGTAATACTATACAACGTTATACGTTATTACGTAATAGTATATAACGTTATACAATATATGGTAATACTATATAACGTTATACGTTATTACGTAATAGTACATAACGTTATACGTTATATGGTAATACTATATAACGTTATGCGTTATAGCGTAACAATATACAACGTTATACGTTATTACGTAATAGTATATAACGTTATACATTATAACGTAACAATATACAAAGTTATACGTTATAACGTAACAGTATACAACGTTGTACGTAATATGCTAATACTATCGTAATTCTGTATATCGTTATACGTTATTTCGTAATAGTATATAACGTTATACTTTATATGGTAATACTATATAACGTTATGCGTTATATGGTAATACTATATAAAGTTATACGGTATAACGTAACAATATACAACGTTATACGTTAATACGTAATAGTATATAACGTTATACATTATATGTTAATACTATATAACGTTATACGTTATTTCGTAATAGTATATAACGTTATACGTTACATGGTAATACTATATAACGTTATACGTTACATGGAAAAACTATATAACGTTATACGTTATAACGTAACAATATACAACGTTATACGTTATATGGTAATACTATGGTAATACTGTATAACATTATACGTTATTACGTAATAGTATATATCGTTATACGTTATATGGTAATACTATATAAAGTTATACCTTATGACGTAACAATATACAACGTTATCCGTTAATACGTAATAGCATATAACGGTATACATTATATGGTAATACTATATAACGTTATACGTTATTACGTAATAGTATATAACGTTATACATTATATGGTAATAATATATAACGTTATACGTTATTACGTAATAGTATATAACGTTATACGTTATATGGTAATACTATATAAAGTTATACGGTATAACGTAACAATATACAACGTTATACGTTAATACGTAATAGTATATAACGTTATACCTTATATGGTAATACTATACAACGTTATACGTTATTACGTAATAGTATATAACGTTATACAATATATGGTAATACTATATAACGTTATACGTTATTACGTAATAGTACATAACGTTATACGTTATATGGTAATACTATATAACGTTATGCGTTATAGCGTAACAATATACAACGTTATACGCTATTACGTAATAGTATATAACGTTATACATTATAACGTAACAATATACAAAGTTATACGTTATAACGTAACAGTATACAACGTTGTACGTAATATGCTAATACTATCGTAATTCTGTATATCGTTATACGTTATTTCGTAATAGTATATAACGTTATACTTTATATGGTAATACTATATAACGTTATGCGTTATATGGTAATACTATATAAAGTTATACGGTATAACGTAATAATATACAACGTTATACGTTAATACGTAATAGTATATAACGTTATACATTATATGTTAATACTATATAACGTTATTCGTTATTACGTAATAGTATAAAACGTTATACGTTACATGGTAATACTATATAACGTTATACGATATATGGTAATACAATACAACCCTATACGTTATTACGTAATAGTATATAACGTTATACGTTATATGGTAATACTATATAAAGTTATACGTTATAACGTAACAACATACAACGTTATACGTTAATACGTAATAGTATATAACGTTATACATTATATGGTAATACTATATAACGTTATACGTTATTTCGTAATAGTATATAACGTTATACGTTACATGGTAATACTATATAACGTTATACGATATATGGTAATACAATACAACCCTATACGTTATTACGTAATAGTATATAACGTTATACGTTATATGGTAATACTATATAAAGTTATACGTTATAACGTAACAACATACAACGTTATACGTTAATACGTAATAGTATATAACGTTATACATTATATGGTAATACTATATAACGTTATACGTTATTTCGTAATAGTATATAACGTTATACGTTACATGGTAATACTATATAACGTTATACGTTACATGGAAAAACTATATAACGTTATACGTTATAACGTAACAATATACAACGTTATACGTTATATGGTAATACTATGGTAATACTGTATAACATTATACGTTATTACGTAATAGTATATATCGTTATACGTTATATGGTAATACTATATAAAGTTATACCTTATGACGTAACAATATACAACGTTATCCGTTAATACGTAATAGCATATAACGGTATACATTATATGGTAATACTATATAACGTTATACGTTATTACGTAATAGTATATAACGTTATACATTATATGGTAATAATATATAACGTTATACGTTATTACGTAATAGTATATAACGTTATACGTTATATGGTAATACTCTATAAAGTTATACGGTATAACGTAACAATATACAACGTTATACGTTAATACGTAATAGTATATAACGTTATACCTTATATGGTAATACTATACAACGTTATACGTTATTACGTAATAGTATATAACGTTATACAATATATGGTAATACTATATAACGTTATACGTTATTACGTAATAGTACATAACGTTATACGTTATATGGTAATACTATATAACGTTATGCGTTATAGCGTAACAATATACAACGTTATACGCTATTACGTAATAGTATATAACGTTATACATTATAACGTAACAATATACAAAGTTATACGTTATAACGTAACAGTATACAACGTTGTACGTAATATGCTAATACTATCGTAATTCTGTATATCGTTATACGTTATTTCGTAATAGTATATAACGTTATACTTTATATGGTAATACTATATAACGTTATGCGTTATATGGTAATACTATATAAAGTTATACGGTATAACGTAATAATATACAACGTTATACGTTAATACGTAATAGTATATAACGTTATACATTATATGTTAATACTATATAACGTTATTCGTTATTACGTAATAGTATAAAACGTTATACGTTACATGGTAATACTATATAACGTTATACGATATATGGTAATACAATACAACCCTATACGTTATTACGTAATAGTATATAACGTTATACGTTATATGGTAATACTATATAAAGTTATACGTTATAACGTAACAACATACAACGTTATACGTTAATACGTAATAGTATATAACGTTATACATTATATGGTAATACTATATAACGTTATACGTTATTTCGTAATAGTATATAACGTTATACGTTACATGGTAATACTATATAACGTTATACGATATATGGTAATACAATACAACCCTATACGTTATTACGTAATAGTATATAACGTTATACGTTATATGGTAATACTATATAAAGTTATACGTTATAACGTAACAACATACAACGTTATACGTTAATACGTAATAGTATATAACGTTATACATTATATGGTAATACTATATAACGTTATACGTTATTTCGTAATAGTATATAACGTTATACGTTACATGGTAATACTATATAACGTTATACGTTACATGGAAAAACTATATAACGTTATACGTTATAACGTAACAATATACAACGTTATACGTTATATGGTAATACTATGGTAATACTGTATAACATTATACGTTATTACGTAATAGTATATATCGTTATACGTTATATGGTAATACTATATAAAGTTATACCTTATGACGTAACAATATACAACGTTATCCGTTAATACGTAATAGCATATAACGGTATACATTATATGGTAATACTATATAACGTTATACGTTATTACGTAATAGTATATAACGTTATACATTATATGGTAATAATATATAACGTTATACGTTATTACGTAATAGTATATAACGTTATACGTTATATGGTAATACTCTATAAAGTTATACGGTATAACGTAACAATATACAACGTTATACGTTAATACGTAATAGTATATAACGTTATACCTTATATGGTAATACTATACAACGTTATACGTTATTACGTAATAGTATATAACGTTATACAATATATGGTAATACTATATAACGTTATACGTTATTACGTAATAGTACATAACGTTATACGTTATATGGTAATACTATATAACGTTATGCGTTATAGCGTAACAATATACAACGTTATACGCTATTACGTAATAGTATATAACGTTATACATTATAACGTAACAATATACAAAGTTATACGTTATAACGTAACAGTATACAACGTTGTACGTAATATGCTAATACTATCGTAATTCTGTATATCGTTATACGTTATTTCGTAATAGTATATAACGTTATACTTTATATGGTAATACTATATAACGTTATGCGTTATATGGTAATACTATATAAAGTTATACGGTATAACGTAACAATATACAACGTTATACGTTAATACGTAATAGTATATAACGTTATACATTATATGTTAATACTATATAACGTTATACGTTATTTCGTAATAGTATATAACGTTATACGTTACATGGTAATACTATATAACGTTATACGTTACATGGAAAAACTATATAACGTTATACGTTATAACGTAACAATATACAACGTTATACGTTATATGGTAATACTATGGTAATACTGTATAACATTATACGTTATTACGTAATAGTATATATCGTTATACGTTATATGGTAATACTATATAAAGTTATACCTTATGACGTAACAATATACAACGTTATCCGTTAATACGTAATAGCATATAACGGTATACATTATATGGTAATACTATATAACGTTATACGTTATTACGTAATAGTATATAACGTTATACATTATATGGTAATAATATATAACGTTATACGTTATTACGTAATAGTATATAACGTTATACGTTATATGGTAATACTCTATAAAGTTATACGGTATAACGTAACAATATACAACGTTATACGGTAATACGTAATAGTATATAACGTTATACCTTATATGGTAATACTATACAACGTTATACGTTATTACGTAATAGTATATAACGTTATACAATATATGGTAATACTATATAACGTTATACGTTATTACGTAATAGTACATAACGTTATACGTTATATGGTAATACTATATAACGTTATGCGTTATAGCGTAACAATATACAACGTTATACGCTATTACGTAATAGTATATAACGTTATACATTATAACGTAACAATATACAAAGTTATACGTTATAACGTAACAGTATACAACGTTGTACGTAATATGCTAATACTATCGTAATTCTGTATATCGTTATACGTTATTTCGTAATAGTATATAACGTTATACTTTATATGGTAATACTATATAACGTTATGCGTTATATGGTAATACTATATAAAGTTATACGGTATAACGTAACAATATACAACGTTATACGTTAATACGTAATAGTATATAACGTTATACATTATATGTTAATACTATATAACGTTATTCGTTATTACGTAATAGTATAAAACGTTATACGTTATATGGTAATACTATATAAAGTTATACGGTATAACGTAACAATATACAACGTTATACGTTAATACGTAATAGTATATAACGGTATACATTATATGGTAATACTATATAACGTTATACGTTATTACGTAATAGTATATAACGTTACACATTATATGGTAATAATATATAACGTTATACGTTATTACGTAATAGTATATAACGTTATACGTTATATGGTGATACTATATAAAGTTATACGTTATAACGTAACAATATACAACGTTATACGTTATATGGTAATACTATGGTAATACTGTATAACATTATACGTTATTACGTAATAGTATATATCGTTATACGTTATATGGTAGTACTATATAAAGTTATACGTTATGACGTAACAATATACAACGTTATACGCTATTACGTAATAGTATATAACGTTATACATTATAACGTAACAATATACAAAGTTATACGTAATATGCTAATACTATCGTAATTCTGTATATCGTTATACGTTATTTCGTAATAGTATATAACGTTAGACTTTATATGGTAATACTATATAACGTTTTACGTTATATGGTAATACTATATAAAGTTATACGTTATGACGTAACAATATACAACGTTATACGTTATTACGTAATAGTATATGACGTTATACATTATATGTTAATACTATACAACCCTATACGTTATTACGTAATAGTATATAACGTTATACGTTATATGGCAATACTATATAACGTTATAGATTATAACGTAACAATATACAACGTTATACGTTATTACCTAATAATATACAACGTTATACTTAATATGCTAATACTATGGTAATTCTGTATAACGTTATAAGTTATTTCGTAATAGTATATAACGTTATACGTTATATGGTAATACTATATAACGTTATACGTTATAACGTAATAGTATATAACTTTATACGATATATGGTAATACTATATAAAGTTATACGGTATAACGTAACAATATACAACGTTATACGTTAATACGTAATAGTATATAACGTTATACCTTATATGGTAATACTATATAACGTTATACGTTATTACGTAATAGTATATAACGTTATACGTTATATGGTAATACTATATAAAGTTATACGGTATAACGTAACAAAATACAACGTTATACGTTAATACGTAATAGTATATAACGTTATACATTATATGGTAATACTATATAACGTTATGCGTTATTACGTAATAGTATATAACGTTATACGTTATATGGTAATACCATATAAAGTTAAACGTTATAACGTATCAATATACAATGTTATACGTAATATGCTAATACAATCGTAATTCTGTATATCGTTATACGTTAATTCGTAATAGTATACAACGTTATACGTTATATGGTAATGCTATATAACGTTATACGTTAAAGCGCAACAATATACATCGTTATACGTCATAACATGCCAATATACAACGTTATACGCTATTACGTAATAATCTACAACGTTATACATTATAACGTTACAAAATACAACGTTATATGTTGTTGCGTAATAGTATATAACGTTATACGTTATATGGTAATACTATATAACGTTATACGTTATAGCGTAACAATATACAACGTTATACGTTTTTACGTAATAATATACAACGTTATACTTAATATGCTAGTACTATGGTAATTCTGTATAACGTTATACGATATGTCGTAATTGTATATAACGTTATACGTTATATGGTAATACTATATAACGTTATACGTTATAGCGTAACAATATACAACGTTATACGCTATTACGTAATAGTATATAACGTTATATGATATATGGTAATACTATATAAAGTTATACGTTATGACGTAACAATATACAACGTTATACGTCATAACGTAACAATATACAACGTTATACGCTATTACGTAATAATCTACAACGTTATACGTTATTACTTAATATTATACAACGTTATACGTTATTTCGTAATAGTATATAACGTTATACGTTATATGGTAATACTATATAACTTTATACGTTATAGCGTAACAATATACAACGTTATACGCTATTACGTAATAGTATATAACGTTATATGATATATGGTAATACTATATAAAGTTATACGTTATGACGTAACAATATACAGCGTTATACGTCATAACGTAACAATATACAACGTTATACGCCATTACGTAATAATATACAACGTTATACGTTATTACGTAATAATATATAACGTTATACGTAATACGCTAATACGATGGTAATGATATATAGCGTTATACGTTATTACGTAATAGTATGTAACGTTATGCATTATAACGTTACAACATACAACGCTCTAAGGCTATTGCGTAGTAATATACAACGTAATACGTTATTCCGTAATAGTATATAACGTTATACATTATAACGTAACAATATGCAACGTTATACGTTATAACGTAACAATATACAACGTTAAACGTAATGTGCCAATACTATGGTAATTCTGTATAACGTTATACGTTATTTCGTAATAGTATATAACGTTATACGTTATAGCGTAACAATATACAACGTTATACGCTATTACGTAATAGTATATAACGTTATACATTATAACGTAACAATATACAACGTTATACGTTATAACGTAACAATATACGACGTTATGCGAAATATGCTAACACTATAGTAATTCTGTATATCGTTATACGTTATTTCGTAATAGTATATAACGTTATACGTTATATGGTAATACTATATAACGTTATACGTTATTACGTAATAGTATATAACGTTACACATTATATGGTAATAATATATAACGTTATACGTTATTACGTAATAGTATATAACGTTATACGTTATATGGTAATACTATATAAAGTTATACGTTATAACGTAACAATATACAACGTTATACGTTATATGGTAATACTATGGTAATACTTTATAACATTATACGTTATTACGTAATAGTATATATCGTTATACGTTATATGGTAGTACTATATAAAGTTATACGTTATGACGTAACAATATACACCGTTATACGCTATTACTTAATAGTGTATAACATTATACATTATATGGTAATACTATATGACCCTATACGTTATTACGTAAAAGTATATAACGTTATACATTATGACGTTACAGCATACAACGATATATGTTATTGCGAAATAGTATATAACGTTATACGTTATATGGTAATACTATATAACGTTATACGTTATAACGTAATAGTATATAACGTTATACGTTATATGGTAATACTATATAAAGTTATACGGTATAACGTAACAATATACAACGTTATACGTTAATACGTAATAGTATATAACGTTATACCTTATATGGTAATACTATATAACGTTATACGTTATTACGTAATAGTATATAACGTTATACGTTATATGGTAATACTATATAAAGTTATACGATATAACGTAACAATATACAACGTTATACGTTAATACGTAATAGTATATAACGTTATACATTATATGGTAATACTATATAACGTTATAAGTTATTACGTAATAGTATATAACGTTATACTTTATATGGTAATACTATACAAAGTTATACGGTATAGCGTAACAATATACAACGTTATACGTTAATACGTAATAGTATATAACGTTATACGTTATATGGTAATACTATATAACGTTATAGGTTATAGCGTAACAATATACAACGTTATACGCTATTACGTAATAGTATATAACGTTATACATTATAACGTAACAATATACAAAGTTATACGTAATATGCTAATACTATCGTAATTCTGTATATCGTTATACGTTATTTCGTAATAGTATATAACGTTAGACTTTATATGGTAATACTATATAACGTTTTACGTTATATGGTAATACTATATAAAGTTATACGTTATGACGTAACAATATACAACGTTATACGTTATTACGTAATAGTATATGACGTTATACATTATATGTTAATACTATACAACCCTATACGTTATTACGTAATAGTATATAACGTTATACGTTATATGGCAATACTATATAACGTTATAGATTATAACGTAACAATATACAACGTTATACGTTATTACCTAATAATAT
This sequence comes from Bombus terrestris, assembly GCF_910591885.1. Classification (NCBI taxonomy): domain Eukaryota; kingdom Metazoa; phylum Arthropoda; class Insecta; order Hymenoptera; family Apidae; genus Bombus; species Bombus terrestris. The sequence continues at coordinate 4,360,915 of NC_063285.1, forward strand.
ACAACGTTATACTTAATATGCTAATACTATGGTAATTCTGTATAACGTTATAAGTTATTTCGTAATAGTATATAACGTTATACGTTATATGGTAATACTATATAACGTTATACGTTATAACGTAATAGTATATAACTTTATACGATATATGGTAATACTATATAAAGTTATACGGTATAACGTAACAATATACAACGTTATACGTTAATACGTAATAGTATATAACGTTATACCTTATATGGTAATACTATATAACGTTATACGTTATTACGTAATAGTATATAACGTTATACGTTATATGGTAATACTATATATAGTTATACGATATAACGTAACAATATACAACGTTATACGTTAATACGTAATAGTATATAACGTTATACATTATAGGGTAATACTATATAACGTTATACGTTATTACGTAATAGTATATAACGTTATACGTTATATGGTAATACTATATAAAGTTATACGGTATAACGTAACAAAATACAACGTTATACGTTAATACGTAATAGTATATAACGTTATACATTATATGGTAATACTATATAACGTTATGCGTTATTACGTAATAGTATATAACGTTATACGTTATATGGTAATACCATATAAAGTTAAACGTTATAACGTATCAATATACAATGTTATACGTAATATGCTAATACAATCGTAATTCTGTATATCGTTATACGTTATTTCGTAATAGTATACAACGTTATACGTTATATGGTAATGCTATATAACGTTATACGTTAAAGCGCAACAATATACATCGTTATACGTCATAACATGCCAATATACAACGTTATACGCTATTACGTAATAATCTACAACGTTATACATTATAACGTTACAAAATACAACGTTATATGTTGTTGCGTAATAGTATATAACGTTATACGTTATATGGTAATACTATATAACGTTATACGTTATAGCGTAACAATATACAACGTTATACGTTTTTACGTAATAATATACAACGTTATACTTAATATGCTAGTACTATGGTAATTCTGTATAACGTTATACGATATGTCGTAATTGTATATAACGTTATACGTTATATGGTAATACTATATAACGTTATACGTTATAGCGTAACAATATACAAAGTTATACGCTATTACGTAATAGTATATAACGTTATATGATATATGGTAATACTATATAAAGTTATACGTTATGACGTAACAATATACAGCGTTATACGTCATAACGTAACAATATACAACGTTATACGCCATTACGTAATAATATACAACGTTATACGTTATTACGTAATAATATATAACGTTATACGTAATACGCTAATACGATGGTAATGATATATAGCGTTATACGTTATTACGTAATAGTATGTAACGTTATGCATTATAACGTTACAACATACAACGCTCTAAGGCTATTGCGTAGTAATATACAACGTAATACGTTATTCCGTAATAGTATATAACGTTATACATTATAACGTAACAATATGCAACGTTATACGTTATAACGTAACAATATACAACGTTAAACGTAATGTGCCAATACTATGGTAATTCTGTATAACGTTATACGTTATTTCGTAATAGTATATAACGTTATACGTTATAGCGTAACAATATACAACGTTATACGCTATTACGTAATAGTATATAACGTTATACATTATAACGTAACAATATACAACGTTATACGTTATAACGTAACAATATACGACGTTATGCGAAATATGCTAACACTATAGTAATTCTGTATATCGTTATACGTTATTTCGTAATAGTATATAACGTTATACGTTATATGGTAATACTATATAACGTTATACGTTATATGGAAATACTGTATAACGCTATACGTTAATACGTAGTAGTATATAACGTTATACGTTATAACGTAACGATATACAACGTTATACGTCATAACGTAACAATATACAACGTTATACGCCATTACGTAATAATATACAACGTTATACGTTATTACGTAATGGGACATATCGTTATAGATTATATGGTAATATATATCGTTATCCGTCATTACGTAACAATATACAACGTTATACATTATATGTTGATACTATGGTACTACTGTTTAACGTTATACGTTATTACGTAATAGTATATAACGTTATACGATATATGGTAATACTATACAACCCTATACGTTATTACGTAATAGTATATAACGTTATACGTTATATGGCAATACTATATAACGTTATAGATTATAACGTAACAATATACAACGTTATACGTTATTACGTAATAATATACAACGTTATACTTAATATGCTAATACTATGGTAATTCTGTATAACGTTATACGTTATTTCGTAATAGTATTTAACGTTATACGTTATTTCGTAATAGTATATAACGTTATACGTTATATGGTAATAATATAACGTTATGCGTTATAGCGAAACAATATACAACGTTATACGCTATTACGTAATAGTATATAACGTTATACATTATAACGTAACAATATACAAAGTTATACGTTATAACGTAACAGTATACAACGTTGTACTTAATATGCTAATACTATCGTAATTCTGTATATCGTTATTCGTTAATTCGTAATAGTATATAACGTTATACTTTATATGGTAATACTATATAACGTTATACGTTATTACGTATTAGCATATAACGTTATACGTTATGTGGTAATACTATACAAAGTTATACGTTATAACGTAACAATATACAACGTTATATGTTAATACGTAATAGTATATAACGTTATACATTATATGGTAATACTATATAACGTTATACGTTATTACGTAATGGTATATAACGTTATACGTTATAACGTTACAACATAAAACGCTATACGCTATTGCGTAATAATATACAACGTAATACGTTATTACGTAGTAGTATATAACGTCATTCGTTATATGGCAATACTATATAACGTTATAGATTATAACGTAACAATATACAACGTTATACGTTATTACGTAATAATATACAACGTTATACTTAATATGCTAATACTATGGTAATTCTATATAACGTTATACGTTATTTCGTAATACTATATAACGTTATACGTTATTTCGTAATAGTATATAACGTTATACGTTATATGGTAATACTATATAACGTTATAGGTTATAGCGTAACAATATACAACGTTATACGCTATTACGTAATAGTATATAACGTTATACATTATAACGTAACAATATACAAAGTTATACGTAATATGCTAATACTATCGTAATTCTGTATATCGTTATACGTTATTTCGTAATAGTATATAACGTTAGACTTTATATGGTAATACTATATAACGTTTTACGTTATATGGTAATACTATATAAATTTATACGTTATGACGTAACAATATACAACGTTATACGTTATTACGTAATAGTATATGACGTTATACATTATATGTTAATACTATACAACCCTATACGTTATTATGTAATAGTATATAACGTTATACGTTATATGGCAATACTATATTACGTTATAGATTATAACGTAACAATATACAACGTTATACGTTATTACGTAATAATATACAACGTTATACTTAATATGCTAATACTATGGTAATTCTGTATAACGTTATAAGTTATTTCGTAATAGTATATAACGTTATACGTTATATGATAATACTATATAACGTTAGGCGTTATAGCGTAACAATATACAACGTTATACGCTATTACGTAATAGTATATAGCGTAATACGTTACAACGTAACAATATACAACGTTAAACGTTATAGCGTAACAATATGCAACGTTATACGCTACTACGTAATAGTATATAACGTTATACACAATAACGTAACAATATACAACGTTATACGTTATATGGTAATACTATGGTAATACTGTATAACATTATACGTTATTACGTAATAGTATATATCGTTATACGTTATATGGTAGTACTATATAAAGTTATACGTTATGACGTAACAATATACACCGTTATACGCTATTACTTAATAGTGTATAACATTATACATTATATGGTAATACTATATGACCCTATACGTTATTACGTAAAAGTATATAACGTTATACATTATGACGTTACAGCATACAACGATATATGTTATTGCGAAATAGTATATAACGTTATACGTTATATGGTAATACTATATAACGTTATACGTTATTTCGTAATAGTATATAACGTTATACGTTACATGGTAATACTATATAACGTTATACGTTACATGGAATAACTATATAACGTTATACGTTATAACGTAACAATATACAACGTTATACGCTATTACGTAATAGTATATAGCGTAATACGTTACAACGTAACAATATACAACGTTAAACGTTATAGCGTAACAATATGCAACGTTATACGCTACTACGTAATAGTATATAACGTTATACATAATAACGTAACAATATACAACGTTATACGTTATATGGTAATACTATGGTAATACTGTATAACATTATACGTTATTACGTAATAGTATATATCGTTATACGTTATATGGTAGTACTATATAAAGTTATACGTTATGACGTAACAATATACACCGTTATACGCTATTACTTAATAGTGTATAGCATTATACATTATATGGTAATACTATATGACCCTATACGTTATTACGTAAAAGTATATAACGTTATACATTATGACGTTACAGCATACAACGATATATGTTATTGCTAAATAGTATATAATGTTATACGTTATATGGTAATACTATATAACGTTATGCGTTATTACGTAATAGTATATAACGTTATACGTTATATGGTAATACCATATAAAGTTAAACGTTATAACGTATCAATATACAATGTTATACGTAATATGCTAATACAATCGTAATTCTGTATATCGTTATACGTTATTTCGTAATAGTATACAACGTTATACGTTATATGGTAATGCTATATAACGTTATACGTTAAAGCGCAACAATATACATCGTTATACGTCATAACATGCCAATATAGTACGTTATACGCTATTACGTAATAATCTACAACGTTATACATTATAACGTTACAAAATACAACGTTATATGTTATTGCGTAATAGTATATAACGTTATACGTTATATCGTAATACTATATAACGTTATACGTTATAGCGTAACAATATACAACGTTATACGTTTTTACGTAATAATATACAACGTTATACTTAATATGCTACTACTATGGTAATTCTGTATAACGTTATACGTTATTTCGTAATTGTATATAACGTTATACGTTATTTCGTAATTGTATATAACGTTATACGTTATATGGTAATACTATATAACGTTATACGTTAAAGCGCAACAATATACAACGTTATACGTCATAATATGCCAATATACAACGTTATACGCTATTACGTAATAATCTACAACGTTATACGTTATTACGTAATAATATACAACGTTATACGTTATTTCGTAATAGTATATAACGTTATACGTTATATGGTAATACTATATAACTTTATACGTTATAGCGTAACAATATACAACGTTATACGCTATTACGTAATAGTATATAACGTTATATGATATATGGTAATACTATATAAAGTTATACGTTATGACGTAACAATATACAACGTTATACGTTATAACGTAACAATATACAACGTTATACTGTATTATGTAATACAATATAACGTTATACATTATAACGTTTCAATATACAACGTTATACGCCATTGCGTAATAATATTCAACGTTATGCGTTATTACGTAATAGTATACAACGTTATACATTATAACGTTACAAAATACAACATTATATGTTATTGCGTAATAGTATATAACGTTATACGTTATATGGTAATACTATATAATGTTATACGTTATAGCGTAACAATATACAACGTTATACGTTATTACGTAATAATATACAAAGTTATACTTAATATGCTACTACTATGGTAATTCTGTATAACGTTATACGTTATTTCGTAATTGTATATAACGTTATACGTTATATGGTAATACTATATAACGTTATACGTTAAAGCGCAACAATACACAACGTTATACGTCATAATATGCCAATATACAACGTTATACGCTATTACGTAATAATCTACAACGTTATACGTTATTACGTAATAATATACAACGTTATACGTTATTTCGTAATAGTATATAGCGTTATACGTTATATGGCAATACTATATAACGTTATAGGTTATAACGTAACAATATACAACGTTATACGTTATTACGTAATAATATACAACGTTATACATAATGTTCTAATACTATGGTAATTCTGTATAACGTTATGCGTTATTTCGTAATAGTATATAACGTTATACGTTACATGGTAATACTATATAACGTTATACGTTACATGGAAAAACTATATAACGTTATACGTTATAACGTAACAATATACAACGTTATACGCTATTACGTGATAGTATATAACGTTATACATTATAACGTAACAATATACAAAGTTATACGAAATATGCTAATACTATCGTAATTCTGTATATCGTTATTTTGCAATAGTATATATATTAGTAAATATATATTATTTCGTAATAGTATATAACATTAGACTTTATATGGTAATACTATATAACGTTTTACGTTATATGGTAATACTATATAAAGTTATGCGGTATAACGTAACAATATACAACGTTATACGTTAATACGTAATAGTATATAACGTTATACATTATATGGTAATACTATATAACGTTATACGTTATTACGTAAAAGTATATAACGTTATACGTTATATGGTAATACTATATAAAGTTATACGTTATGACGTAACAATATACAACGTTATACGTTATTACGTAATAGTATATGACGTTATACATTATATGGTAATACTATACAACCCTATACGTTATTACGTAATAGTATATAACGTTATACGTTATATGGCAATACTATATAACGTTATAGATTATATCGTAACAATATACAACGTTATACGTTATTACGTAATAATATACAACGTTATACTTAATATGCTAATACTATGGTAATTCTGTATAACGTTATACGTTATTTCGTAATAGTATATAACGTTATACGTTATATGGTAATACTATATAACGTTATGCGTTATAGCGTAACAATATACAACGTTATACGCTATTACGTAATAGTATATAGCGTAATACGTTACAACGTAACAATATACAACGTTAAACGTTATAGCGTAACAATATGCAACGTTATACGCTACTACGTAATAGTATATAACGTTATACATAATAACGTAACAATATACAACGTTATACGTTATATGGTAATACTATGGTAATACTGTATAACATTATACGTTATTACGTAATAGTATATATCGTTATACGTTATATGGTAGTACTATATAAAGTTATACGTTATGACGTAACAATATACAACGTTATAAGTTATTACTTAATAGTATATAACGTTATACGTTATATGGCAATACTATATAACGTTACAGGTTATAACGTAACAATATACAACGTTATACGTTAATACGTTATAATGTACAACGTTATACTTAATATGCTAATACTATGGTAATTCTGTATAACGTTATGCGTTATTTCGTAATAGTATATAACGTTATACGTTACATGGTAATACTATATAACGTTATATTATATAATATTATATATCGTTATAATATTATATATCGGTATACGTTATATGGTGATACTATATAACCCTATAGGTTATTACGTAATAGTAAATAACGTTATACGTTATAACGTAACAATATACAACGTTATACGTTATAGCGTAACAATATACAACGTTATACGTTAATACGTAATAGTATATAACGTTATACGTTATATGGTAATACTATATAAAGTTATACGGTATAACGTAACAATATACAACGTTATCCGTTAATACGTAATAGCATATAACGGTATACATTATATGGTAATACTATATAACGTTATACGTTATTACGTAATAGTATATAACGTTATACATTATATGGTAATAATATATAACGTTATACGTTATTACGTAATAGTATATAACGTTATACGTTATATGGTAATACTATATAAAGTTATACGTTATAACGTAACAACATACAACGTTATACGTTAATACGTAATAGTATATAACGTTATACATTATATGGTAATACTATATAACTTTATACGTTATTTCGTAATAGTATATAACGTTATACGTTACATGGTAATACTATATAACGTTATACGTTACATGGAAAAACTATATAACGTTATACGTTATAACGTAACAATATACAACGTTATACGTTATATGGTAATACTATGGTAATACTGTATAACATTATACGTTATTACGTAATAGTATATATCGTTATACGTTATATGGTAATACTATATAAAGTTATACCTTATGACGTAACAATATACAACGTTATAAGTTATTACTTAATAGTGTATAACGTTATACATTATATGGTAATACTATATAACGTTATACGTTATAACGTAATAGTATATAACTTTATACGATATATGGTAATACTCTATAAAGTTATACGGTATAACGTAACAATATACAACGTTATACGTTAATACGTAATAGTATATAACGTTATACCTTATATGGTAATACTATACAACGTTATACGTTATTACGTAATAGTATATAACGTTATACAATATATGGTAATACTATATAACGTTATACGTTATTACGTAACAGTACATAACGTTATACGTTATATGGTAATACTATATAACGTTATGCGTTATAGCGTAACAATATACAACGTTATACGCTATTACGTAATAGTATATAACGTTATACATTATAACGTAACAATATACAAAGTTATACGTTATAACGTAACAGTATACAACGTTGTACGTAATATGCTAATACTATCGTAATTCTGTATATCGTTATACGTTATTTCGTAATAGTATATAACGTTATACTTTATATGGTAATACTATATAACGTTATGCGTTATATGGTAATACTATATAAAGTTATACGGTATAACGTAACAATATACAACGTTATACGTTAATACGTAATAGTATATAACGTTATACATTATATGTTAATACTATATAACGTTATTCGTTATTACGTAATAGTATAAAACGTTATACGTTATATGGTAATACTATATAAAGTTATACGGTATAACGTAACAATATACAACGTTATACGTTAATACGTAATAGTATATAACGGTATACATTATATGGTAATACTATATAACGTTATACGTTATTACGTAATAGTATATAACGTTACACATTATATGGTAATAATATATAACGTTATACGTTATTACGTAATAGTATATAACGTTATACGTTATATGGTAATACTATATAAAGTTATACGTTATAACGTAACAATATACAACGTTATACGTTATATGGTAATACTATGGTAATACTGTATAACATTATAAGTTATTACGTAATAGTATATATCGTTATACGTTATATGGTAGTACTATATAAAGTTATACGTTATGACGTAACAATATACACCGTTATACGCTATTACTTAATAGTGTATAACATTATACATTATATGGTAATACTAGATGACCCTATACGTTATTACGTAAAAGTATATAACGTTATACATTATGACGTTACAGCATACAACGATATATGTTATTGCGAAATAGTATATAACGTTATACGTTATATGGTAATACTATATAACGTTATACGTTATAACGTAATAGTATATAACGTTATACGTTATATGGTAATACTATATAAAGTTATACGGTATAACGTAACAATATACAACGTTATACGTTAATACGTAATAGTATATAACGTTATACCTTATATGGTAATACTATATAACGTTATACGTTATTACGTAATAGTATATAACGTTATACGTTATATGGTAATACTATATAAAGTTATACGATATAACGTAACAATATACAAAGTTATACGTTAATACGTAATAGTATATAACGTTATACATTATATGGTAATACTATATAACGTTATAAGTTATTACGTAATAGTATATAACGTTATACTTTATATGGTAATACTATATAAAGTTATACGGTATAGCGTAACAATATACAACGTTATACGTTAATACGTAATAGTATATAACGTTATACATTATATGGTAATACTATATAACGTTATGCGTTATTACGTAATAGTATATAACGTTATACGTTATATGGTAATACCATATAAAGTGAAACGTTATAACGTAACAACATACAACGTTATACGTTAATACGTAATAGTATATAACGTTATACATTATATGGTAATACTATATAACGTTATACGTTATTTCGTAATAGTATATAACGTTATACGTTACATGGTAATACTATATAACGTTATACGATATATGGTAATACTATACAACCCTATACGTTATTACGTAATAGTATATAACGTTATACGTTATATGGTAATACTATATAAAGTTATACGTTATAACGTAACAACATACAACGTTATACGTTAATACGTAATAGTATATAACGTTATACATTATATGGTAATACTATATAACGTTATACGTTATTTCGTAATAGTATATAACGTTATACGTTACATGGTAATACTATATAACGTTATACGTTACATGGAAAAACTATATAACGTTATACGTTATAACGTAACAATATACAACGTTATACGTTATATGGTAATACTGTGGTAATACTGTATAACATTATACGTTATTACGTAATAGTATATATCGTTATACGTTATATGGTAATACTATATAAAGTTATACCTTATGACGTAACAATATACAACGTTATCCGTTAATACGTAATAGCATATAACGGTATACATTATATGGTAATACTATATAACGTTATACGTTATTACGTAATAGTATATAACGTTATACATTATATGGTAATAATATATAACGTTATACGTTATTACGTAATAGTATATAACGTTATACGTTATATGGTAATACTCTATAAAGTTATACGGTATAACGTAACAATATACAACGTTATACGTTAATACGTAATAGTATATAACGTTATACCTTATATGGTAATACTATACAACGTTATACGTTATTACGTAATAGTATATAACGTTATACAATATATGGTAATACTATATAACGTTATACGTTATTACGTAATAGTACATAACGTTATACGTTATATGGTAATACTATATAACGTTATGCGTTATAGCGTAACAATATACAACGTTATACGCTATTACGTAATAGTATATAACGTTATACATTATAACGTAACAATATACAAAGTTATACGTTATAACGTAACAGTATACAACGTTGTACGTAATATGCTAATACTATCGTAATTCTGTATATCGTTATACGTTATTTCGTAATAGTATATAACGTTATACTTTATATGGTAATATATATAACGTTATGCGTTATATGGTAATACTATATAAAGTTATACGGTATAACGTAACAATATACAACGTTATACGTTAATACGTAATAGTATATAACGTTATACATTATATGTTAATACTATATAACGTTATTCGTTATTACGTAATAGTATAAAACGTTATACGTTATATGGTAATACTATATAAAGTTATACGGTATAACGTAACAATATACAACGTTATACGTTAGTACGTAATAGTATATAACGGTATACATTATATGGTAATACTATATAACGTTATACGTTATTACGTAATAGTATATAACGTTACACATTATATGGTAATAATATATAACGTTATACGTTATTACGTAATAGTATATAACGTTATACGTTATATGGTAATACTATATAAAGTTATACGTTATAACGTAACAATATACAACGTTATACGTTATATGGTAATACTATGGTAATACTGTATAACATTATACGTTATTACGTAATATTATATATCGTTATACGTTATATGGTAGTACTATATAAAGTTATACGTTATGACGTAACAATATACACCGTTATACGCTATTACTTAATAGTGTATAACATTATACATTATATGGTAATACTATATGACCCTATACGTTATTACGTAAAAGTATATAACGTTATACATTATGACGTTACAGCATACAACGATATATGTTATTGCGAAATAGTATATAACGTTATACGTTATATGGTAATACTATATTACGTTATACGTTATAACGTAATAGTATATAACGTTATACGTTATATGGTAATACTATATAAAGTTATACGGTATAACGTAACAATATACAACGTTATACGTTAATACGTAATAGTATATAACGTTGTACCTTATATGGTAATACTATATAACGTTATACGTTATTACGTAATAGTATATAACGTTATACGTTATATGGTAATACTATATAAAGTTATACGATATAACGTAACAATATACAACGTTATACGTTAATACGTAATAGTATATAACGTTATACATTATATGGTAATACTATATAACGTTATAAGTTATTACGTAATAGTATATAACGTTATACTTTATATGGTAATACTATATAAAGTTATACGGTATAGCGTAACAATATACAACGTTATACGTTAATACGTAATAGTATATAACGTTATACGTTATATGGTAATACTATATAACGTTATAGGTTATAGCGTAACAATATACAACGTTATACGCTATTACGTAATAGTATATAACGTTATACATTATAACGTAACAATATACAAAGTTATACGTAATATGTTAATACTATCGTAATTCTGTATATCGTTATACGTTATTTCGTAATAGTATATAACGTTAGACTTTATATGGTAATACTATATAACGTTTTACGTTATATGGTAATACTATATAAAGTTATACGTTATGACGTAACAATATACAACGTTATACGTTAATACGTAATAGTATATAACGTTATACCTTATATGGTAATACTATATAACGTTATACGTTATTACGTAATAGTATATAACGTTATACGTTATATGGTAATACTATATATAGTTATACGATATAACGTAACAATATACAACGTTATACGTTAATACGTAATAGTATATAACGTTATACATTATAGGGTAATAATATATAACGTTATACGTTATTACGTAATAGTATATAACGTTATACGTTATATGGTAATACTATATAAAGTTATACGGTATAACGTAACAAAATACAACGTTATACGTTAATACGTAATAGTATATAACGTTATACATTATATGGTAATACTATATAACGTTATGCGTTATTACGTAATAGTATATAACGTTATACGTTATATGGTAATACCATATAAAGTTAAACGTTATAACGTATCAATATACAATGTTATACGTAATATGCTAATACAATCGTAATTCTGTATATCGTTATACGTTATTTCGTAATAGTATACAACGTTATACGTTATATGGTAATGCTATATAACGTTATACGTTAAAGCGCAACAATATACATCGTTATACGTCATAACATGCCAATATACAACGTTATACGCTATTACGTAATAATCTACAACGTTATACATTATAACGTTACAAAATACAACGTTATATGTTGTTGCGTAATAGTATATAACGTTATACGTTATATGGTAATACTATATAACGTTATACGTTATAGCGTAACAATATACAACGTTATACGTTTTTACGTAATAATATACAACGTTATACTTAATATGCTAGTACTATGGTAATTCTGTATAACGTTATACGTTATTTCGTAATTGTATATAACGTTATACGTTATATGGTAATACTATATAACGTTATACGTTATAGCGTAACAATATACAACGTTATACGCTATTACGTAATAGTATATAACGTTATATGATATATGGTAATACTATATAAAGTTATACGTTATGACGTAACAATATACAACGTTATACGTCATAACGTAACAATATACAACGTTATACGCTATTACGTAATAATCTACAACGTTATACGTTATTACGTAATATTATACAACGTTATACGTTATTTCGTAATAGTATATAACGTTATACGTTATATGGTAATACTATATAACTTTATACGTTATAGCGTAACAATATACAACGTTATACGCTATTACGTAATAGTATATAACGTTATATGATATATGGTAATACTATATAAAGTTATACGTTATGACGTAACAATATACAGCGTTATACGTCATAACGTAACAATATACAACGTTATACGCCATTACGTAATAATATACAACGTTATACGTTATTACGTAATAATATATAACGTTATACGTAATATGCTAATACGATGGTAATGATATATAGCGTTATACGTTATTACGTAATAGTATATAACGTTATGCATTATAACGTTACAACATACAACGCTATAAGGCTATTGCGTAGTAATATACAACGTAATACGTTATTCCGTAATAGTATATAACGTTATACATTACAACGTAACAATATGCAACGTTATACGTTATAACGTAACAATATACAACGTTAAACGTAATGTGCCAATACTATGGTAATTCTGTATAACGTTATACGTTATTTCGTAATAGTATATAACGTTATACGTTATAGCGTAACAATATACAACGTTATACGCTATTACGTAATAGTATATAACGTTATACATTATAACGTAACAATATACAACGTTATACGTTATAACGTAACAATATACGACGTTATGCGAAATATGCTAACACTATAGTAATTCTGTATATCGTTATACGTTATTTCGTAATAGTATATAACGTTATACGTTATATGGTAATACTATATAACGTTATACGTTATATGGAAATACTGTATAACGCTATACGTTAATACGTAGTAGTATATAACGTTATACGTTATAACGTAACGATATACAACGTTATACGTCATAACGTAACAATATACAACGTTATACGCCATTACGTAATAATATACAACGTTATACGTTATTACGTAATGGGACATATCGTAATAGATTATATGGTAATATATATCGTTATCCGTCATTACGTAACAATATACAACGTTATACATTATATGTTGATACTATGGTACTACTGTTTAACGTTATACGTTATTACGTAATAGTATATAACGTTATACGATATATGGTAATACTATACAACCCTATACGTTATTACGTAATAGTATATAACGTTATACGTTATATGGCAATACTATATAACGTTATAGATTATAACGTAACAATATACAACGTTATACGTTATTACGTAATAATATACAACGTTATACTTAATATGCTAATACTATGGTAATTCTGTATAACGTTATACGTTATTTCGTAATAGTATTTAACGTTATACGTTATTTCGTAATAGTATATAACGTTATACGTTATATGGTAATAATATAACGTTATGCGTTATAGCGAAACAATATACAACGTTATACGCTATTACGTAATAGTATATAACGTTATACATTATAACGTAACAATATACAAAGTTATACGTTATAACGTAACAGTATACAACGTTGTACTTAATATGCTAATACTATCGTAATTCTGTATATCGTTATTCGTTAATTCGTAATAGTATATAACGTTATACTTTATATGGTAATACTATATAACGTTATACGTTATTACGTATTAGCATATAACGTTATACGTTATATGGTAATACTATACGAAGTTATACGTTATAACGTAACAATATACAACGTTATATGTTAATACGTAATAGTATATAACGTTATACATTATATGGTAATACTATATAACGTTATACGTTATTACGTAATGGTATATAACGTTATACGTTATAACGTTACAACATACAACGCTATACGCTATTGCGTAATAATATACAACGTAATACGTTATTACGTAGTAGTATATAACGTCATTCGATATATGGCAATACTATATAACGTTATAGATTATAACGTAACAATATACAACGTTATACGTTATTACGTAATAATATACAACGTTATACTTAATATGCTAATACTATGGTAATTCTATATAACGTTATACGTTATTTCGTAATACTATATAACGTTATACGTTATTTCGTAATAGTATATAACGTTATACGTTATATGGTAATACTATATAACGTTATAGGTTATAGCGTAACAATATACAACGTTATACGCTATTACGTAATAGTATATAACGTTATACATTATAACGTAACAATATACAAAGTTATACGTAATATGCTAATACTATCGTAATTCTGTATATCGTTATACGTTATTTCGTAATAGTATATAACGTTAGACTTTATATGGTAATACTATATAACGTTTTACGTTATATGGTAATACTATATAAATTTATACGTTATGACGTAACAATATACAACGTTATACGTTATTACGTAATAGTATATGACGTTATACATTATATGTTAATACTATACAACCCTATACGTTATTACGTAATAGTATATAACGTTATACGTTATATGGCAATACTATATAACGTTATAGATTATAACGTAACAATATACAACGTTATACGTTATTACGTAATAATATACAACGTTATACTTAATATGCTAATACTATGGTAATTCTGTATAACGTTATAAGTTATTTCGTAATAGTATATAACGTTATACGTTATATGGTAATACTATATAACGTTAGGCGTTATAGCGTAACAATATACAACGTTATACGCTATTACGTAATAGTATATACCGTAATACGTTACAACGTAACAATATACAACGTTAAACGTTATAGCGTAACAATATGCAACGTTATACGCTACTACGTAATAGTATATAACGTTATACATAATAACGTAACAATATACAACGTTATACGTTATATGGTAATACTATGGTAATACTGTATAACATTATACGTTATTACGTAATAGTATATATCGTTATACGATATATGGTAGTACTATATAAAGTTATACGTTATGACGTAACAATATACACCGTTATACGCTATTACTTAATAGTGTATAGCATTATACATTATATGGTAATACTATATGACCCTATACGTTATTACGTAAAAGTATATAACGTTATACATTATGACGTTACAGCATACAACGATATATGTTATTGCGAAATAGTATATAACGTTATACGTTATATGGTAATACTATATAACGTTATGCGTTATTACGTAATAGTATATAACGTTATACGTTATATGGTAATACCATATAAAGTTAAACGTTATAACGTATCAATATACAATGTTATACGTAATATGCTAATACAATCGTAATTCTGTATATCGTTATACGTTATTTCGTAATAGTATACAACGTTATACGTTATATGGTAATGCTATATAACGTTATACGTTAAAGCGCAACAATATACAACGTTATACGTCATAATATGCCAATATACAACGTTATACGCTATTACGTAATAATCTACAACGTTATACGTTATTACGTAATAATATACAACGTTATACGTTATTTCGTAATAGTATATAACGTTATACGTTATATGGTAATACTATATAACTTTATACGTTATAGCGTAACAATATACAACGTTATACGCTATTACGTAATAGTATATAACGTTATATGATATATGGTAATACTATATAAAGTTATACGTTATGACGTAACAATATACAACGTTATACGTTATAACGTAACAATATACAACGTTATACTGTATTATGTAATACAATATAACGTTATACATTATAACGTTTCAATATACAACGTTATACGCCATTGCGTAATAATATTCTACGTTATGCGTTATTACGTAATAGTATACAACGTTATACATTATAACGTTACAAAATACAACATTATATGTTATTGCGTAATACTATATAACGTTATACGTTATATGGTAATTCTATATAATGTTATACGTTATAGCGTAACAATATACAACGTTATACGTTATTACGTAATAATATACAAAGTTATACTTAATATGCTAGTACTATGGTAATTCTGTATAACGTTATACGTTATTTCGTAATTGTATATAACGTTATACGTTATATGGTAATACTATATAACGTTATACGTTAAAGCGCAACAATATACAACGTTATACGTCATAACATGCCAATATACAACGCTATACGCTATTATGTAATAATCTACAACGTTATACGTTATTACGTAATAATATACAACGTTATACGTTATTTCGTAATAGTATATAGCGTTATACGTTATATGGCAATACTATATAACGTTATAGGTTATAACGTAACAATATACAACGTTATACGTTATTACGTAATAATATACAACGTTATACATAATGTTCTAATACTATGGTAATTCTGTATAACGTTATGCGTTATTTCGTAATAGTATATAACGTTATACGTTACATGGTAATACTATATAACGTTATACGTTACATGGAAAAACTATATAACGTTATACGTTATAACGTAACAATATACAACGTTATACGCTATTACGTGATAGTATATAACGTTATACATTATAACGTAACAATATACAAAGTTATACGAAATATGCTAATACTATCGTAATTCTGTATATCATTATTTTGCAATAGTATATATATTAGTAAATATATATTATTTCGTAATAGTATATAACATTAGACTTTATATGGTAATACTATATAACGTTTTACGTTATATGGTAATACTATATAAAGTTATGCGGTATAACGTAACAATATACAACGTTATACGTTAATACGTAATAGTATATAACGTTATACATTATATGGTAATACTATACAACCCTATACGTTATTACGTAATAGTATATAACGTTATACGTTATATGGCAATACTATATAACGTTATACATTATAACGTAACAATATACAACGTTATACGTTATTACGTAATAATATACAACGTTATACTTAATATGCTAATACTATGGTAATTCTGTATAACGTTATACGTTATTTCGTAATAGTATATAACGTTATACGTTATATGGTAATACTATATAACGTTATGCGTTATAGCGTAACAATATACAACGTTATACGCTATTACGTAATAGTATATAGCGTAATACGTTACAACGTAACAATATACAACGTTAAACGTTATAGCGTAACAATATGCAACGTTATACGCTACTACGTAATAGTATATAACGTTATACATAATAACGTAACAATATACAACGTTATACGTTATATGGTAATACTATGGTAATACTGTATAACATTATACGTTATTACGTAATAGTATATATCGTTATACGTTATATGGTAGTACTATATAAAGTTATACGTTATGACGTAACAATATGCACCGTTATACGCTATTACTTAATAGTGTATAACATTATACATTATATGGTAATACTATATGACCCTCTACGTTATTACGTAAAAGTATATAACGTTATACATTATGACGTTACAGCATACAACGATATATGTTATTGCGAAATAGTATATAACGTTATACGTTATATGGTAATACTATATAACGTTATACGTTATTTCGTAATAGTATATAACGTTATACGTTACATGGTAATACTATATAACGTTATACGTTACATGGAAAAACTATATAACGTTATACGTTATAACGTAAAAATATACAACGTTATACGCTATTACGTAATAGTATATAGCGTAATACGTTACAGCGTAACAATATACAACGTTAAACGTTATAGCGTAACAATATGCAACGTTATACGCTACTACGTAATAGTATATAACGTTATACGTTATATGGTAGTACTATATAAAGTTATACGTTATGACGTAACAATATACACCGTTATACGCTATTACTTAATAGTGTATAACATTATACATTATATGGTAATACTATATGACCCTATACGTTATTACGTAAAAGTATATAACGTTATACATTATGACGTTACAGCATACAACGATATATGTTATTGCGAAATAGTATATAACGTTATACGTTATATGGTAATACTATATAACGTTATACGTTATAACGTAATAGTATATAACTTTATACGTTGTATGGTAATACTATATAAAGTTAGACGGTATAACGTAACAATATACAACGTTATACGTTAATACGTAATAGTATATAACGTTATACCTTATATGGTAATACTATATAACGTTATACGTTATTACGTAATAGTATATAACGTTATACGTTATATGGTAATACTATATATAGTTATACGATATAACGTAACAATATACAACGTTATACGTTAATACGTAATAGTATATAACGTTATACATTATATGGTAATACTATATAACGTTATACGTTAAAGCGCAACAATATACATCGTTATACGTCATAACATGCCAATATACAACGTTATACGCTATTACGTAATAATCTACAACGTTATACGTTATTACGTAATAATATACAACGTTATACGTTATTTCGTAATAGTATATAACGTTATACGTTATATGGTAATACTATATAATGTTATACGTTATAGCGTAACAATATACAACGTTATACGTTATTACGTAATAATATACAACGTTATACTTAATATGCTAGTACTATGGTAATTCTGTATAACGTTATACGTTATTTCGTAATTGTATATAACGTTATACGTTATATGGTAATATTATATAACGTTATACGTTAAAGCGCAACAATATACAACGTTATACGTCATAACATGCCAATATACAACGTTATACGCTATTACGTAATAATCTACAACGTTATACGTTATTACGTAATAATATACAACGTTATACGTTATTTCGTAATAGTATATAACGTTATACGTTATATGGCAATACTATATAACGTTATAGGTTATAACGTAACAATATACAACGTTATACGTTATTACGTAATAATATACAACGTTATACATAATATTCTAATGCTATGGTAATTCTGTATAACGTTATGCGTTATTTCGTAATAGTATATACCGTTATACGTTACATGGTAATACTATATAACGTTATACGTTACATGGAAAAACTATATAACGTTATACTCTATAACGTAACAATATACAACGTTATACGCTATTACGTGATAGTATATAACGTTATACATTATAACGTAACAATATACAACGTTATACGTTATATGGTAATACTATATAAAGTTATACGTTATAACATATCAATATACAACGTTATACCTAATATGCTAATACAATCGTAATTCTGTATATCGTTATACTTTATTTCGTAATAGTATATAACGTTATACGTTATATGGTAATACTATATAACGTAATACGTAATAGCGTAACAATATGCAACGATATACGTTATTACGTAATAGTACATAACGTAACACGTTACATGGTAACACTATATAACGTTATACGTTATTACGTAATAGCATATAACGTTATACGTAATATGGTAATACTATATAACGTTATACGTTATTACGTAGTAGTATATAACGTTATACGTTATAACGTTACAATATACAACGTTATGCGTCATAACGTAAAAATATACAACGTTATACGCTATTACGTAATGATATACAACGTTATACGTTATTACGTAATGGGACATATCGTTATAGATTATATGGTAATATATATCGTTATCCGTGATTACGTAACAATATACAACGTTATACGTCATTACGTAATAAGATACAACGTTATACGTTATTTCGTAATAGTATATAACGTTATACGTTATATGGTAATACTATATAACTTTATACGTTATAGCGTAACAATATACAACGTTATACGCTATTACGTAATAGTATATAACGTTATACGTTATTACGTAATAGTATATAACGTTATGCGTTGTATGGTAATGCTATATAAAGTTATACGTTATAACGTAACAATATACAACGTTATACGTTATTACGTAATAGTATATAACGTTATATGATATATGGTAATACTATATAAAGTTATACGTTATGACGTAACAATATACAACGTTATACGTTATAACGTAACAATATACAACGTTATACTGTATTATGTAATACAATATAACGTTATACATTATAACGTTTCAATATACAACGTTATACGCCATTGCGTAATAATATTCAACGTTATACGTTATTACGTAATAGTATACAACGTTATACATTATAACGTTACAAAATACAACGTTATATGTTATTGCGTAATAGTATATAACGTTATACGTTACATGGTAATGCTATATAACGTTATACGTTATAACGTAAGAACATACAACGTTATACGCTATTACGTATTAATATACAACGTTATACGTTATTACGTAATAATATACAACGTTATACGTAATATGCTAATACTATGGTAATGTTATATAACGTGATACGTTGTTACGTAATAGTATATAACGTTATGCATTATAACGTTACAACATACAACGCTATACGCTATTGCGTAATAATATACAACGTAATACGTTATTACGTAATAGTATATAACGTTATACGTTATATGGCAATACTATATAACGTTATAGATTATAACGTAACAATATACAACGTTATACGTTATTACGTCATAATATACAACGTTATACTTAATATGATAATACTATGGTAATTCTGTATAACGTTATACGTTATTTCGTAATAGTATATAACGTTATACGTTATATGGTAATACTATATAATGTTATACGTTATAGCGTAACAATATACAACGTTATACGCTATTACGTAATAGTATATAACGTTATACATTGTAACGTAACAATATACAATGTTATATGTTATAACGTAACAGTATACAACGTTGTACGTAATATGCCAATACTATCGTAAATCTGTATATCGTTATACGTTATTTCGTAATAATATATAACGTTATACTTTATATGGTAATACTATATAACGTTATGCGTTATATGGTAATGCTACATAACGTTATACGTTATAACGTAATAACATACAACGTTATACGTTATTTCGTAATAGTATATAACGTTATACGTCATATGGCAATATTATATAACGTTATAGGTTATAACGTAATAATATACAACGTTATACGTTATTACGTAATAATATACAACGTTATACTTAATATGCTAATACTATGGTAATTCTGTATAACGTTATACGTTATTTCGGAATAGTATATAACGTTATCCGTTATAACGTAACAATATACGACGTTATACGTTATAACGTAACAATATACGACGATATGCGTAATATGCTTACACTATCGTAATTCTGTATGTCGTTATACGTTATTTCGTAATAGTATATAGCGTTATACGTTATAACGTAACAATATTCAACGTTATACGTTATTACGTATTAGCATATAATGTTATAGGTTATATGGTAATACTATATAACGTTATACATTATTACGTAGTAGTATATAACGTTATACGTTATAACTTAACAATATACAAGGTTATACGTCATTACGTAATAATATACAACGTTATACGTTATATGGTAATACTATATAACGTTATACGTAATAGCTTAACAATATGTAACGAAATACGTTTTTACGTAACAGTATATACCGTAACACGTTACATGGTAATACTATATAACGTTATACGTTATAGCGTAACGATATACAACGTTAAACGTTATTACGTAATAATATACAAAGTTATACTTAATATGCTAATACTATGATAATTCTGTATAACGTTATACGTTATTTCGTGATAGTATATAACGTTGGACTTTATATGGTAATACTATATAACGTTATACATTATTACGTAGTAGTATATAACGTTATACGTTTTAACGTAACAATATACAACGTTATACGTCATAACGTAACAATATACAACGTTATACTCTATTACGTAATAATATACAACGTTATACGTTATTACGTAGTGGGACATATCGTTATAGATTATATGGTAATATATATCGTCATCCGTCATTACGTAACAATATACAACGTTATACGTCATTACGTAATAAGATAAAACGTTATACGTTATTCCGTAATAATATACAACGCTATAAGTAATATGCAAATACTATAGTAATTCTGCATAACGTTATACGTTATTTCGTAATAGTATATAACGTTATACGTTATATGGCAATACTGTATAACGTTATAGGTTATAACGTAACAATATTCAACGTTATACGCTATTGCGTAATAATATGAAACGTTATTCGTTATTACGTAATAGTATATATCGTCATACGATATACCGTAATACTGTATAACGCTATACGTTATTACGTAATAGTATATAACGTTACACGTTACATGGTAATGCTACATAACGTTATACGTTATAACGTATTAACATACAACGTTATACGTTATTACGTAATAGTATATAACGTTATAGATTATATCGTAACAATATGCAAAGTTATACGTTATAATGTAACAACATACAATGTTAAACGTAATATGCTACTACTACGGTAATTCTGTATAACGTTATACGTTATTTCGTAATAGTATATAACGTTATACGTTATATGGCAATATTAAATAACGTTATAGGGTATAACGTAACAATATACAACGTTATACGTTATTACGTAATAGTATATAACGTTATACGTTACATGGTAATGCTATATAACGTTATACGTTATAACGTAACAACATACAACGTTATACGCTATTACGTATTAATATACAACGTTATACGTTATTACGTAATAATATACAACGTTATACGTAATATGCTAATACTATGGTAATGTTATATAACGTTATACGTTATTACGTAATAGTATATAACGTTATGCATTATAACGTTACAACATACAACGCTATACGCTATTGCGTAATAATATACAACGTAATACGTTATTACGTAATAGTATATAACGTTATACGTTATATGGCAATACTATATAACGTTATAGATTATAACGTAACAATATACAACGTTATACGTTATTACGTCATAATATACAACGTTATACTTAATATGATAATACTATGGTAATTCTGTATAACGTTATACGTTATTTCGTAATAGTATATAACGTTATACGTTATATGGTAATACTAGGTAATGTTATACGTTATAGCGTAACAATATACAACGTTATACGCTATTACGTAATAGTATATAACGTTATACATTATAACGTAACAATATACAAAGTTATATGTTATAACGTAACAGTATACAACGTTGTACGTAATATGCCAATACTATCGTAAATCTGTATATCGTTATACGTTATTTTGTAATAGTATATAACGTTATACTTTATATGGTAATACTATATAACGTTATGCGTTATATGGTAATACTATATAAAGTTATACGGTAGAACGTAACAATATACAACGTTATACGTTAATACGTAATAGTATATAACGTTATACATTATATGGTAATACTATATATCATTATACGTTATTACGTAATAATATATAACGTTATACGTTATATGGTAATACTATATAAAGTTATACGTTATTACGTAATAGTATATAACGTTATGCATTATAACGTAACAATATACAACGTTATACGCTATTACGTAATAATATACAACGTTATACGTTATTACGTAATGGGACATATCGTTACAGATTATATGGTAATATATATCGTTATCCGTCATTACGTAACAATATACAACGTTATACGTCATTACGTAATAAGATACAACGTTATACGTTATTACGTAATATGCTAATGCTATAGTAATTCTGCATAACGTTCTACGTTATTTCGTAATAGTATATAACGTTATACGTTATATGGTAATACTATATAACGTTATACGTTATAGCGTAACGATATACAACGTTAAACGTTATTACGTAATAATATACAACGTTATACTTAATATGCTAATACTATGATAATTCTGTATAACGTTATACGTTATTTCGTGATAGTATATAACGTTAGACTTTATATGGTAATACTATATAACGTTATACGTTATATGGTAATACTATATAAAGTTATACGTTATAACATAACAATATACAACGTTATACGTTAATACGTAATAGTATATAACGTTATACATTATATGGTAATAATATATAACGTAATACGTTAATACGTAATAGTATATAACGTTATACGTAATATGCTAATACTATGGTAATTCTGTACAACGTTATACGTTATTACATAATAGTATATAACGTTATACGTTATGTGGTAATACTATATAACGTTATACGTAATAGCGTAACAATACGCAACGATATACGTTTTTACGTAATAGTATATATCGTAACACGTTACATGGTAATACTATATAACGTTATACGTTATAACGTAATAATATACAACGTTATACTCTATTACGTAATA
The DNA here is from genome assembly GCF_910591885.1 of Bombus terrestris. Lineage (NCBI taxonomy): Eukaryota > Metazoa > Arthropoda > Insecta > Hymenoptera > Apidae > Bombus > Bombus terrestris. The sequence continues at coordinate 4,386,966 of NC_063285.1, forward strand.
ATATACAACGTTATACGTTATTACGTAATGGGACATATCGTTATAGATTATATGGTAATATATATCGCTATCCGTCATTACGTAACAATATACAACGTTATACGTCATTACGTAATAAGATACAACGTTATACGATATTACGTAATAATATACAACGTTATAAGTAATATGCTAATACTATAGTAATTCTGCATAAAGTTATACGTTATTTCGTAATAGTATATAACGTTATACGTTATATGGTAATACTATACAACGTTATACCTTATAACGTAACAATATATAACGTTATACGTTAATACGTAATAGTATATAACGTTATACATTATATGGTAATACTATATAACGTTATACGTTATTTCGTAATAGTATGTAACGTTATACGTTATATGGTAATACTATATAACGTTATACGTTATATGGTAATACTGTATAACGTTATACTTTATATGATAATACTATATAACGTTATACGTTATGTGGTAATACTGTATAACGTTATACGTTATCACGTATTTAGTATATAACGTTATACGTTATAACGTAACAATATACAACGCTATACGTCATAACGTGCCAATATACAACGTTATACGCTATTACGTAATAATCTACCACGTTATACGTTATTACGTAATAATATACAACGTTGTAATTAATATGCTAATACTATGGTAATTCTGTATAACGTTATACGTTATTTCGCAATAGTATATAACGTTATACTTTATATGGTAATAAAATATAACGTTATACGTTAAATGGTAATACCATATAACGTTATACGTTACATGGAAAAACAATATAACGTTATACGTTATAACGTAACAATATACAATGTTATACGCTATTACGTAATGGTATATAACGTTATACATTATAACGTAACTATGTACAACGTCATACGTTATTACGTAATAGTATATATCGGTATACGTTATATGGTAACACTATATAACCCTATATGTTATTGCGTAACAGTAAATAACGTTATACGTTATAACGAAACAATATACAACGTTATACCTTATAACGTGCCAATATTCAACGTTATACGCTATTACGTAATAATCTACAACGTTATACGTTATTACGTAATAATAGACAACGTTATACGTAATATGCTAATACTATGGTAATTCTGTACAACGTTATACGGTATTACTTAATAGTATATAGATTTATACGTTACAACGTAACAATATACAACGTTAAACGTTATAGCGTAACAATATACAACGTTATACGCTATTACGTAATAGTATATAACGTTATACGTTATAGCGTAACAATATACAACGTTATACGCTATTACGTAATAGTATATGACGTCATAGATTATAACGTAACAATATACAACGTTATACGTTATAACCTAACAATATACGACGTTATGCTTAATATGCTAACACTATCGTAATTCTGTATATCGTTATACGCTTTTTCGTAATTGTATATAACGTTATACGTTATATGGTAATACTATATAACGTTATACGTTATATGTTAATACTATATAGCGTTATACGTTATATGATAATACCATATAACGTTACACGTTATATGGTAATACTATATAACGTTATACGTTATTACGTAGTAGTATATAACGTTATACGTTATAACGTAACAATATACAACGTTATACGATATTACGTAATAAGCTACAACGTTATACGTTATTACGTAATAATATACAACGTTATACGTTATTACGTAATGGGACATATCGTTATAGATTATATGGTAATATATATCGTTATCCGTCATTACGTAACAATATACAACGTTATACGTCATTACGTAATAAGATACAACGTTATACGATATTACGTAATAATATACAACGTTATAAGTAATATGCTAATACTATAGTAATTCTGCATAACGTTATACGTTATTTCGTAATAGTATATAACGTTATACGTTATATGGTAATACTATACAACGTTATACCTTATAACGTAACAATATATAACGTTATACGTTAATACGTAATAGTATATAACGTTATACATTATATGGTAATACTATATAACGTTATACGTTATTTCGTAATAGTATGTAACGTTATACGTTATATGGTAATACTATATAACGTTATACGTTATATGGTAATACTATATAACGTTATACTTTATATGATAATACTATATAACGTTATACGTTATGTGGTAATACTGTATAACGTTATACGTTAACACGTAGTAGTATATAACGTTATACGTTATAACGTAACAATATACAACGTTATACGCTATTACGTAATAATCTACAACGTTATACGTTATTACGTAATAATATACAACGTTATACGTAATATGCTAATACTATGGTAATTCTGTACAACGTTATACGTTATTTCGTAATAGTATATAACGTTATACGTTATATGGCAATGCTGTATAACGTTATAGGTTATAACGTAACAATATACAACGATATACGTTATTACGTAATAATATATAGCGTTATACGTTACAACGTAACAATATATAACATTATACGTTACAACGTAACAATATTCAACGTTATACGCTATTGCGTAATAATATGCAACGTTATTCGTTATTACGTAACAGTATATATCGTCATACGATATACCGTAATACTGTATAACGCTATACGTTATTACGTAATAGTATATAACGTTATACGTTATAACGTAACAATATACGACGTTATACGTTATAACGTAACAATATACGACGATATGCGTAATATGCTAACACTATCGTAATTCTGTATATCGTTATACGTTATTTCGTAATAGTATATAGCGTTATACGTTATAACGTAACAATATTCAACGTTATACGTTATTACGTATTACTATATAATGTTATAGGTTATATGGTAATACTATATAACGTTATACATTATTACGTAGTAGTATATATCGTTATACGTTATAACGTAACAATATACAAGGTTATACGTCATTACGTAATAATATACAACGTTATACATTATATGGTAATACTATATAACGTTATACGTTATTACGTAATAGTATATAACGTTATACATTATAACGTAACAATATACAATGTTATACGTTATAACGTAACAATATACAACGTTATACGTAATGTGCTAATACTATCGTAATTCTGCATAACGTTATACGTTACTTCGTAATAGTATATAACGTTATACGTTATATGGTAATACTATATAACGTTATACGTTATAGCGTAACGATATACAACGTTAAACGTTATTACGTAATAATATACAAAGTTATACTTAATATGCTAATACTATGATAATTCTGTATAACGTTATACGTTATTTCGTGATAGTATATAACGTTGGACTTTATATGGTAATACTATATAACGTTATACGTTATTACGTAGTAGTATATAACGTTATACGTTATAACGTAACAATATACAACGTTATACGCTATTACGTAATAAGCTACAACGTTATACGTTATTACGTAATAATATACAACGTTATACGTTATTACGTAATGGGACATATCGTTATAGATTATATGGTAATATATATCGTTATCCGTCATTACGTAACAATATACAACGTTATACGTCATTACGTAATAAGATACAACGTTATACGATATTACGTAATAATATACAACGTTATACGTAATATGCTAATACTATCGTAATTCTGAATATCGTTATACGTTATTTCGTAATAGTATATAACGTTAGACTTTATATGGTAATACTATATAACGTTATACGTTATATGGTAATACTATATAAAGTTATACGGTATAACGTAACAATATTCAACGTTATACGTTAATACGTAATAGTATATAACGCTATACATTATATGGTAATACTATATAACGTTATACCTTATTACATAATAGTATATAACGTTATACGTTATGTGGTAATACTATATAACGTTATACGTAATGGCGTAACAATATGCAACGATATACTTTTTTATGTTATAGCATATATCGTAACACGTTACATGGTAATACTATATAACGTTATACGCTATTATGTAATAGCATATAACGTTTTACGTTATATGGTAATACTATATAACGTTATACGTTATTACGTAGTAGTATATAACGTTATACGTTTTAACGTAACAATATAAAACGTTATACGTCATAACGTAACAATATACAACGTTATAATCTATTACGTAATAATATACAACGTTACATGTTATTACGTAATGGGACATATCGTTATAGATTATATGGTAATATATATCGTTATCCGTCATTACGTAACAATATACGTAATAGTATATACGTTATACGTCATTACGTAATAAGATACAACGTTATACGTTATTACGTAGTAATATACAACGTTATAAGTCATATGCTAATACTACAGTAATTCTGCATAACGTTATACGTTATTTCGTAATAGTATATAACGTTATACGTTATATGGTAATACTATAAAACGTTATACGTTAATACGTATTAGCATATAATGTTATACGTTATATGGTAATACTATATAACGTTATACGTTATTACGTAGTAGTATATAACGTTATACGTTATAACGTAAGAATATACAACGTTATACGTCATTACGTAATAATATACAACGTTATACGTTATTACGTAATAATATACAACGTTATACATAATATGCTAATACTATAGTAATTCTGCATAACTTTATACGTTATTTCGTAATAGTGAATAACGTTATACGTTATATGGTAATACTATATAACGTTATTTCGTAATATTATGTAACGTTATACGTTATATGGTAATACTATATAACGTTATACGTTACAACGTAACAATATACAACGTTATAAGCTATTACGTAATAGTATATAACGTTATACATTATAACGTTACAATATACAATGTTATACGTTATAACGTAACAATATACAACGTTATACGTTAATACGTAATAGTATATAACGTTATACATTACATGGTAATACTATATAACGTTATACGGTAATACGTATTAGCATATAATGTTATACGTTATATGGTAATACTATATAACGTTATACGTCATTACGTAATAATACATAACGTTATACGTTATTACGTAATAATATACAACGTTATACTTAATATGCTAATACTATAGTAATTCTGCATAACGTTATACGTTATTTCGTAATAGTATATAACGTTATACGTTATATGGTAATACTATATAACGTTATACGTTATAGAGTAACGATATACAACATTATACGCTATTACGTAATAGTATATAACGTTATACATTATAACGTAACAATATACAACGTTATACGTAATATGCTAATACTATCGTAATTCTGTATAACGTTATACGTTATTTCGTAATAGTATATAACGTTAGACTTTATATGGTAATACTATATAACGTTATACGTTATATGGTAATACTATATAAAGTTATACGGTATAACGTAACAATATTCAACGTTATACGTTAATACGTAATAGTATATAACGTTATACATTATATGGTAATACTCTATAACGTTATACCTTATTACATAATAGTATATAACGTTATACGTTATGTGTTAATACTATATAACGTTATACGTAATGGCGTAACAATATGCAACGATATACGTTTTTATGTTATAGCATATATCGTAACACGTTACATGGTAATACTATATAACGTTATACGTTATTATGTAATAGCATATAACGTTTTACGTTATATGGTAATACTATATAACGTTATACGTTATTACGTAGTAGTATATAACGTTATACGTTTAACGTAACAATATAAAACGTTATACGTCATAACGTAACAATATACAACGTTATAATCTATTACGTAATAATATACAACGTTACATGTTATTACGTAATGGGACATATCGTTATAGATTATATGGTAATATATATCGTTATCCGTCATTACGTAACAATATACGTAATAGTATATACGTTATACGTCATTACGTAATAAGATACAACGTTATACGTTATTACGTAGTAATATACAACGTTATACGTTATTACGTAATAATATACAACGTTATACATAATATGCTAATACTATAGTAATTCTGCATAACGTTATACGTTATTACGTAACAGTATATAACGTTATACGTTATATGGTAATACTATATAACGTTATACGTTATAGCGTAACGATATACAACATTATACGCTATTACGTAATACAATATAACGTTATACGTTATAACGTAACAATATACAACGTTATACGTTATTACGTAATAATATACAACGTTTACATAATATGCTAATACTATAGTAATTCTGCATAACGTTATACGTTATTTCGTAATAGTATATAACGTTATACGTTATATGGTAATACTATATAACGTTATACGTTATAGCGTAACGATATACAACATTATACGCTATTATGTAATAGTATATAACGTTATACATTATAATGTAACAATATACAATATTATACGTTATAACGTAATAATATACAGCGTTATACGTAATATGCTAATACTATCGTAATTCTGTATATCGTTATACGTTATTTCGTAATAGTATATAACGTTAGACTTTATATGGTAATACTATATGACGTTGTACGTTATATGGTAATACTATATAAAGTTATACGGTATAACGTAACAATATTCAACGTTATACGTTAATACGTAATAGTATATAACGCTATACATTATATGGTAATACTATATAACGTTATACCTTATTACATAATAGTATATAACGCTATACGTTATGTGGTAATACTATATAACGTTATACGTAATAACGTAACAATATGCAACGATATACGTTTTTACGTAATAGTATATATCGTAACACATTACATGGTAATACTATATAACGTTATACGTTATTACGTAATAGCATATAACGTTATACGTTATATGGTAATACTATATAACGTTATACGTTATTACGTATAAGTATATAACGTTATACGTTTTAACGTAACAATATACAACGTTATACGTCATAACGTAACAATATACAACGTTATACTCTATTACGTAATAATATACAACGTTATATGTTATTACGTAATGGGACATATCGTTATAGATTATATGGTAATATATATCGTTATACGTCATTACTTAACAATATACAACGTTATACGTCATTACGTAATAAGATACAACGTTATACGTTATTACGTAATAATATACAACGTTATAAGTAATATGCTAATACTATAGTAATTCTGCATAACGTTATACGTTATTTCGTAATAGTATATAACGTTATACGTTATATGGTAATACTATATAACGTTATACGTTTTTACGTAATAATATACAACGTTATACGTAATATGCTAATACTATGGTAATTCTGTACAACGTTATACGTTATTACGTAACAGTATATAACGTTATACGTTATATGGTAATATTATATAACGTTATACGTTATAGCGTAACAATATACAACATGATACGCTATTACGTAATAGTATACAACGTTATACATTCTAACGTAACAATATACAAAGTTATACGTTACAACGAAACAATATACAACGTTATACGTAATATGCTAATACTATCGTAATTCTGTATATCGTTATACGTTATTTCGTAATAGTATATAACGTTAGACTTTATATGGTAATACTATATGACGTTATACGTTATATGGTAATACTATATAACGTTATACGTTATAGCGTAACGATATACAACATTATACGCTATTACGTAATACTATATAACGTTATACGTTATAACGTAACAATATACAACGTTATACGTAATATGCTAATACTATCGTAATTCTGTATATCGTTATACGTTATTTCGTAATAGTATATAACGTTATACGTTATTTCGTAATAGTATATAACGTTATACGTTATATGGTAATACTATATAACGTTATACGTTATAGCGTAACGATATACAACATTATACGCTATTATGTAATAGTATATAACGTTATACATTATAATGTAACAATATACAATATTATACGTTATAACGTAATAATATACAACGTTATACGTAATATGCTAATACTATCGTAATTCTGTATATCGTTATACGTTATTTCGTAATAGTATATAACGTTAGACTTTATATGGTAATACTATATGACGTTATACGTTATATGGTAATACTATATAAAGTTATACGGTATAACGTAACAATATTCAACGTTATACGTTAATACGTAATAGTATATAACGCTATACATTATATGGTAATACTATATAACGTTATACCTTATTACATAATAGTATATAACGCTATACGTTATGTGGTAATACTATATAACGTTATACGTAATAGCGTAACAATATGCAACGATATACGTTTTTACGTAATAGTATATATCGTAACACATTACATGGTAATACTATATAACGTTATACGTTATAGCGTAACAATATACAACATGATACGCTATTACGTAATAGTATATAACGTTATACATTCTAAAGTAACAATATACAAAGTTATACGTTACAACGAAACAATATACAACGTTATACGTAATATGCTAATACTATCGTAATTCTGTATATCGTTATACGTTATTTCGTAATAGTATATAACGTTAGACTTTATATGGTAATACTATATGACGTTATACGTTATATGGTAATACTATATAAAGTTATACGGTATAACGTAACAATATTCAACGTTATACGTTAATACGTAATAGTATATAACGCTATACATTATATGGTAATACTATATAACGTTATACCTTATTACATAATAGTATATAACGTTATACGTTATGTGGTAATACTATATAACGTTATACGTAATGGCGTAACAATATGCAACGATATACTTTTTTATGTTATAGCATATATCGTAACACGTTACATGGTAATACTATATAACGTTATACGCTATTATGTAATAGCATATAACGTTTTACGTTATATGGTAATACTATATAACGTTATACGTTATTACGTAGTAGTATATAACGTTATACGTTTTAACGTAACAATATAAAACGTTATACGTCATAACGTAACAATATACAACGTTATAATCTATTACGTAATAATATACAACGTTACATGTTATTACGTAATGGGACATATCGTTATAGATTATATGGTAATATATATCGTTATCCGTCATTACGTAACAATATACGTAATAGTATATACGTTATACGTCATTACGTGATAAGATACAACGTTATACGTTATTACGTAGTAATATACAACGTTATAAGTCATATGCTAATACTACAGTAATTCTGCATAACGTTATACGTTATTTCGTAATAGTATATAACGTTATACGTTATATGGTAATACTATAAAACGTTATACGTTAATACGTATTAGCATATAATGTTATACGTTATATGGTAAACTATAAAACGTTATACGTTAATACGTATTAGCATATAATGTTATACGTTATATGGTAATACTATATAACGTTATACGTTATAGCGTAACGATATACAACATTATACGCTATTACGTAATACTATATAACGTTATACGTTATAACGTAACAATATACAACGTTATACGTTATTACGTAATAATATACAACGTTATACATAATATGCTAATACTATAGTAATTCTGCATAACGTTATACGTTATTTCGTAATAGTATATAACGTTATACGTTATATGGTAATACTATATAACGCTATACGTTAATACGTATTAGCATATAATGTTATACGTTATATGGTAATACTATATAACGTTATACGTTATTACGTAGTAGTATATAACGTTATACGTTATAACGTAAGAATATACAACGTTATACGTCATTACGTAATAATATACAACGTTATACGTTATTACGTAATAATATACAACGTTATACATAATATGCTAATACTATAGTAATTCTGCATAACGTTATACGTTATTACGTAACAGTATATAACGTTATACGTTTTAACGTAACAATATAAAACGTTATACGTCATAACGTAACAATATACAACGTTATAATCTATTACGTAATAATATACAACGTTACATGTTATTACGTAATGGGACATATCGTTATAGATTATATGGTAATATATATCGTTATCCGTCATTACGTAACAATATACGTAATAGTATATACGTTATACGTCATTACGTAATAAGATACAACGTTATACGTTATTACGTAGTAATATACAACGTTATAAGTCATATGCTAATACTACAGTAATTCTGCATAACGTTATACGTTATTTCGTAATAGTATATAACGTTATACGTTATATGGTAATACTATAAAACGTTATACGTTAATACGTATTAGCATATAATGTTATACGTTATATGGTAATACTATATAACGTTATACGTTATTACGTAGTAGTATATAACGTTATACGTTATAACGTAAGAATATACAACGTTATACGTCATTACGTAATAATATACAACGTTATACGTTATTACGTAATAATATACAACGTTATACATAATATGCTAATACTATAGTAATTCTGCATAACTTTATACGTTATTTCGTAATAGTGAATAACGTTATACGTTATATGGTAATACTATATAACGTTATTTCGTAATATTATGTAACGTTATACGTTATATGGTAATACTATATAACGTTATACGTTACAACGTAACAATATACAACGTTATAAGCTATTACGTAATAGTATATAACGTTATACATTATAACGTTACAATATACAATGTTATACGTTATAACGTAACAATATACAACGTTATACGTTAATACGTAATAGTATATAACGTTATACATTACATGGTAATACTATATAACGTTATACGGTAATACGTATTAGCATATAATGTTATACGTTATATGGTAATACTATATAACGTTATACGTCATTACGTAATAATACATAACGTTATACGTTATTACGTAATAATATACAACGTTATACTTAATATGCTAATACTATAGTAATTCTGCATAACGTTATACGTTATTTCGTAATAGTATATAACGTTATACGTTATATGGTAATACTATATAACGTTATACGTTATAGAGTAACGATATACAACATTATACGCTATTACGTAATAGTATATAACGTTATACATTATAACGTAACAATATACAACGTTATACGTAACATGCTAATACTATCGTAATTCTGTATAACGTTATACGTTATTTCGTAATAGTATATAACGTTAGACTTTATATGGTAATACTATATAACGTTATACGTTATATGGTAATACTATATAAAGTTATACGGTATAACGTAACAATATTCAACGTTATACGTTAATACGTAATAGTATATAACGTTATACATTATATGGTAATACTCTATAACGTTATACCTTATTACATAATAGTATATAACGTTATACGTTATGTGTTAATACTATATAACGTTATACGTAATGGCGTAACAATATGCAACGATATACGTTTTTATGTTATAGCATATATCGTAACACGTTACATGGTAATACTATATAACGTTATACGTTATTATGTAATAGCATATAACGTTTTACGTTATATGGTAATACTATATAACGTTATACGTTATTACGTAGTAGTATATAACGTTATACGTTTAACGTAACAATATAAAACGTTATACGTCATAACGTAACAATATACAACGTTATAATCTATTACGTAATAATATACAACGTTACATGTTATTACGTAATGGGACATATCGTTATAGATTATATGGTAATATATATCGTTATCCGTCATTACGTAACAATATACGTAATAGTATATACGTTATACGTCATTACGTAATAAGATACAACGTTATACGTTATTACGTAGTAATATACAACGTTATACGTTATTACGTAATAATATACAACGTTATACATAATATGCTAATACTATAGTAATTCTGCATAAGGTTATACGTTATTACGTAACAGTATATAACGTTATACGTTATATGGTAATACTATATAACGTTATACGTTATAGCGTAACGATATACAACATTATACGCTATTACGTAATACAATATAACGTTATACGTTATAACGTAACAATATACAACGTTATACGTTATTACGTAGTAATATACAACGTTTACATAATATGCTAATACTATAGTAATTCTGCATAACGTTATACGTTATTTCGTAATAGTATATAACGTTATACGTTATATGGTAATACTATATAACGTTATACGTTATAGCGTAACGATATACAACATTATACGCTATTATGTAATAGTATATAACGTTATACATTATAATGTAACAATATACAATATTATACGTTATAACGTAATAATATACAGCGTTATACGTAATATGCTAATACTATCGTAATTCTGTATATCGTTATACGTTATTTCGTAATAGTATATAACGTTAGACTTTATATGGTAATACTATATGACGTTGTACGTTATATGGTAATACTATATAAAGTTATACGGTATAACGTAACAATATTCAACGTTATACGTTAATACGTAATAGTATATAACGCTATACATTATATGGTAATACTATATAACGTTATACCTTATTACATAATAGTATATAACGCTATACGTTATGTGGTAATACTATATAACGTTATACGTAATAGCGTAACAATATGCAACGATATACGTTTTTACGTAATAGTATATATCGTAACACATTACATGGTAATACTATATAACGTTATACGTTATTACGTAATAGCATATAACGTTATACGTTATATGGTAATACTATATAACGTTATACGTTATTACGTATTAGTATATAACGTTATACGTTTTAACGTAACAATATACAACGTTATACGTCATAACGTAACAATATACAACGTTATACTCTATTACGTAATAATATACAACGTTATATGTTATTACGTAATGGGACATATCGTTATAGATTATATGGTAATATATATCGTTATACGTCATTACTTAACAATATACAACGTTATACGTCATTACGTAATAAGATACAACGTTATACGTTATTACGTAATAATATACAACGTTATAAGTAATATGCTAATACTATAGTAATTCTGCATAACGTTATACGTTATTTCGTAATAGTATATAACGTTATACGTTATATGGTAATACTATATAACGTTATACGTTTTTACGTAATAATATACAACGTTATACGTAATATGCTAATACTATGGTAATTCTGTACAACGTTATACGTTATTACGTAACAGTATATAACGTTATACGTTATATGGTAATATTATATAACGTTATACGTTATAGCGTAACAATATACAACATGATACGCTATTACGTAATAGTATACAACGTTATACATTCTAACGTAACAATATACAAAGTTATACGTTACAACGAAACAATATACAACGTTAAACGTAATATGCTAATACTATCGTAATTCTGTATATCGTTATACGTTATTTCGTAATAGTATATAACGTTAGACTTTATATGGTAATACTATATGACGTTGTACGTTATATGGTAATACTATATAAAGTTATACGGTATAACGTAACAATATTCAACGTTATACGTTAATACGTAATAGTATATAACGCTATACATTATATGGTAATACTATATAACGTTATACCTTATTACATAATAGTATATAACGCTATACGTTATGTGGTAATACTATATAACGTTATACGTAATAGCGTAACAATATGCAACGATATACGTTTTTACGTAATAGTATATATCGTAACACATTACATGGTAATACTATATAACGTTATACGTTATTACGTAATAGCATATAACGTTATACGTTATATGGTAATACTATATAACGTTATACGTTATTACGTATTAGTATATAACGTTATACGTTTTAACGTAACAATATACAACGTTATACGTCATAACGTAACAATATACAACGTTATACTCTATTACGTAATAATATACAACGTTATATGTTATTACGTAATGGGACATATCGTTATAGATTATATGGTAATATATATCGTTATACGTCATTACTTAACAATATACAACGTTATACGTCATTACGTAATAAGATACAACGTTATACGTTATTACGTAATAATATACAACGTTATAAGTAATATGCTAATACTATAGTAATTCTGCATAACGTTATACGTTATTTCGTAATAGTATATAACGTTATACGTTATATGGTAATACTATATAACGTTATACGTTTTTACGTAATAATATACAACGTTATACGTAATATGCTAATACTATGGTAATTCTGTACAACGTTATACGTTATTACGTAACAGTATATAACGTTATACGTTATATGGTAATATTATATAACGTTATACGTTATAGCGTAACAATATACAACATGATACGCTATTACGTAATAGTATACAACGTTATACATTCTAACGTAACAATATACAAAGTTATACGTTACAACGAAACAATATACAACGTTATACGTAATATGCTAATACTATCGTAATTCTGTATATCGTTATACGTTATTTCGTAATAGTATATAACGTTAGACTTTATATGGTAATACTATATGACGTTATACGTTATATGGTAATACTATATAACGTTATACGTTATAGCGTAACGATATACAACATTATACGCTATTACGTAATACTATATAACGTTATACGTTATAACGTAACAATATACAACGTTATACGTAATATGCTAATACTATCGTAATTCTGTATATCGTTATACGTTATTTCGTAATAGTATATAACGTTATACGTTATTTCGTAATAGTATATAACGTTATACGTTATATGGTAATACTATATAACGTTATACGTTATAGCGTAACGATATACAACATTATACGCTATTATGTAATAGTATATAACGTTATACATTATAATGTAACAATATACAATATTATACGTTATAACGTAATAATATACAACGTTATACGTAATATGCTAATACTATCGTAATTCTGTATATCGTTATACGTTATTTCGTAATAGTATATAACGTTAGACTTTATATGGTAATACTATATGACGTTATACGTTATATGGTAATACTATATAAAGTTATACGGTATAACGTAACAATATTCAACGTTATACGTTAATACGTAATAGTATATAACGCTATACATTATATGGTAATACTATATAACGTTATACCTTATTACATAATAGTATATAACGCTATACGTTATGTGGTAATACTATATAACGTTATACGTAATAGCGTAACAATATGCAACGATATACGTTTTTACGTAATAGTATATATCGTAACACATTACATGGTAATACTATATAACGTTATACGTTATAGCGTAACAATATACAACATGATACGCTATTACGTAATAGTATATAACGTTATACATTCTAAAGTAACAATATACAAAGTTATACGTTACAACGAAACAATATACAACGTTATACGTAATATGCTAATACTATCGTAATTCTGTATATCGTTATACGTTATTTCGTAATAGTATATAACGTTAGACTTTATATGGTAATACTATATGACGTTATACGTTATATGGTAATACTATATAAAGTTATACGGTATAACGTAACAATATTCAACGTTATACGTTAATACGTAATAGTATATAACGCTATACATTATATGGTAATACTATATAACGTTATACCTTATTACATAATAGTATATAACGTTATACGTTATGTGGTAATACTATATAACGTTATACGTAATGGCGTAACAATATGCAACGATATACTTTTTTATGTTATAGCATATATCGTAACACGTTACATGGTAATACTATATAACGTTATACGCTATTATGTAATAGCATATAACGTTTTACGTTATATGGTAATACTATATAACGTTATACGTTATTACGTAGTAGTATATAACGTTATACGTTTTAACGTAACAATATAAAACGTTATACGTCATAACGTAACAATATACAACGTTATAATCTATTACGTAATAATATACAACGTTACATGTTATTACGTAATGGGACATATCGTTATAGATTATATGGTAATATATATCGTTATCCGTCATTACGTAACAATATACGTAATAGTATATACGTTATACGTCATTACGTAATAAGATACAACGTTATACGTTATTACGTAGTAATATACAACGTTATAAGTCATATGCTAATACTACAGTAATTCTGCATAACGTTATACGTTATTTCGTAATAGTATATAACGTTATACGTTATATGGTAATACTATAAAACGTTATACGTTAATACGTATTAGCATATAATGTTATACGTTATATGGTAAACTATAAAACGTTATACGTTAATACGTATTAGCATATAATGTTATACGTTATATGGTAATACTATATAACGTTATACGTTATAGCGTAACGATATACAACATTATACGCTATTACGTAATACTATATAACGTTATACGTTATAACGTAACAATATACAACGTTATACGTTATTACGTAATAATATACAACGTTATACATAATATGCTAATACTATAGTAATTCTGCATAACGTTATACGTTATTTCGTAATAGTATATAACGTTATACGTTATATGGTAATACTATATAACGCTATACGTTAATACGTATTAGCATATAATGTTATACGTTATATGGTAATACTATATAACGTTATACGTTATTACGTAGTAGTATATAACGTTATACGTTATAACGTAAGAATATACAACGTTATACGTCATTACGTAATAATATACAACGTTATACGTTATTACGTAATAATATACAACGTTATACATAATATGCTAATACTATAGTAATTCTGCATAACGTTATACGTTATTACGTAACAGTATATAACGTTATACGTTATATGGTAACACTATATAACGTTATACGTTATAGCGTAACGATATACAACATTATACGCTATTACGTAATACTATATAACGTTATACGTTATAACGTAACAATATACAACGTTATACGCTATTACGTAATAGTATACAACGTTATACGTTATAACGTAGCAGTATACAACGTTATACGTAATATGCTAATACTATCGTAATTCTGTATAACGTTATACGTTATTTCGTAATAGTATATAACGTTATACGTTATATGGTAACACCATATAACGCTACACGTTATAACGTAACAATATATAATGTTATACGTTATTACATAGTAGTACATAACGTTATAAGTTATAACGTAACAATATACAACGTTATACGCTATTACGTAATAGTATACAACGTTATACGTTATAACGTACAATATACAATGTTATACGTAATATGCTAATACTATCGTAATTCTGTATAACGTTACACGTTATTTCATAATAGTATATAACGCTATACGTTATATGGTAATACTATATTACGTTATACGCTATTACGTAGTAGTATATACCGTTATACGTTATAACGTAACAGTATACAACGTTATACGTTATTACGTAATAATATACATCGTTATACTTAACAAGCTAGTACTATAGCAATTTTGCATAACTTTATACGTTATTTCGTAATAGTGAATAACGTTATACGTTATATGGTAATACTATATAACGTTATTTCGTAATATTATGTAACGTTATACGTTATATGGTAATACTATATAACGTTATACGTTACAACGTAACAATATACAACGTTATACGCTATTGAGTAATAATATACAACGTAATACGTTATTACGTAATAGTATATAACGTTATACATTATATGGTAATACTATATAATGTTATACGTTATAGCGTAACAATATACAATGTTATACGTTATAACGTAACAATATACAACGTTATACGTTAATACGTAATAGTATATAACGTTATACATTACATGGTAATACTATAGAACGTTATACGTTATTACGTATTAGTAAATAATGTTATACGTAATATGCTAATACTATCGTAATTCTGTATAACGTTACACGTTATTTCATAATAGTATATAACGCTATACGTTATATGGTAATACTATATAACGTTATACGTTATTACGTAGTAGTATATAACGTTATACGTTATAACGTAAGAATATACAACGTTATACGTCATTACGTAATAATATACAACGTTATACGTTATTACGTAATAATATACAACGTTATACATAATATGCTAATACTATAGTAATTCTGCATAACGTTATACGTTATTTCGTAATAGTACATAACGTTATACGTTATATGGTAATACTATATAACGTTATTTCGTAATATTATATAACGTTATACGTTATATGGTAATACTATATAACGTTATACGTTAATACGTAATAGTATATAACGTTATACGTTACATGGTAATGCTATATAACGTTATACGTTATTACGTAATAGTATATAACGTTATGCATTATAACGTTACAACATACAACGCTATACGCTATTGCGTAATAATATACAACGTAATACGTTATTACGTAATAGTATATAACGTCATTCATTATATGGTAATTCTATATAACGTTATACGTTATTACGTAATAGTATATAACGTTATACGTTATATGGTAATACTATATAAAGTTATACGTTACAACATAACAATATGCAACGTTATACGTTAATACGTAATAGTATATAACGTTATACATTATATGGTAATACTATATAACGTTATACGTTATTACGTAATAGTATATAACGTTATACATTATAACGTTAGATTATACAACGTTATATGTTATTGCGTAATAGTATATAACGTTATACGTTATATGGTAATCCCATATAACGTTATACGTTATAACGTAACAATATACAACGTTATACGTTATTACGTAATAGTATATAACGTTATACGTTACAACGTAACAGTATACAACGTTATACGCTATTGAGTAATAGTATGCAACGTTATTCGTTATTACGTAATAGTATATATCGTCATACGATATACTGTAATACTATATGACGCTATACGTTATTACGTAATAGTATATAACGTTATACGTTACATGGTAATGCTATATAACGTTATACGTTACATGGTAATGCTATATAACGTTATACGTTACATGGTAATGCTATATAACGTTATACGTTATTACGTAATAGTATATAACGTTATGCATTATAACGTTACAACATACAACGCTATACGCTATTGCGTAATAATATACAACGTAATACGTTATTACGTAATAGTATATAACGTTATACATTATATGGTAATACTATATAACGTTATACGTTATAGCGTAACAATATACAACGTTATACGCTATTCGGTAATAGTATATAACGTTATACATTATAGCGTAACAATATACAATGTTATACGTTATAACGTAACAATATACAACGTTATACGTTATTACGTAATAATATACAACGTTATACTTAACAAGCTAATACTATAGTAATTTTGCATAACTTTATACGTTATTTCGTAATAGTGTATAACGTTATACGTTATATGGTAATACTATATAACGTTATTTCGTAATATTATATAACGTTATACGTTATATGGTAATACTATATAACGTTATACGTTACAACGTAACAATATACAACGTTATACGCTATTACGTAATAGTATATAACGTTATACATTATAACGTAACAATATACAATGTTATACGTTATAACGTAACAATACACAACGTTATACGTTAATACGTAATAGTATATAAGGTTATACATTACATGGTAATACTATCTAACGTTATACGTTAAATCGTATTAGCATATATTGTTATACGTTATATGGTAATACTATATAACGTTATACGTCATTACGTAATAATATATAACGTTATAAGTTATTACGTAGTAATATACAACGTTATACTTAATATGCTAATACTATAGTAATTCTGCATAACGTTATACCTCATTACATAATAGTATGTAACGTTATACATTATGTGGTAATACTATATAACGTTATTCGTAATAGCGTAACAATATGCAACGATATACGTTTTTACGTAATAGTATATATCGTAACACGTTACATGGTAATGCTATATAACGTTATACGTTAATACGTAATAGTATATAACGTTGTACATTATATGGTAATACTATATAACGTTATACGTTATTACGTAATAGTATATAACGTTGTACATTTTAACGTTAGAATCTTACAACGATATATGTTATTGCGTAATAGTATATAACGTTATACGTTATATGGTAATACTATATAACGCTTTACGTTATAACGTAACAATATACAACATTATACGTTATTACGTAATAGTATATAACGTTATACGTTACAACGTAACAATATACAACGTTATACGCTATTGAGTAATAGTATGCAACGATATTCGTTATTACGTAATAGTATATATCGTCATACGATATACTGTAATACTATATGACGCTATACGTTATTACGTAATAGTATATAACGTTATACGTTACATGGTAATGCTATATAACGTTATACGTTATTACGTAATAGTATATACCGTTATGCATTATAACGTTACAACATACAATGCTATACGCTATTGCGTAATAATATACAACGTAATACGTTATTACGTAATAGTATATAACGTTATACATTATATGGTAATACTATATAGCGTTATACGTTATAGCGTAACAATATACAACGTTATACGCTATTACGTAATAGTATATAACGTTATACATTATAGCGTAACAATATACAATGTTATACGTTATAACGTAACAATATACAACGTTATTCGTTAATACGTAATAGTATATAACGTTATACATTACATGGTAATACTATAGAACGTTATACGTTATTACGTATTAGTATATAATGTTATACGTTATATGGTAATACTATATAACGTTATACGCTATTACGTAGTAGTATATACCGTTATACGTTATAACGTAACAATATACAACGTTATACGTTATTACGTAATAATATACATCGTTATACTTAACAAGCTAATACTATAGTAATTTTGCATAACTTTATACGTTATTTCGTAATAGTGAATAACGTTATACGTTATATGGTAATACTATATAACGTTATTTCGTAATATTATGTAACGTTATACGTTATATGGTAATACTGTATAACGTTATACGTTACAACGTAACAATATACAACGTTATAAGCTATTACGTAATAGTATATAACGTTATACATTATAACGTTACAATATACAATGTTATACGTTATGACGTAACAATATACAACGTTATACGTTAATACGTAATAGTATATAACGTTATACATTACATGGTAATACTATATAACGTTATACGGTAATACGTATTAGCATATAATGTTATACGTTATATGGTAATACTATATAACGTTATACGTTATTACGTAGTAGTATATAACGTTATACGTTATAACGTAAGAATATACAACGTTATACCTCATTACGTAATAATATACAACGTTAAACGTTATTACGTAATAATATACAACGTTTACATAATATGCTAATACTATAGTAATTCTGCATAACGTTATACGTTATTTCGTAATAGTATATAACGTTATACGTTATATGGTAATACTATATAACGTTATACGTTATAGCGTAACGATATACAACATTATACGCTATTACGTAATAGTATATAACGTTATACATAATAATGTAACAATATACAATGTTATACGTTATAACGTAATAATATACAACGTTATACGTAATATGCTAATACTATCGTAATTCTGTATATCGTTATACGTTATTTCGTAATAGTATATAACGTTAGACTTTATATGGTAATACTATATGACGTTATACGTTATATGGTAATACTATATAAAGTTATACGGTATAACGTAACAATATTCAACGTTATACGTTAATACGTAATAGTATATAACGCTATACATTATATGGTAATACTATATAACGTTATACCTTATTACATAATAGTATATAACGTTATACGTTATGTGGTAATACTATATAACGTTATACGTAATAGCGTAACAATATGCAACGATATACGCTTTTACGTAATAGTATATATCGTAACACATTACATGGTAATACTATATAACGTTATACGTTATTACGTAATAGCATATAACGTTATACGTTATATGGTAATACTATATAACGTTATACGTTATTACGTATTAGTATATAACGTTATACGTTTTAGCGTAACAATATACAACGTTATACGTCATAACGTAACAATATACAACGTTATACTCTATTACGTAATAATATACAACGTTATATGTTATTACGTAATGGGACATATCGTTATAGATTATATGGTAATATATATCGTTATACGTCATTACTTAAAAATATACAACGTTATACGTCATTACGTAATAAGATACAACGTTATACGTTATTACGTAATAATATACAACGTTATAAGTAATATGCTAATACTATAGTAATTCTGCATAACGTTATACGTTATTTCGTAATAGTATATAACGTTATACGTTATATGGTAATACTATATAACGTTATACGTTTTTACGTAATAATATACAACGTTATACATAATATGCTAATACTATTGTAATTCTGTACAACGTTATACGTTATTACGTAACAGTATATAACGTTATACGTTATATGGTAATACTATATAACGTTATACGTTATAGCGTAACAATATACAACATGATACGCTATTACGTAATAGTATATAACGTTATACATTCTAAAGTAACAATATACAAAGTTATACGTTACAACGAAACAATATACAACGTTATACGTAATATGCTAATACTATCGTAATTCTGTATATCGTTATACGTTATTTCGTAAGAGTATATAACGTTAGACTTTATATGGTAATACTATATGACGTTATACGTTATATGGTAATACTATATAAAGTTATACGGTATAACGTAACAATATTCAACGTTATACGTTAATACGTAATAGTATATAACGCTATACATTATATGGTAATACTATATAACGTTATACCTTATTACATAATAGTATATAACGTTATACGTTATGTGGTAATACTATATAACGTTATACGTAATGGCGTAACAATATGCAACGATATACTTTTTTATGTTATAGCATATATCGTAACACGTTACATGGTAATACTATATAACGTTATACGCTATTATGTAATAGCATATAACGTTTTACGTTATATGGTAATACTATATAACGTTATACGTTATTACGTAGTAGTATATAACGTTATACGTTTTAACGTAACAATATAAAACGTTATACGTCATAACGTAACAATATACAACGTTATAATCTATTACGTAATAATATACAACGTTACATGTTATTACGTAATGGGACATATCGTTATAGATTATATGGTAATATATATCGTTATCCGTCATTACGTAACAATATACGTAATAGTATATACGTTATACGTCATTACGTAATAAGATACAACGTTATACGTTATTACGTAGTAATATACAACGTTATAAGTCATATGCTAATACTACAGTAATTCTGCATAACGTTATACGTTATTTCGTAATAGTATATAACGTTATACGTTATATGGTAATACTATAAAACGTTATACGTTAATACGTATTAGCATATAATGTTATACGTTATATGGTAATACTATAAAACGTTATACGTTAATACGTATTAGCATATAATGTTATACGTTATATGGTAATACTATATAACGTTATACGTTATAGCGTAACGATATACAACATTATACGCTATTACGTAATACTATATAACGTTATACGTTATAACGTAACAATATACAACGTTATACGTTATTACGTAATAATATACAACGTTATACATAATATGCTAATACTATAGTAATTCTGCATAACGTTATACGTTATTTCGTAATAGTATATAACGTTATACGTTATATGGTAATACTATATAACGCTATACGTTAATACGTATTAGCATATAATGTTATACGTTATATGGTAATACTATATAACGTTATACGTTATTACGTAGTAGTATATAACGTTATACGTTATAACGTAAGAATATACAACCTTATACGTCATTACGTAATAATATACAACGTTAATCGTTATTACGTAATAATATACAACGTTATACATAATATGCTAATACTATAGTAATTCTGCATAACGTTATACGTTATTACGTAACAGTATATAACGTTATACGTTATATGGTAACACTATATAACGTTATACGTTATAGCGTAACGATATACAACATTATACGCTATTACGTAATACTATATAACGTTATACGTTATAACGTAACAATATACAACGTTATACGCTATTACGTAATAGTATACAACGTTATACGTTATAACGTAGCAGTATACAACGTTATACGTAATATGCTAATACTATCGTAATTCTGTATAACGTTATACGTTATTTCGTAATAGTATATAACGTTATACGTTATATGGTAACACCATATAACGCTACACGTTATAACGTAACAATATATAATGTTATACGTTATTACATAGTAGTACATAACGTTATAAGTTATAACGTAACAATATACAACGTTATACGCTATTACGTAATAGTATACAACGTTATACGTTATAACGTACAATATACAATGTTATACGTAATATGCTAATACTATCGTAATTCTGTATAACGTTACACGTTATTTCATAATAGTATATAACGCTATACGTTATATGGTAATACTATATAACGTTATACGCTATTACGTAGTAGTATATACCGTTATACGTTATAACGTAACAGTATACAACGTTATACGTTATTACGTAATAATATACATCGTTATACTTAACAAGCTAGTACTATAGCAATTTTGCATAACTTTATACGTTATTTCGTAATAGTGAATAACGTTATACGTTATATGGTAATACTATATAACGTTATTTCGTAATATTATGTAACGTTATGCGTTATATGGTAATACTATATAACGTTATACGTTACAACGTAACAATATACAACGTTATACGCTATTGAGTAATAATATACAACGTAATACGTTATTACGTAATAGTATATAACGTTATACATTATATGGTAATACTATATAATGTTATACGTTATAGCGTAACAATATACAATGTTATACGTTATAACGTAACAATATACAACGTTATACGTTAATACGTAATAGTATATAACGTTATACATTACATGGTAATACTATAGAACGTTATACGTTATTACGTATTAGTAAATAATGTTATACGTAATATGCTAATACTATCGTAATTCTGTATAACGTTACACGTTATTTCATAATAGTATATAACGCTATACGTTATATGGTAATACTATATAACGTTATACGTTATTACGTAGTAGTATATAACGTTATACGTTATAACGTAAGAATATACAACGT
This sequence comes from Bombus terrestris, assembly GCF_910591885.1. Lineage (NCBI taxonomy): Eukaryota > Metazoa > Arthropoda > Insecta > Hymenoptera > Apidae > Bombus > Bombus terrestris. Next base: position 4,412,061 of record NC_063285.1, read on the forward strand.
TATACGTCATTACGTAATAATATACAACGTTATACGTTATTACGTAATAATATACAACGTTATACATAATATGCTAATACTATAGTAATTCTGCATAACGTTATACGTTATTTCGTAATAGTACATAACGTTATACGTTATATGGTAATACTATATAACGTTATTTCGTAATATTATATAACGTTATACGTTATATGGTAATACTATATAACGTTATACGTTAATACGTAATAGTATATAACGTTATACGTTACATGGTAATGCTATATAACGTTATACGTTATTACGTAATAGTATATAACGTTATGCATTATAACGTTACAACATACAACGCTATACGCTATTGCGTAATAATATACAACGTAATACGTTATTACGTAATAGTATATAACGTTATTCATTATATGGTAATTCTATATAACGTTATACGTTATTACGTAATAGTATATAACGTTATACGTTATATGGTAATACTATATAAAGTTATACGTTACAACATAACAATATGCAACGTTATACGTTAATACGTAATAGTATATAACGTTATACATTATATGGTAATACTATATAACGTTATACGTTATTACGTAATAGTATATAACGTTATACATTATAACGTTACATTATACAACGTTATATGTTATTGCGTAATAGTATATAACGTTATACGTTATATGGTAATCCCATATAACGTTATACGTTATAACGTAACAATATACAACGTTATACGTTATTACGTAATAGTATATAACGTTATACGTTACAACGTAACAGTATACAACGTTATACGCTATTGAGTAATAGTATGCAACGTTATTCGTTATTACGTAATAGTATATATCGTCATACGATATACTGTAATACTATATGACGCTATACGTTATTACGTAATAGTATATAACGTTATACGTTACATGGTAATGCTATATAACGTTATACGTTACATGGTAATGCTATATAACGTTATACGTTACATGGTAATGCTATATAACGTTATACGTTATTACGTAATAGTATATAACGTTATGCATTATAACGTTACAACATACAACGCTATACGCTATTGCGTAATAATATACAACGTAATACGTTATTACGTAATAGTATATAACGTTATACATTATATGGTAATACTATATAACGTTATACGTTATAGCGTAACAATATACAACGTTATACGCTATTCGGTAATAGTATATAACGTTATACATTATAGCGTAACAATATACAATGTTATACGTTATAACGTAACAATATACAACGTTATACGTTATTACGTAATAATATACAACGTTATACTTAACAAGCTAATACTATAGTAATTTTGCATAACTTTATACGTTATTTCGTAATAGTGTATAACGTTATACGTTATATGGTAATACTATATAACGTTATTTCTTAATATTATATAACGTTATACGTTATATGGTAATACTATATAACGTTATACGTTACAACGTAACAATATACAACGTTATACGCTATTACGTAATAGTATATAACGTTATACATTATAACGTAACAATATACAATGTTATACGTTATAACGTAACAATACACAACGTTATACGTTAATACGTAATAGTATATAAGGTTATACATTACATGGTAATACTATCTAACGTTATACGTTAAATCGTATTAGCATATATTGTTATACGTTATATGGTAATACTATATAACGTTATACGTCATTACGTAATAATATATAACGTTATAAGTTATTACGTAATAATATACAACGTTATACTTAATATGCTAATACTATAGTAATTCTGCATAACGTTATACTTCATTACATAATAGTATGTAACGTTATACATTATGTGGTAATACTATATAACGTTATTCGTAATAGCGTAACAATATGCAACGATATACGTTTTTACGTAATAGTATATATCGTAACACGTTACATGGTAATGCTATATAACGTTATACGTTAATACGTAATAGTATATAACGTTGTACATTATATGGTAATACTATATAACGTTATACGTTATTACGTAATAGTATATAACGTTATACATTTTAACGTTAGAATCTTACAACGATATATGTTATTGCGTAATAGTATATAACGTTATACGTTATATGGTAATACTATATAACGTTATACGTTATAACGTAACAATATACAACATTATACGTTATTACGTAATAGTATATAACGTTATACGTTACAACGTAACAATATACAACGTTATACGCTATTGAGTAATAGTATGCAACGATATTCGTTATTACGTAATAGTATATATCGTCATACGATATACTGTAATACTATATGACGCTATACGTTATTACGTAATAGTATATAACGTTATACGTTACATGGTAATGCTATATAACGTTATACGTTATTACGTAATAGTATATAACGTTATGCATTATAACGTTACAACATACAATGCTATACGCTATTGCGTAATAATATACAACGTAATACGTTATTACGTAATAGTATATAACGTTATACATTATATGGTAATACTATATAGTGTTATACGTTATAGCGTAACAATATACAACGTTATACGCTATTACGTAATAGTATATAACGTTATACATTATAGCGTAACAATATACAATGTTATACGTTATAACGTAACAATATACAACGTTATTCGTTAATACGTAATAGTATATAACGTTATACATTACATGGTAATACTATAGAACGTTATACGTTATTACGTATTAGTATATAATGTTATACGTTATATGGTAATACTATATAACGTTATACGCTATTACGTAGTAGTATATACCGTTATACGTTATAACGTAACAATATACAACGTTATACGTTATTACGTAATAATATACATCGTTATACTTAACAAGCTAATACTATAGTAATTTTGCATAACTTTATACGTTATTTCGTAATAGTGAATAACGTTATACGTTATATGGTAATACTATATAACGTTATTTCGTAATATTATGTAACGTTATACGTTATATGGTAATACTGTATAACGTTATACGTTACAACGTAACAATATACAACGTTATAAGCTATTACGTAATAGTATATAACGTTATACATTATAACGTTACAATATACAATGTTATACGTTATAACGTAACAATATACAACGTTATACGTTAATACGTAATAGTATATAACGTTATACATTACATGGTAATACTATATAACGTTATACGGTAATACGTATTAGCATATAATGTTATACGTTATATGGTAATACTATATAACGTTATACGTTATTACGTAGTAGTATATAACGTTATACGTTATAACGTAAGAATATACAACGTTATACCTCATTACGTAATAATATACAACGTTAAACGTTATTACGTAATAATATACAACGTTTACATAATATGCTAATACTATAGTAATTCTGCATAACGTTACACGTTATTTCGTAATAGTATATAACGTTATACGTTATATGGTAATACTATATAACGTTATACGTTATAGCGTAACGATATACAACATTATACGCTATTACGTAATAGTATATAACGTTATACATTATAATGTAACAATATACAATGTTATACGTTATAACGTAATAATATACAACGTTATACGTAATATGCTAATACTATCGTAATTCTGTATATCGTTATACGTTATTTCGTAATAGTATATAACGTTAGACTTTATATGGTAATACTATATGACGTTATACGTTATATGGTAATACTATATAAAGTTATACGGTATAACGTAACAATATTCAACGTTATACGTTAATACGTAATAGTATATAACGCTATACATTATATGGTAATACTATATAACGTTATACCTTATTACATAATAGTATATAACGTTATACGTTATGTGGTAATACTATATAACGTTATACGTAATAGCGTAACAATATGCAACGATATACGCTTTTACGTAATAGTATATATCGTAACACATTACATGGTAATACTATATAACGTTATACGTTATTACGTAATAGCATATAACGTTATACGTTATATGGTAATACTATATAACGTTATACGTTATTACGTATTAGTATATAACGTTATACGTTTTAGCGTAACAATATACAACGTTATACGTCATAACGTAACAATATACAACGTTATACTCTATTACGTAATAATATACAACGTTATATGTTATTACGTAATGGGACATATCGTTATAGATTATATGGTAATATATATCGTTATACGTCATTACTTAAAAATATACAACGTTATACGTCATTACGTAATAAGATACAACGTTATACGTTATTACGTAATAATATACAACGTTATAAGTAATATGCTAATACTATAGTAATTCTGCATAACGTTATACGTTATTTCGTAATAGTATATAACGTTATACGTTATATGGTAATACTATATAACGTTATACGTTTTTACGTAATAATATACAACGTTATACATAATATGCTAATACTATTGTAATTCTGTACAACGTTATACGTTATTACGTAACAGTATATAACGTTATACGTTATATGGTAATACTATATAACGTTATACGTTATAGCGTAACAATATACAACATGATACGCTATTACGTAATAGTATATAACGTTATACATTCTAAAGTAACAATATACAAAGTTATACGTTACAACGAAACAATATACAACGTTATACGTACTATGCTAATACTATCGTAATTCTGTATATCGTTATACGTTATTTCGTAATAGTATATAACGTTAGACTTTATATGGTAATACTATATGACGTTATACGTTATATGGAAATACTATATAAAGTTATACGGTATAACGTAACAATATTCAACGTTATACGTTAATACGTAATAGTATATAACGCTATACATTATATGGTAATACTATATAACGTTATACCTTATTACATAATAGTATATAACGTTATACGTTATGTGGTAATACTATATAACGTTATACGTAATGGCGTAACAATATGCAACGATATACTTTTTTATGTCATAGCATATATCGTAACACGTTACATGGTAATACTATATAACGTTATACGCTATTATGTAATAGCATATAATGTTTTACGTTATATGGTAATACAATATAACGTTATACGTTATTACGTAGTAGTATATAACGTTATACGTTTTAACGTAACAATATAAAACGTTATACGTCATAACGTAACAATATACAACGTTATAATCTATTACGTAATAATATACAACGTTACATGTTATTACGTAATGGGACATATCGTTATAGATTATATGGTAATATATATCGTTATCCGTCATTACGTAACAATATACGTAATAGTATATACGTTATACGTCATTACGTAATAAGATACAACGTTATACGTTATTACGTAGTAATATACAACGTTATAAGTCATATGCTAATACTACAGTAATTCTGCATAACGTTATACGTTATTTCGTAATAGTATATAACGTTATACGTTATATGGTAATACTATATAACGTTATACGTTAATACCTATTAGCATATAATGTTATACGTTATATGGTAATACTATATAACGTTATACGTTATTACGTAGTAGTATATAACGTTATACGTTATAACGTAAGAATATACAACGTTATACGTCATTACGTAATAATATACAACGTTATACGTTATTACGTAATAATATACAACGTTATACATAATATGCTAATACTATAGTAATTCTGCATAACGTTATACGTTATTACGTAACAGTATATAACGTTATACGTTATAGCGTAACGATATACAACATTATACGCTATTACGTAATACTATATAACGTTATACGTTATAACGTAACAATATACAACGTTATACGCTATTACGTAATAGTATACAACGTTATACGTTATTACGTAATAATATACATCGTTATACTTAACAAGCTAATACTATAGTAATTTCGCATAACTTTATACGTTATTTCGTAATAGTGAATAACGTTATACGTTATATGGTAATACTATATAACGTTATACGTTATAGAGTAACGATATACAACATTATACGCTATTACGTAATAGTATATAACGTTATACATTATAACGTAACAATATACAACGTTATACGTAATATGCTAATACTATCGTAATTCTGTATAACGTTATACGTTATTTCGTAATAGTATATAACGTTAGACTTTATATGGTAATACTATATAACGTTATACGTTATATGGTAATACTATATAAAGTTATACGGTATAACGTAACAATATTCAACGTTATACGTTAATACGTAATAGTATATAACGTTATACATTATATGGTAATACTCTATAACGTTATACCTTATTACATAATAGTATATAACGTTATACGTTATGTGTTAATACTATATAACGTTATACGTAATGGCGTAACAATATGCAACGATAAACGTTTTTATGTTATAGCATATATCGTAACACGTTACATGGTAATACTATATAACGTTATACGTTATTATGTAATAGCATATAACGTTTTACGTTATATGGTAATACTATATAACGTTATACGTTATTACGTAGTAGTATATAACGTTATACGTTTAACGTAACAATATAAAACGTTATACGTCATAACGTAACAATATACAACGTTATAATCTATTACGTAATAATATACAACGTTACATGTTATTACGTAATGGGACATATCGTTATAGATTATATGGTAATATATATCGTTATCCGTCATTACGTAACAATATACGTAATAGTATATACGTTATACGTCATTACGTAATAAGATACAACGTTATACGTTATTACGTAGTAATATACAACGTTATACGTTATTACGTAATAATATACAACGTTATACATAATATGCTAATACTATAGTAATTCTGCATAACGTTATACGTTATTACGTAACAGTATATAACGTTATACGTTATATGGTAATACTATATAACGTTATACGTTATAGCGTAACGATATACAACATTATACGCTATTACGTAATACTATATAACGTTATACGTTATAACGTAACAATATACAACGTTATACGTTATTACGTAATAATATACAACGTTATACTTAACAAGCTAATACTATAGTAATTTTGCATAACTTTATACGTTATTTCGTAATAGTGTATAACGTTATACGTTATATGGTAATACTATATAACGTTATTTCGTAATATTATATAACGTTATACGTTATATGGTAATACTATATAACGTTATACGTTACAACGTAACAATATACAACGTTATACGCTATTACGTAATAGTATATAACGTTATACATTATAACGTAACAATATACAATGTTATACGTTATAACGTAACAATACACAACGTTATACGTTAATACGTAATAGTATATAAGGTTATACATTACATGGTAATACTATCTAACGTTATACGTTAAATCGTATTAGCATATATTGTTATACGTTATATGGTAATACTATATAACGTTATACGTCATTACGTAATAATATATAACGTTATAAGTTATTACGTAATAATATACAACGTTATACTTAATATGCTAATACTATAGTAATTCTGCATAACGTTATACCTCATTACATAATAGTATGTAACGTTATACATTATGTGGTAATACTATATAACGTTATTCGTAATAGCGTAACAATATGCAACGATATACGTTTTTACGTAATAGTATATATCGTAACACGTTACATGGTAATGCTATATAACGTTATACGTTAATACGTAATAGTATATAACGTTGTACATTATATGGTAATACTATATAACGTTATACGTTATTACGTAATAGTATATAACGTTATACATTTTAACGTTAGAATCTTACAACGATATATGTTATTGCGTAATAGTATATAACGTTATACGTTATATGGTAATACTATATAACGTTATACGTTATAACGTAACAATATACAACATTATACGTTATTACGTAATAGTATATAACGTTATACATTACAACGTAACAATATACAACGTTATACGCTATTGAGTAATAGTATGCAACGATATTCGTTATTACGTAATAGTATATATCGTCATACGATATACTGTAATACTATATGACGCTATACGTTATTACGTAATAGTATATAACGTTATACGTTACATGGTAATGCTATATAACGTTATACGTTATTACGTAATAGTATATAACGTTATGCATTATAACGTTACAACATACAATGCTATACGCTATTGCGTAATAATATACAACGTAATACGTTACTACGTAATAGTATATAACGTTATACATTATATGGTAATACTATATAACGTTATACGTTATAGCGTAACAATATACAACGTTATACGCTATTACGTAATAGTATATAGCGTTATACATTATAGCGTAACAATATACAATGTTATACGTTATAACGTAACAATATACAACGTTATTCGTTAATACGTAATAGTATATAACGTTATACATTACATGGTAATACTATAGAACGTTATACGTTATTACGTATTAGTATATAATGTTATACGTTATATGGTAATACTATATAACGTTATACGCTATTACGTAGTAGTATATACCGTTATACGTTATAACGTAACAATATACAACGTTATACGTTATTACGTAATAATATACATCGTTATACTTAACAAGCTAATACTATAGTAATTTTGCATAACATTATACGTTATTTCGTAATAGTGAATAACGTTATACGTTATATGGTAATACTATATAACGTTATTTCGTAATATTATGTAACGTTATACGTTATATGGTAATACTGTATAACGTTATACGTTACAACGTAACAATATACAACGTTATAAGCTATTACGTAATAGTATATAACGTTATACATTATAACGTTACAATATACAATGTTATACGTTATAACGTAACAATATACAACGTTATACGTTAATACGTAATAGTATATAACGTTATACATTACATGGTAATACTATATAACGTTATACGGTAATACGTATTAGCATATAATGTTATACGTTATATGGTAATACTATATAACGTTATACGTTATTACGTAGTAGTATATAACGTTATACGTTATAACGTAAGAATATACAACGTTATACCTCATTACGTAATAATATACAACGTTAAACGTTATTACGTAATAATATACAACGTTTACATAATATGCTAATACTATAGTAATTCTGCATAACGTTATACGTTATTTCGTAATAGTATATAACGTTATACGTTATATGCTAATACTATATAACGTTATACGTTATAGCGTAACGATATACAACATTATACGCTATTACGTAATAGTATATAACGTTATACATTATAATGTAACAATATACAATGTTATACGTTATAACGTAATAATATACAACGTTATACGTAATATGCTAATACTATCGTAATTCTGTATATCGTTATACGTTATTTCGTAATAGTATATACCGTTAGACTTTATATGGTAATACTATATGACGTTATACGTTATATGGTAATACTATATAAAGTTATACGGTATAACGTAACAATATTCAACGTTATACGTTAATACGTAATAGTATATAACGCTATACATTATATGGTAATACTATATAACGTTATACCTTATTACATAATAGTATATAACGTTATACGTTATGTGGTAATACTATATAACGTTATACGTAATAGCGTAACAATATGCAACGATATACGCTTTTACGTAATAGTATATATCGTAACACATTACATGGTAATACTATATAACGTTATACGTTATTACGTAATAGCATATAACGTTATACGTTATATGGTAATACTATATAACGTTATACGTTATTACGTATTAGTATATAACGTTATACGTTTTAGCGTAACAATATACAACGTTATACGTCATAACGTAACAATATACAACGTTATACTCTATTACGTAATAATATACAACGTTATATGTTATTACGTAATGGGACATATCGTTATAGATTATATGGTAATATATATCGTTATACGTCATTACTTAAAAATATACAACGTTATACGTCATTACGTAATAAGATACAACGTTATACGTTATTACGTAATAATATACAACGTTATAAGTAATATGCTAATACTATAGTAATTCTGCATAACGTTATACGTTATTTCGTAATAGTATATAACGTTATACGTTATATGGTAATACTATATAACGTTATACGTTTTTACGTAATAATATACAACGTTATACGTAATATGCTAATACTATTGTAATTCTGTACAACGTTATACGTTATTACGTAACAGTATACAACGTTATACGTTATATGGTAATACTATATAACGTTATACGTTATAGCGTAACCATATACAACATGATACGCTATTACGTAATAGTATATAACGTTATACATTCTAAAGTAACAATATACAAAGTTATACGTTACAACGAAACAATATACAACGTTATACGTACTATGCTAATACTATCGTAATTCTGTATATCGTTATACGCTATTTCGTAATAGTATATAACGTTAGACTTTATATGGTAATACTATATGACGTTATACGTTATATGGAAATACTATATAAAGTTATACGGTATAACGTAACAATATTCAACGTTATACGTTAATACGTAATAGTATATAACGCTATACGTTATATGGTAATACTATATAACGTTATACCTTATTACATAATAGTATATAACGTTATACGTTATGTGGTAATACTATATAACGTTATACGTAATGGCGTAACAATATGCAACGATATACTTTTTTATGTCATAGCATATATCGTAACACGTTACATGGTAATACTATATAACGTTATACGCTATTATGTAATAGCATATAACGTTTTACGTTATATGGTAATACTATATAACGTTATACGTTATTACGTAGTAGTATATAACGTTATACGTTTTAACGTAACAATATAAAACGTTATACGTCATAACGTAACAATATACAACGTTATAATCTATTACGTAATAATATACAACGTTACATGTTATTACGTAATGGGACATATCGTTATAGATTATATGGTAATATATATCGTTATCCGTCATTACGTAACAATATACGTAATAGTATATACGTTATACGTCATTACGTAATAAGATACAACGTTATACGTTATTACGTAGTAATATACAACGTTATAAGTCATATGCTAATACTACAGTAATTCTGCATAACGTTATACGTTATTTCGTAATAGTATATAACGTTATACGTTATATGGTAATACTATATAACGTTATACGTTAATACCTATTAGCATATAATGTTATACGTTATATGGTAATACTATATAACGTTATACGTTATTACGTAGTAGTATATAACGTTATACGTTATAACGTAAGAATATACAACGTTATACGTCATTACGTAATAATATACAACGTTATACGTTATTACGTAATAATATACAACGTTATACATAATATGCTAATACTATAGTAATTCTGCATAACGTTATACGTTATTACGTAACAGTATATAACGTTATACGTTATATGGTAATACTATATAACGTTATACGTTATAGCGTAACGATATACAACATTATACGCTATTACGTAATACTATATAACGTTATACGTTATAACGTAACAATATACAACGTTATACGCTATTACGTAATAGTATACAACGTTATACGTTATTACGTAATAATATACATCGTTATACTTAACAAGCTAATACTATAGTAATTTCGGATAACTTTATACGTTATTTCGTAATAGTGAATAACGTTATACGTTATATGGTAATAATATATAACGTTATTTCGTAATATTATGTAACGTTATACGTTATATGGTAATACTATATAACGTTATACGTTACAACGTAACAATATACAACGTTATAAGCTATTACGTAATAGTATATAACGTTATACATTATAACGTTACAATATACAATGTTATACGTTATAACGTAACAATATACAACGTTATACGTTAATACGTAATAGTATATAACGTTATACATTACATGGTAATACTATATAACGTTATACGGTAATACGTATTAGCATATAATGTTATACGTTATATGGTAATACTATATAACGTTATACGTCATTACGTAATAATATATAACGTTATACGTTATTACGTAATAATATACAACGTTATACTTAATATGCTAATACTATAGTAATTCTGCATAACGTTATACGTTATTTCGTAATAGTATATAACGTTATACGTTATATGGTAATACTATATAACGTTATACGTTATAGAGTAACGATATACAACATTATACGCTATTACGTAATAGTATATAACGTTATACATTATAACGTAACAATATACAACGTTATACGTAATATGCTAATACTATCGTAATTCTGTATAACGTTATACGTTATTTCGTAATAGTATATAACGTTAGACTTTATATGGTAATACTATATAACGTTATACGTTATATGGTAATACTATATAAAGTTATACGGTATAACGTAACAATATTCAACGTTATACGTTAATACGTAATAGTATATAACGTTATACAGTATATGGTAATACTCTATAACGTTATACCTTATTACATAATAGTATATAACGTTATACGTTATGTGTTAATACTATATAACGTTATACGTAATGGCGTAACAATATGCAACGATATACGTTTTTATGTTATAGCATATATCGTAACACGTTACATGGTAATACTATATAACGTTATACGTTATTATGTAATAGCATATAACGTTTTACGTTATATGGTAATACTATATAACGTTATACGTTATTACGTAGTAGTATATAACGTTATACGTTTAACGTAACAATATAAAACGTTATACGTCATAACGTAACAATATACAACGTTATAATCTATTACGTAATAATATACAACGTTACATGTTATTACGTAATGGGACATATCGTTATAGATTATATGGTAATATATATCGTTATCCGTCATTACGTAACAATATACGTAATAGTATATACGTTATACGTCATTACGTAATAAGATACAACGTTATACGTTATTACGTAGTAATATACAACGTTATACGTTATTACGTAATAATATACAACGTTATACATAATATGCTAATACTATAGTAATTCTGCATAACGTTATACGTTATTACGTAACAGTATATAACGTTATACGTTATATGGTAATACTATATAACGTTATACGTTATAGCGTAACGATATACAACATTATACGCTATTACGTAATACTATATAACGTTATACGTTATAACGTAACAATATACAACGTTATACGTTATTACGTAATAATATACAACGTTTACATAATATGCTAATACTATAGTAATTCTGCATAACGTTATACGTTATTTCGTAATAGTATATAACGTTATACGTTATATGGTAATACTATATAACGTTATACGTTATAGCGTAACGATATACAACATTATACGCTATTATGTAATAGTATATAACGTTATACATTATAATGTAACAATATACAATATTATACGTTATAACGTAATAATATAAAGCGTTATACGTAATATGCTAATACTATCGTAATTCTGTATATCGTTATACGTTATTTCGTAATAGTATATAACGTTAGACTTTATATGGTAATACTATATGACGTTATACGTTATATGGTAATACTATATAAAGTTATACGGTATAACGTAACAATATTCAACGTTATACGTTAATACGTAATAGTATATAACGCTATACATTATATGGTAATACTATATAACGTTATACCTTATTACATAATAGTATATAACGCTATACGTTATGTGGTAATACTATATAACGTTATACGTAATAGCGTAACAATATGCAACGATATACGTTTTTACGTAATAGTACATATCGTAACACATTACATGGTAATACTATATAACGTTATACGTTATTACGTAATAGCATATAACGTTATACGTTATATGGTAATACTATATAACGTTATACGTTATTACGTATTAGTATATAACGTTATACGTTTTAACGTAACAATATACAACGTTATACGTCATAACGTAACAATATACAACGTTATACTCTATTACGTAATAATATACAACGTTATATGTTATTACGTAATGGGACATATCGTTATAGATTATATGGTAATATATATCGTTATACGTCATTACTTAACAATATACAACGTTATACGTCATTACGTAATAAGATACAACGTTATACGTTATTACGTAATAATATACAACGTTATAAGTAATATCCTAATACTATAGTAATTCTGCATAACGTTATACGTTATTTCGTAATAGTATATAACGTTATACGTTATATGGTAATACTATATAACGTTATACGTTTTTACGTAATAATATACAACGTTATACGTAATATGCTAATACTATGGTAATTCTGTACAACGTTATACGTTATTACGTAACAGTATATAACGTTATACGTTATATGGTAATACTATATAACGTTATACGTTATAGCGTAACAATATACAACATGATACGCTATTACGTAATAGTATATAACGTTATACATTCTAAAGTAACAATATACAAAGTTATACGTTACAACGAAACAATATACAACGTTATACGTAATATGCTAATACTATCGTAATTCTGTATATCGTTATACGTTATTTCGTAATAGTATATAACGTTAGACTTTATATGGTAATACTATATGACGTTATACGTTATATGGTAATACTATATAACGTTATACGTTATAGCGTAACGATATACAACATTATACGCTATTACGTAATACTATATAACGTTATACGTTATAACGTAACAATATACAACGTTATACGTTATTACGTAATAATATACAACGTTTACATAATATGCTAATACTATAGTAATTCTGCATAACGTTATACGTTATTTCGTAATAGTATATAACGTTATACGTTATATGGTAATACTATATAACGTTATACGTTATAGCGTAACGATATACAACATTATACGCTATTATGTAATAGTATATAACGTTATACATTATAATGTAACAATATACAATATTATACGTTATAACGTAATAATATACAACGTTATACGTAATATGCTAATACTATCGTAATTCTGTATATCGTTATACGTTATTTCGTAATAGTATATAACGTTAGACTTTATATGGTAATACTATATGACGTTATACGTTATATGGTAATACTATATAAAGTTATACGGTATAACGTAACAATATTCAACGTTATACGTTAATACGTAATAGTATATAACGCTATACATTATATGGTAATACTATATAACGTTATACCTTATTACATAATAGTATATAACGCTATACGTTATGTGGTAATACTATATAACGTTATACGTAATAGCGTAACAATATGCAACGATATACGTTTTTACGTAATAGTAGATATCGTAACACATTACATGGTAATACTATATAACGTTATACGTTATTACGTAATAGCATATAACGTTATACGTTATATGGTAATACTATATAACGTTATACGTTATTACGTATTAGTATATAACGTTATACGTTTTAACGTAACAATATACAACGTTATACGTCATAACGTAACAATTTACAACGTTATACTCTATTACGTAATAATATACAACGTTATATGTTATTACGTAATGGGACATATCGTTATAGATTATATGGTAATATATATCGTTATACGTCATTACTTAACAATATACAACGTTATACGTCATTACGTAATAAGATACAACGTTATACGTTATTACGTAATAATATACAACGTTATAAGTAATATGCTAATACTATAGTAATTCTGCATAACGTTATACGTTATTTCGTAATAGTATATAACGTTATACGTTATATGGTAATACTATATAACGTTATACGTTTTTACGTAATAATATACAACGTTATACGTAATATGCTAATACTATGGTAATTCTGTACAACGTTATACGTTATTACGTAACAGTATATAACGTTATACGTTATATGGTAATACTATATAACGTTATACGTTATAGCGTAACAATATACAACATGATACGCTATTACGTAATAGTATATAACGTTATACATTCTAAAGTAACAATATACAAAGTTATACGTTACAACGAAACAATTTACAACGTTATACGTAGTATGCTAATACTATCGTAATTCTGTATATCGTTATACGTTATTTCGTAATAGTATATAACGTTAGACTTTATATGGTAATACTATATGACGTTATACGTTATATGGTAATACTATATAAAGTTATACGGTATAGCGTAACAATATTCAACGTTATACGTTAATACGTAATAGTATATAACGCTATACATTATATGGTAATACTATATAACGTTATACCTTATTACATAATAGTATATAACGTTATACGTTATGTGGTAATACTATATAACGTTATACGTAATGGCGTAACAATATGCAACGATATACTTTTTTATGTTATAGCATATATCGTAACACGTTACATGGTAATACTATATAACGTTATACGCTATTATGTAATAGCATATAACGTTTTACGTTATATGGTAATACTATATAACGTTATACGTTATTACGTAGTAGTATATAACGATATACGTTTTAACGTAACAATATAAAACGTTATACGTCATAACGTAACAATATACAACGTTATAATCTATTACGTAATAATATACAACGTTACATGTTATTACGTAATGGGACATATCGTTATAGATTATATGGTAATATATATCGTTATCCGTCATTACGTAACAATATACGTAATAGTATATACGTTATACGTCATTACGTAATAAGATACAACGTTATACGTTATTACGTAGTAATATACAACGTTATAAGTCATATGCTAATACTACAGTAATTCTGCATAACGTTATACGTTATTTCGTAATAGTATATAACGTTATACGTTATATGGTAATACTATAAAACGTTATACGTTAATACGTATTAGCATATAATGTTATACGTTATATGGTAATACTATAAAACGTTATACGTTAATACGTATTAGCATATAATGTTATACGTTATATGGTAATACTATATAACGTTATACGTTATAGCGTAACGATATACAACATTATACGCTATTACGTAATACTATATAACGTTATACGTTATAACGTAACAATATACAACGTTATACGTTATTACGTAATAATATACAACGTTATACATAATATGCTAATACTATAGTAATTCTGCATAACGTTATACGTTATTTCGTAATAGTATATAACGTTATACGTTATATGGTAATACTATATAACGCTATACGTTAATACGTATTAGCATATAATGTTATACGTTATATGGTAATACTATATAACGTTATACGTTATTACGTAGTAGTATATAACGTTATACGTTATAACGTAAGAATATACAACCTTATACGTCATTACGTAATAATATACAACGTTAATCGTTATTACGTAATAATATACAACGTTATACATAATATGCTAATACTATAGTAATTCTGCATAACGTTATACGTTATTACGTAACAGTATATAACGTTATACGTTATATGGTAACACTATATAACGTTATACGTTATAGCGTAACGATATACAACATTATACGCTATTACGTAATACTATATAACGTTATACGTTATAACGTAACAATATACAACGTTATACGCTATTACGTAATAGTATACAACGTTATACGTTATAACGTAGCAGTATACAACGTTATACGTAATATGCTAATACTATCGTAATTCTGTATAACGTTATACGTTATTTCGTAATAGTATATAACGTTATACGTTATATGGTAACACCATATAACGCTACACGTTATAACGTAACAATATATAATGTTATACGTTATTACATAGTAGTACATAACGTTATAAGTTATAACGTAACAATATACAACGTTATACGCTATTACGTAATAGTATACAACGTTATACGTTATAACGTACAATATACAATGTTATACGTAATATGCTAATACTATCGTAATTCTGTATAACGTTACACGTTATTTCATAATAGTATATAACGCTATACGTTATATGGTAATACTATATAACGTTATACGCTATTACGTAGTAGTATATACCGTTATACGTTATAACGTAACAGTATACAACGTTATACGTTATTACGTAATAATATACAACGTTATACATAATATGCTAATACTATAGTAATTCTGCATAACGTTATACGTTATTACGTAACAGTATATAACGTTATACGTTATATGGTAATACTATATAACGTTATACGTTATAGCGTAACGATATACAACATTATACGCTATTACGTAATACTATATAACGTTATACGTTATAACGTAACAATATACAACGTTATACGTTATTACGTAATAATATACAACGTTATACATAATATGCTAATACTATAGTAATTCTTCATAACGTTATACGTTATTTCGTAATAGTATATAACGTTATACGTTATATGGTAATACTATATAACGTTATACGTTAATACGTATTAGCATATAATGTTATACGTTATATGGTAATACTATATATCGTTATACGTTATTACGTAGTAGTATATAACGTTATACGTTATAACGTAAGAATATACAACGTTATACGTCATTACGTAATAATATACAACGTTATACGTTATTACGTAATAATATACAACGTTATACATAATATGCTAATACTATAGTAATTCTGCATAACGTTATACGTTATTACGTAACAGTATATAACGTTATACGTTATATGGTAACACTATATAACGTTATACGTTATAGCGTAACGATATACAACATTATACGCTATTACGTAATACTATATAACGTTATACGTTATAACGTAACAATATACAACGTTATACGCTATTACGTAATAGTATACAACGTTATACGTTATAACGCAGCAGTATACAACGTTATACGTAATATGCTAATACTATCGTAATTCTGTATAACGTTATACGTTATTTCGTAATAGTATATAACGTTATACGTTATATGGTAACACCATATAACGCTACACGTTATAACGTAACAATATATAATGTTATACGTTATTACATAGTAGTACATAACGTTATAAGTTATAACGTAACAATATACAACGTTATACGCTATTACGTAATAGTATACAACGTTATACGTTATAACGTACAATATACAATGTTATACGTAATATGCTAATACTATCGTAATTCTGTATAACGTTACACGTTATTTCATAATAGTATATAACGCTATACGTTATATGGTAATACTATATAACGTTATACGCTATTACGTAGTAGTATATACCGTTATACGTTATAACGTAACAGTATACAACGTTATACGTTATTACGTAATAATATACATCGTTATACTTAACAAGCTAGTACTATAGTAATTTTGCATAACTTTATACGTTATTTCGTAATAGTGAATAACGTTGTACGTTATATGGTAATACTATATAACGTTATTTCGTAATATTATGTAACGTTATACGTTATATGGTAATACTATATAACGTTATACGTTACAACGTAACAATATACAACGTTATACGCTATTGAGTAATAATATACAACGTAATACGTTATTACGTAATAGTATATAACGTTATACATTATATGGTAATACTATATAATGTTATACGTTATAGCGTAACAATATACAATGTTATACGTTATAACGTAACAATATACAACGTTATACGTTAATACGTAATAGTATATAACGTTATACATTACATGGTAATACTATAGAACGTTATACGTTATTACGTATTAGTAAATAATGTTATACGTAATATGCCAATACTATCGTAATTCTGTATAACGTTACACGTTATTTCATAATAGTATATAACGCTATACGTTATATGGTAATACTATATAACGTTATACGTTATTACGTAGTAGTATATAACGTTATACGTTATAACGTAAGAATATACAACGTTATACGTCATTACGTAATAATATACAACGTTATACGTTATTACGTAATAATATACAACGTTATACATAATATGCTAATACTATAGTAATTCTGCATAACGTTATACGTTATTACGTAATAGTATATAACGTTATACATTATATCGTTACAATATACAATGTTATACGTTATAACGTAACAATATACAACGTTATACGTTAATACGTAATAGTATAAAACGTTATACATTACATGGTAATACTATATAACGTTATACGGTAATACGTATTAGCATATAATGTTATACGTTATATGGTAATACTATATAACGTTATACGTCATTACGTAATGATATATAACGTTATACGTTATTACGTAATAATATACAACGTTATACTTAATATGCTAATACTATAGTAATTCTGAATAACGTTATACGTTATTTCGTAATAGTATATAACGTTATTTCGTTATATGGTAATACTATATAACGTTATACGTTATAGAGTAACGATATACAACATTATACGCTATTACGTAATAGTATATAACGTTATACATTATAACGTAACAATATACAATGTTATACGTTATAACGTAACAATATACAACGTTATAAGTAATATGCTAATACTATCGTAATTCTGTATATCGTTATACGATATTTCGTAATAGTATATAACGTTAGACTTTATATGGTAATACTATATAACGTTATACGTTATATGGTAATACTATATAAAGTTATACGGTATAACGTAACAATAGTCAACGTTATACGTTAATACGTAATAGTATATAACGTTATACATTATATGGTAATACTATATAACGTTATACCTCATTACATAATAGTATGTAACGTTATACATTATGTGGTAATACTATATAACGTTATACGTTATAACGTAAGAATATACAACGTTATACGTCATTACGTAATAATATACAACGTTATACTTAATATGCTAATACTATAGTAATTCTGAATAACGTTATACGTTATTTCGTAATAGTATATAACGTTATTTCGTTATATGGTAATACTATATAACGTTATACGTTATAGAGTAACGATATACAACATTATACGCTATTACGTAATAGTATATAACGTTATACATTATAATGTAACAATATACAATGTTATACGTTATAACGTAATAATATACAACGTTATACGTAATATGCTAATACTATCGTAATTCTGTATATCGTTATACGTTATTTCGTAATAGTATATAACGTTAAACTTTATATGGTAATACTATATGACGTTATACGTTATATGGTAATACTATATAAAGTTATACGGTATAACGTAACAATATTCAACGTTATACGTTAATACGTAATAGTATATAACGCTATACATTATATGGTAATACTATATAACGTTATACCTTATTACATAATAGTATATAACGTTATACGTTATGTGGTAATACTATATAACGTTATACGTAATAGCGTAACAATATGCAACGATATACGTTTTTACGTAATAGTATATATCGTAACACATTACATGGTACATATTACACATTACATATACATTACATATTACATATACATACATACATACATATATATACATACATACACATTACATATAACGTTATACGTTATTACGTAATAGCATATAACGTTGTACGTTATATGGTAATACTATATAACGTTATACGTTATTACGTATTAGTATATAACGTTATACGTTTTAACGTAACAATATACAACGTTATACGTCATAACGTAACAATATACAACGTTATACTCTATTACGTAATAATATACAACGTTATATGTTATTACGTAATGGGACATATCGTTATAGATTATATGGTAATATATATCGTTATACGTCATTACTTAACAATATACAACGTTATACGTCATTACGTAATAAGATTCAACGTTATACGTTATTACGTAATAATATACAACGTTATAAGTAATACGCTAATACTATAGTAATTCTGTACAACGTTATACGTTATTACGTAACAGTATATAACGTTATACGTTATATGGTAATGTTATATAACGTTATACGTTATAGCGTAACAATATACAACATGATACGCTATTACGTAATAGTATATAACGTTATACATTCTAAAGTAACAATATACAAAGTTATACGTTACAACGAAACAATATACAACGTTATACGTAATATGCTAATACTATCGTAATTCTGTATATCGTTATACGTTATTTCGTAATAGTATATAACGTTAGACTTTATATGGTAATACTATATGACGTTATACGTTATATGGTAATACTATATAAAGTTATACGGTATAACGTAACAATATTCAACGTTATACGTTAATACGTAATAGTATATAACGCTATACATTATATGGTAATACTATATAACGTTATACCTTATTACATAATAGTATATAACGTTATACGTTATGTGGTAATACTATATAACGTTATACGTAATGGCGTAACAATATGCAACGATATACTTTTTTATGTTATAGCATATATCGTAACACGTTACATGGTAATACTATATAACGTTATACGCTATTATGTAATAGCATATAACGTTTTACGTTATATGGTAATACTATATAACGTTATACGTTATTACGTAGTAGTATATAACGTTATACGTTTTAACGTAACAATATAAAACGTTATACGTCATAACGTAACAATATACAACGTTATAATCTATTACGTAATAATATACAACGTTACATGTTATTACGTAATGGGACATATCGTTATAGATTATATGGTAATATATATCGTTATCCGTCATTACGTAACAATATACGTAATAGTATATACGTTATACGTCATTACGTGATAAGATACAACGTTATACGTTATTACGTAGTAATATACAACGTTATAAGTCATATGCTAATACTACAGTAATTCTGCATAACGTTATACGTTATTTCGTAATAGTATATAACGTTATACGTTATATGGTAATACTATATAACGTTATACGTTATTACGTAGTAGTATATAACGTTATACGTTATAACGTAAGAATATACAACGTTATACGTCATTACGTAATAATATACAACGTTATACGTTATTACGTAATAATATACAACGTTATACATAATATGCTCATACTATAGTAATTCTGCATAACGTTATACGTTATTACGTAACAGTATATAACGTTATACGTTATATGG
The DNA here is from genome assembly GCF_910591885.1 of Bombus terrestris. Lineage (NCBI taxonomy): Eukaryota > Metazoa > Arthropoda > Insecta > Hymenoptera > Apidae > Bombus > Bombus terrestris. The sequence goes on from NC_063285.1 coordinate 4,434,975, forward strand.
TAATACTATATAACGTTATACGTTATAGCGTAACGATATACAACATTATACGCTATTACGTAATACTATATAACGTTATACGTTATAACGTAACAATATACAACGTTATACGCTATTACGTAATAGTATACAACGTTATACGTTATTACGTAATAATATACATCGTTATACTTAACAAGCTAATACTATAGTAATTTTGCATAACTTTATACGTTATTTCGTAATAGTGAATAACGTTATACGTTATATGGTAATACTATATAACGTTATTTCGTAATATTATGTAACGTTATACGTTATATGGTAATACTATATAACGTTATACGTTACAACGTAACAATATACAACGTTATAAGCTATTACGTAATAGTATATAACGTTATACATTATAACGTTACAATATACAATGTTATACGTTATAACGTAACAATATACAACGTTATACGTTAATACGTAATAGTATATAACGTTATACATTACATGGTAATACTATATAACGTTATACGGTAATACGTATTAGCATATAATGTTATACGTTATATGGTAATACTATATAACGTTATACGTCATTACGTAATAATATATAACGTTATACGTTATTACGTAATAATATACAACGTTATACTTAATATGCTAATACTATAGTAATTCTGCATAACGTTATACGTTATTTCGTAATAGTATATAACGTTATACGTTATATGGTAATACTATATAACGTTATACGGTATAACGTAACAATAGTCAACGTTATACGTTAATACGTAATAGTATATAACGTTATACATTATATGGTAATATTATATAACATTATACCTCATTACATAATAGTATGTAACGTTATACATTATGTGGTAATACTATATAACGTTATACGTAATAGCGTAACAATATGCAACGATATACGTTTTTACGTAATAGTATATATCGTAACACCTTACATGGTAATGCTATATAACGTTATACGTTAATACGTGATAGTATATAACGTTATACATTATATGGTAATATTATATAACATTATACCTCATTACATAATAGTATGTAACGTTATACATTATGTGGTAATACTATATAACGTTATACGTAATAGCGTAACAATATGCAACGATATACGTTTTTACGTAATAGTATATATCGTAACACGTTACATGGTAATGCTATATAACGTTATACGTTAATACGTAATAGTATATAACGTTGTACATTATATGGTAATACTATATAACGTTATACGTTATTACGTAATAGTATATAACGTTATACATTTTAACGTTAGAATCTTACAACGATATATGTTATTGCGTAATAGTATATAACGTTATACGTTATATGGTAATACTATATAACGTTATTTCGTAATATTATGTAACGTTATACGTTATATGGTAATACTATAGAACGTTATACGTTATTACGTATTAGCATATAATGTTATACGTTATATGGTAATACTATATAACGTTATACGCTATTACGTAGTAGTATATAACGTTATACGTTATAACGTAACAATATACAACGTTATACTTAATATGCTAATACTATAGTAATTCTGCATAACGTTATACGTTATTTCGTAATAGTATATAACGTTATACGTTATATGGTAATACTATATAACGTTATACGTTATAGCGTAACGATATACAACATTATACGCTATTACGTAATAGTATATAACGTTATACATTATAACATAACAATATACAATGTTATACGTTATAACGTAACAATATACAGCGTTATAGGTTAATACGTAATAGTATATAACGTTATACATTACATGGTAATACTATAGAACGTTATACGTTATTACGTATTAGCATATAATGTTATACGTTATATGGTAATACTATATAACGTTATACGCTATTACGTAGTAGTATATAACGTTATACGTTATAATGTAACAATATACAAAGTTATACGTTATTACGTAATAATATACAACGTTATACTTAACATGCTAATACTATAGTAATTCTGCATAACTTTATACGTTATTTCGTAAAAGGATATAACGTTATACATTATAACGTAACAATATACAATGTTATACGTTATAACGTAAAAATATACAGCGTTATACGTTAATACGTAATAGTATATAACGTTATACATTACATGGTAATACTATATAACGTTATACGTTAGTACGTATTAGCATATAATGTTATACGTTATATGGTAATACTATATAACGTTATACGTTATTACGTAGTAGTATATAACGTTATACGTTATAACGTAAGAATATACAACGTTATACGTCATTACGTAATAATATACAACGTTAAACGTTATTACGTAATAATATACAACGTTATACATAATATGCTAATACTATAGTAATTCTGCATAACGTTATACGTTATTTCGTAATAGTATATAACGTTATACGTTATATGGTAATACTATATAACGTTATACGTTATAGCGTAACGATATACAACATTATACGCTATTACGTAATAGTATATAACGTTATACATTATAATGTAACAATATACAATGTTATACGTTATAACGTAATAATATACAACGTTATACGTAATATGCTAATACTATCGTAATTCTGTATATCGTTATACGTTATTTCGTAATAGTATATAACGTTAGACTTTATATGGTAATACAATATAACGTTATACGTTATATGGTAATACTATATAACGTTATTTCGTAATATTATGTAACGTTATACGTTATATGGTAATACTATATAACGTTATTTCGTAATATTATGTAACGTTATACGTTATATGGTAATACTATATAACGTTATACGTTACAACGTAACAATATACAACGTTATAAGCTATTACGTAATAGTATATAACGTTATACATTATAACGTTACAATATACAATGTTATACGTTATAACGTAACAATATACAACGTTATACGTTAATACGTAATAGTATATAACGTTATACATTACATGGTAATACTATATAACGTTATACGGTAATACGTATTAGCATATAATGTTATACGTTATATGGTAATACTATATAACGTTATACGTCATTACGTAATAATATATAACGTTATACGTTATTACGTAATAATATACAACGTTATACATAATATGCTAATACTATAGTAATTCTGCATAACGTTATACGTTATTTCGTAATAGTATATAACGTTATACGTTATATGGTAATACTATATAACGTTATACGTTATAGCGTAACGATATACAACATTATACGCTATTAAGTAATAGTATATAACGTTATACATTATAATGTAACAATATACAATGTTATACGTTATAACGTAATAATATACAACGTTATACGTAATATGCTAATACTATCGTAATTCTGTATATCGTTATACGTTATTTCGTAATAGTATATAACGTTAGACTTTATATGGTAATACTATATAACGTTATACGTTATGTGGTAATACTATATAACGTTATACGTAATAGCGTAACAATATGCAGCGATATACGTTTTTACGTAATAGTATATATCGTAACACATTACATGGTAATACTATATAACGTTATACGTTATTACGTAATAGCATATAACGTTATACGTTATATGGTAATACTATAGAACGCTATACGTTATTACGTAATAATATATAACGTTATACGTTATTACGTAATAATATACAACGTTATACTCAATATGCCAATACTATAGTAATTCTGCATAACGTTATACGTTATTTCGTAATAGTATATAACGTTATACGTTATATGGTAATACTATATAACGTTATACGTTATAGAGTAACGATATACAACATTATACGCTATTACGTAATAGTATATAACGTTATACCTTATAACGTAACAATATACAATGTTATACGTTATAACGTAACAATATACAACGTTATAAGTAATATGCTAATACTATCGTAATTCTGCATAACGTTATACGTTATTTCGTAATAGTATATAACGTTATACGTTATATGGTAATACTATATAACGTTATACGTTATAGCGTAACGATATACAACATTATACGCTATTACGTAATAGTATATAACGTTATACATTATAATGTAACAATATACAATGTTATACGTTATAACGTAATAATATACAACGTTATACGTAATATGCTAATACTATCGTAATTCTGTATATCGTTATACGTTATTTCGTAATAGTATATAACGTTAGACTTTATATGGTAATACTATATAACGTTATACGTTATATGGTAATACTATATAAAGTTATACGGTATAACGTAACAATATTCAACGTTATACGTTAATACGTAATAGTACATAACGTTATACATTATATGGTAATACTATATAACGTTATACCTCATTACATAATAGTATGTAACGTTATACATTATGTGGTAATACTATATAACGTTATACGTAATAGCGTAACAATATGCAACGATATACGTTTTTACGTAATAGTATATATCGTAACACGTTACATGGTAATGCTATATAACGTTATACGTCAATACGTAATAGTATATAACGTTGTACATTATATGGTAATACTATATAACGTTATACGTTATTACGTAATAGTATATAACGTTATACATTTTAACGTTAGAATCTTACAACGATATATGTTATTGCGTAATAGTATATAACGTTATACGTTATATGGTAATACTATATAACGTTATACGTTATAACGTAACAATACACAACATTATACGTTATTACGTAATAGTATATAACGTTATACGTTATAACGTAACAATATACAACGTTATACGTTATTACGTAATAGTATATAACGTTATACGTTACAACGTAACAATATACAACGTTATACGCTATTGAGTAATAGTATGCAACGTTATTCGTTATTACGTAATAGTATATATCGTCATACGATATACTGTAATACTATATGACGCTATACGTTATTACGTAATAGTATATAACGTTATACGTTACATGGTAATGCTATATAACGTTATACGTTATTACGTAATAGTGTATAACGTTATACGTTATTACGTAATAGTATATAACGTTATGCATTATAACGTTACAACATACAATGCTATACGCTATTGCGTAATAATATACAACGTAATACGTTATTACGTAATAGTATATAACGTTATACATTATATGGTAATACTATATAATGTTATACGTTATAGCGTAACAATATACAATGTTATACGTTATAGCGTAACAATATACAACGTTATACGTTAATACGTAATAGTATATAACGTTATACATTACATGGTAATACTATAGAACGTTATACGTTATTACGTATTAGTATATAATGTTATACGTTATATGGTAATACTATATAACGTTATACGCTATTACGTAGTAGTATATACCGTTATACGTTATAACGTAACAATATACAACGTTATACGTTATTACGTAATAATATACATCGTTATACTTAACAAGCTAATACTATAGTAATTTTGCATAACTTTATACGTTATTTCGTAATAGTGAATAACGTTATACGTTATATGGTAATACTATATAACGTTATTTCGTAATATTATGTAACGTTATACGTTATATGGTAATACTATATAACGTTATACGTTACAACGTAACAATATACAACGTTATAAGCTATTTCGTAATAGTATATAACGTTATACATTATAACGTTACAATATACAATGTTATACGTTATAACGTAACAATATACATCGTTATACGTTAATACGTAATAGTATATAACGTTATACATTACATGGTAATACTATAGAACGTTATACGTTATTACGTATTAGCATATAATGTTATACGTTATATGGTAATACTATATAACGTTATACGCTATTACGTAGTAGTATATAACGTTGTACGTTATAACGTAACAATATACAAAGTTATACGTTATTACGTAATAATATACAACGTTATACTTAACATGCTAATACTATAGTAACTCTGCATAACTTTATACGTTATTTCGTAAAAGTATATAACGTTATACATTATAACGTAACAATATACAATGTTATACGTTATAACGTAACAATATACAGCGTTATACGTTAATACGTAATAGTATATAACGTTATACATTACATGGTAATACTATATAACGTTATACGTTAATACGTATTAGCATATAATGTTATACGTTATATGGTAATACTATATAACGTTATACGTTATTACGTAGTAGTATATAACGTTATACGTTATTACGTAATCATATACAACGTTATACTTAACATGCTAATACCATAGTAATTCTGCATAACTTTATATGTTATTTCGTAAAAGGATATAACGTTATACATTATAACGTAACAATATACAATGTTATACGTTATAACGTAACAATATACAGCGTTATACGTTAATACGTAATAGTATATAACGTTATACATTACATGGTAATACTATGTAACGTTATTCGTTAATACGTATTAGCATATAATGTTATACGTTATATGGTAATACTATATAACGTTATACGTCATTACGTAATAATATATAACGTTATACGTTATTACGTAATAATATACAACGTTATACATAATATGCTAATACTATAGTAATTCTGCATAACGTTATACGTTATTTCGTAATAGTATATAACGGTATACGTTATATGGTAATACTATATAACGTTATACGTTATAGCGTAACGATATACAACATTATAAGCTATTACGTAATAGTATATAACGTTATACATTATAATGTAACAATATACAATGTTATACGTTATAACGTAATAATATACAACGTTATACGTAATATGCTAATACTATCGTAATTCTGTATATCGTTATACGTTATTTCGTAATAGTATATAACATTAGACTTTATATGGTAATACTATATAACGTTATACGTTATATGGTAATACTATATAAAGTTATACGGTATAACGTAACAATATTCAACGTTATACGTTAATACGTAATAGTATATAACGCTATACATTATATGGTAATACTATATAACGTTATACCTTATTACATAATAGTATATAACGTTATACGTTATGTGGTAATACTATATAACGTTATACGTAATAGCGTAACAATATGCAACGATATACGTTTTTACGTAATAGTATATATCGTAACACATTACATGGTAATACTATATAACATTATACGTTATTACGTAATAGCATATAACGTTATACGTTATATGGTAATACTATAGAACGTTATACGTTATTACGTAATAATATATAACGTTATACGTTATTACGTAATAATATACAACGTTATACTTAATATGCCAATGCTATAGTAATTCTGCATAACGTTATACGTTATTTCGTAATAGTATATAACGTTGTACGTTATATGGTAATACTATATAACGTTATACGTTATAGAGTAACGATATACAACATTATACGCTATTACGTAATAGTATATAACGTTAGACTTTATATGGTAATACTATATAACGTTATACGTTATATGGTAATACTATATAAAGTTATACGGTATAACGTAACAATATTCAACGTTATACGTTAATACGTAATAGTACATAACGTTATACATTATATGGTAATACTATATAACGTTATACCTCATTACATAATAGTATGTAACGTTATACATTATGTGGTAATACTATATAACGTTATACGTAATAGCGTAACAATATGCAACGATATACGTTTTTACGTAATAGTATATATCGTAACACGTTACATGGTAATGCTATATAACGTTATACGTCAATACGTAATAGTATATAACGTTGTACATTATATGGTAATACTATATAACGTTATACGTTATTACGTAATAGTATATAACGTTATACATTTTAACGTTAGAATCTTACAACGATATATGTTATTGCGTAATAGTATATAACGTTATACGTTATATGGTAATACTATATAACGTTATACGTTATAACGTAACAATACACAACATTATACGTTATTACGTAATAGTATATAACGTTATACGTTATAACGTAACAATATACAACGTTATACGTTATTACGTAATAGTATATAACGTTATACGTTACAACGTAACAATATACAACGTTATACGCTATTGAGTAATAGTATGCAACGTTATTCGTTATTACGTAATAGTATATATCGTCATACGATATACTGTAATACTATATGACGCTATACGTTATTACGTAATAGTATATAACGTTATACGTTACATGGTAATGCTATATAACGTTATACGTTATTACGTAATAGTGTATAACGTTATACGTTATTACGTAATAGTATATAACGTTATGCATTATAACGTTACAACATACAATGCTATACGCTATTGCGTAATAATATACAACGTAATACGTTATTACGTAATAGTATATAACGTTATACATTATATGGTAATACTATATAATGTTATACGTTATAGCGTAACAATATACAATGTTATACGTTATAGCGTAACAATATACAACGTTATACGTTAATACGTAATAGTATATAACGTTATACATTACATGGTAATACTATAGAACGTTATACGTTATTACGTATTAGTATATAATGTTATACGTTATATGGTAATACTATATAACGTTATACGCTATTACGTAGTAGTATATACCGTTATACGTTATAACGTAACAATATACAACGTTATACGTTATTACGTAATAATATACATCGTTATACTTAACAAGCTAATACTATAGTAATTTTGCATAACTTTATACGTTATTTCGTAATAGTGAATAACGTTATACGTTATATGGTAATACTATATAACGTTATTTCGTAATATTATGTAACGTTATACGTTATATGGTAATACTATATAACGTTATACGTTACAACGTAACAATATACAACGTTATAAGCTATTTCGTAATAGTATATAACGTTATACATTATAACGTTACAATATACAATGTTATACGTTATAACGTAACAATATACATCGTTATACGTTAATACGTAATAGTATATAACGTTATACATTACATGGTAATACTATAGAACGTTATACGTTATTACGTATTAGCATATAATGTTATACGTTATATGGTAATACTATATAACGTTATACGCTATTACGTAGTAGTATATAACGTTGTACGTTATAACGTAACAATATACAAAGTTATACGTTATTACGTAATAATATACAACGTTATACTTAACATGCTAATACTATAGTAATTCTGCATAACTTTATACGTTATTTCGTAAAAGTATATAACGTTATACATTATAACGTAACAATATACAATGTTATACGTTATAACGTAACAATATACAGCGTTATACGTTAATACGTAATAGTATATAACGTTATACATTACATGGTAATACTATATAACGTTATACGTTAATACGTATTAGCATATAATGTTATACGTTATATGGTAATACTATATAACGTTATACGTTATTACGTAGTAGTATATAACGTTATACGTTATTACGTAATAATATACAACGTTATACTTAACATGCTAATACCATAGTAATTCTGCATAACTTTATATGTTATTTCGTAAAAGGATATAACGTTATACATTATAACGTAACAATATACAATGTTATACGTTATAACGTAACAATATACAGCGTTATACGTTAATACGTAATAGTATATAACGTTATACATTACATGGTAATACTATGTAACGTTATTCGTTAATACGTATTAGCATATAATGTTATACGTTATATGGTAATACTATATAACGTTATACGTCATTACGTAATAATATATAACGTTATACGTTATTACGTAATAATATACAACGTTATACATAATATGCTAATACTATAGTAATTCTGCATAACGTTATACGTTATTTCGTAATAGTATATAACGGTATACGTTATATGGTAATACTATATAACGTTATACGTTATAGCGTAACGATATACAACATTATAAGCTATTACGTAATAGTATATAACGTTATACATTATAATGTAACAATATACAATGTTATACGTTATAACGTAATAATATACAACGTTATACGTAATATGCTAATACTATCGTAATTCTGTATATCGTTATACGTTATTTCGTAATAGTATATAACATTAGACTTTATATGGTAATACTATATAACGTTATACGTTATATGGTAATACTATATAAAGTTATACGGTATAACGTAACAATATTCAACGTTATACGTTAATACGTAATAGTATATAACGCTATACATTATATGGTAATACTATATAACGTTATACCTTATTACATAATAGTATATAACGTTATACGTTATGTGGTAATACTATATAACGTTATACGTAATAGCGTAACAATATGCAACGATATACGTTTTTACGTAATAGTATATATCGTAACACATTACATGGTAATACTATATAACATTATACGTTATTACGTAATAGCATATAACGTTATACGTTATATGGTAATACTATAGAACGTTATACGTTATTACGTAATAATATATAACGTTATACGTTATTACGTAATAATATACAACGTTATACTTAATATGCCAATGCTATAGTAATTCTGCATAACGTTATACGTTATTTCGTAATAGTATATAACGTTGTACGTTATATGGTAATACTATATAACGTTATACGTTATAGAGTAACGATATACAACATTATACGCTATTACGTAATAGTATATAACGTTAGACTTTATATGGTAATACTATATAACGTTATACGTTATATGGTAATACTATATAAGGTTATACGGTATAACGTAACAATAGTCAACGATATACGTTAATACGTAATAGTACATAACGTTATACATTATATGGTAATACTATATAACGTTATACCTCATTACATAATAGTATGTAACGTTATACATTATGTGGTAATACAATATAACGTTATACGTAATAGCGTAACAATATGCAACGATATACGTTTTTACGTAATAGTATATATAGTAACACGTTACATGGTAATGCTATATAACGTTATACGTTAATACGTAATAGTATATAACGTTGTACATTATATGGTAATACTATATAACGTTATACGTTATTACGTAATAGTATATAACGCTATTCATTTTAACGTTAGAATCTTACAACAATATATGTTATTGCGTAATAGTATATAACGTTATACGTTATATGGTAATACTATATAACGTTATACGTTATAACGTAACAATACACAACATTATACGTTATTACGTAATAGTATATAACGTTATACGTTATAACGTAACAATATACAACGTTATACGTTATTACGTAATAGTATATAACGTTATACGTTACAACGTAACAATATACAACGTTATACGCTATTGAGTAATAGTATGCAACGTTATTCGTTATTACGTAATAGTATATATCGTCATACGATATACTGTAATACTATATGACGCTATACGTTATTACGTAATAGTATATAACGTTATACGTTACATGGTAATGCTATATAACGTTATACGTTATTACGTAATAGTATATAACGTTATGCATTATAACGTTACAACATACAATGCTATACGCTATTGCGTAATAATATACAACGTAATACGTTATTACGTAATAGTATATAACGTTATACATTATATGGTAATACTATATAATGTTATACGTTATAGCGTAACAATATACAATGTTATACGTTATAACGTAACAATATACAACGTTATACGTTAATACGTAATAGTATATAACGTTATACATTACATGGTAATACTATAGAACGTTATACGTTATTACGTATTAGTATATAATGTTATACGTTATATGGTAATACTATATAACGTTATACGCTATTACGTAGTAGTATATACCGTTATACGTTATAACGTAACAATATACAACGTTATACGTTATTACGTAATAATATACATCGTTATACTTGTCAAGCTAATACTATAGTAATTTTGCATAACTTTATACGTTATTTCGTAATAGTGAATAACGTTATACGTTGTATGGTAATACTATATAAGGTTATTTCGTAATATTATGTAACGTTATACGTTATATGGTAATACTATATAACGTTATACGTTACAACGTAACAATATACAACGTTACAAGCTATTACGTAATAGTATATAACGTTATACATTATAACGTTACAATATACAATGTTATACGTTATAACGTAACAATATACAACGTTATACGTTAATACGTAATAGTATATAACGTTATACATTACATGGTAATACTATAGAACGTTATACGTTATTACGTATTAGCATATAATGTTATACGTTATATGGTAATACTATATAACGTTATACGCTATTACGTAGTAGTATATAACGTTATACGTTATAACGTAACAATATACAAAGTTATACGTTATTACGTAATAATATACAACGTTATACTTAACATGCTAATACTATAGTAATTCTGCATAACTTTATACGTTATTTCGTAAAAGTATATAACGTTATACATTATAACGTAACAATATACAATGTTATACGTTATAACGTAACAATATACAGCGTTATACGTTAATACGTAATAGTGTATAACGTTATACATTACATGGTAATACTATATAACGTTATACGTTAATACGTATTAGCATATAATGTTATACGTTATATGGTAATACTATATAACGTTATACGTTACTACGTAGTAGTATATAACGTTATACGTTATAACGTAAGAATATACAACGTTATACGTCATTACGTAATAATATACAACGTTAAACGTTATTACGTAATAATATACAACGTTATATGTTATTACGTAATGGGACATATCGTTATAGATTATATGGTAATATATATCGTTATACGTCATTACTTAACAATATACAACGTTATACGTCATTACGTAATAAGATACAACGTTATACGTTATTACGTAATAATATACAACGTTATAAGTAATATGCTAATACTATAGTAATTCTGCATAACGTTATACGTTATTTCGTAATAGTATATAACGTTATACGTTATATGGTAATACTATATAACGTTATACGTTTTTACGTAATAATATACAACGTTATACGTAATATGCTAATACTATGGTAATTCTGTACAACGTTATACGTTATTACGTAACAGTATATAACGTTATACGTTATATGGTAATACTATATAACGTTATACGTTATAGCGTAACAATATGCAACGATATACGTTTTTATGTTATAGCATATATCGTAACACGTTACATGGTAATACTATATAACGTTATACGTTATTATGTAATAGCATATAACGTTTTACGTTATATGGTAATACTATATAACGTTATACGTTATATGGTAATACTATATAACGTTATTTCGTAATATTATGTAACGTTATACGTTATATGGTAATACTATATAACGTTATACGTTACAACGTAACAATATACAACGATATAAGCTATTACGAAATAGTATATAACGTTATACATTATAACGTTACAATATACAATGTTATACGTTATAACGTAACAATATACAACGTTATACGTTAATACGTAATAGTATATAACGCTATACATTATATGGTAATACTATATAACGTTATACCTTATTACATAATAGTATATAACGTTATACGTTATGTGTTAATACTATATAACGTTATACGTAATGGCGTAACAATATGCAACGATATACGTTTTTATGTTATAGCATATATCGTAACACGTTACATGGTAATACTATATAACGTTATACGTTATTATGTAATAGCATATAACGTTTTACGTTATATGGTAATACTATATAACGTTATACGTTATTACGTAGTAGTATATAACGTTATACGTTTTAACGTAACAATATAAAACGTTATACGTCATAACGTAACAATATACAACGTTATAATCTATTACGTAATAATATACAACGTTACATGTTATTACGTAATGGGACATATCGTTATAGATTATATGGTAATATATATCGTTATCCGTCATTACGTAACAATATACGTAATAGTATATACGTTATACGTCATTACGTAATAAGATACAACGTTATACGTTATTACGTAGTAATATACAACGTTATAAGTCATATGCCAATACTACAGTAACTCTGCATAACGTTATACGTTATTTCGTAATAGTATATAACGTTATACGTTATATGGTAATACTATATAACGTTATACGTTAATACGTATTAGCATATAATGTTATACGTTATATGGTAATACTATATAACGTTATACGTTATTACGTAGTAGTATATAACGTTATACGTTATAACGTAAGAATATACAACGTTATACGTCATTACGTAATAATATACAACGTTATACGTTATTACGTAATAATATACAACGTTATACATAATATGCTAATACTATAGTAATTCTGCATAACGTTATACGTTATTACGTAACAGTATATAACGTTATACGTTATATGGTAATACTATATAACGTTATACGTTATAGCGTAACGATATACAACATTATACGCTATTACGTAATACTATATAACGTTATACGTTATAACGTAACAATATACAACGTTATACGCTACTACGTAATAGTATACAACGTTATACGTTATAACGTAACAGTATACAACGTTATACGTAATATGCTAATACTATCGTAATTCTGTATAACGTTATACGTTATTTCGTAATAGTATATAACGTTGTACGTTATATGGTAACACCATATAACGCTACACGTTATAACGTAACAATATACAATGTTATACGTTATTACATAGTAGTACATAACGTTATAAGTTATAACGTAACAATATACAACGTTATACGCTATTACGTAATAGTATACAACGTTATACGTTATAACGTACAATATACAATGTTATACGTAATATGCTAATACTATCGTAATTCTGTATAACGTTACACGTTATTTCATAATAGTATATAACGCTATACGTTATATGGTAATACTATATAACGTTATACGCTATTACGTAGTAGTATATACCGTTATACGTTATAACGTAACAATATACAACGTTATACGTTATTACGTAATAATATACATCGTTATACTTAACAAGCTAATACTATAGTAATTTTGCATAACTTTATACGTTATTTCGTAATACTGAATAACGTTATACGTTATATGGTAATACTATTTAAACGTTATTTCGTAATATTATGTAACGTTATACGTTATATGGTAATACTATATAACGTTATACGTTACAACGTAACAATATACAACGTTACAAGCTATTACGTAATAGTATATAACGTTATACATTATAACGTTACAATATACAATGTTATACGTTATAACGTAACAATATACAACGTTATACGTTAATACGTAATAGTATATAACGTTATACATTACATGGTAATACTATAGAACGTTATACGTTATTACGTATTAGCATATAATGTTATACGTTATATGGTAATACTATATAACGTTATACGCTATTACGTAGTAGTATATAACGTTATACGTTATAACGTAACAATATACAAAGTTATACGTTATTACGTAATAATATACAACGTTATACGTAACATGCTAATACTATAGTAATTCTGTATAACTTTATACGTTATTTCGTAAAAGTATATAACGTTATACATTATAACGTAACAATATACAATGTTATACGTTATAACGTAACAATATACAGCGTTATACGTTAATACGTAATAGTATATAACGTTATACATTACATGGTAATACTATATAACGTTATACGTTAATACGTATTAGCACATAATGTTATACGTTATATGGTAATACTATATGACGTTATACGTTACTACGTAGTAGTATATAACGTTATACGTTATAACGTAAGAATATACAACGTTATACGTCATTACGTAATAATATACAACGTTAAACGTTATTACGTAATAATATACAACGTTATACATAATATGCTAATACTATAGTAATTCTGCATAACGTTATACGTTATTTCGTAATAGTATATAACGTTATACGTTATATGGTAATACTATATAACGTTATACGTTATAGCGTAACGAAATACAACATTATACGCTATTACGTAATAGTATATAACGTTTTACATTATAATGTAACAATATACAATGTTATACGTTATAACGTAATAATATACAACGTTATACGTAATATATTAATACTATCGTAATTCTGTATATCGTTATACGTTATTTCGTAATAGTATATAACGTTAGACTTTATTTGGTAATACTATATAACGTTATACGTTATATGGTAATACTATATAAAGTTATACGGTATAACGTAACAATATTCAACGTTATACGTTAATACGTAATAGTATATAACGCTATACATTATATGGTAATACTATATAACGTTATACCTTATTACATAATAGTATATAACGTTATACGTTATGTGGTAATACTATATAACGTTATACGTAATAGCGTAACAATATGCAACGATATACGTTTTTACGTAATAGTATATATCGTAACACATTACATGGTAATACTATATAACGTTATACGTTATTACGTAATAGCATATAATGTTATACGTTATATGGTAATAATATAGAACGTTATACTCTATTACGTAATAATATACAACGTTATATGTTATTACGTAATGGGACATATCGTTATAGATTATATGGTAATATATATCGTTATACGTAATTACTTAACAATATACAACGTTATACGTCATTACGTAATAAGATACAACGTTATACGTAATATGCTAATACTATGGTAATTCTGTACAACGTTATACGGTATTACGTAACAGTATATAACGTTATACGTTATATGGTAATACTATATAACGTTATACGTTATAGCGTAACAATATACAACATGATACGCTATTACGTAATAGTATATAACGTTATACATTCTAAAGTAACAATATACAAAGTTATACGTTACAACGAAACAATATACAACGTTATACGTAATATGCTAATACTATCGTAATTCTGTATATCGTTATACGTTATTTCGTAATAGTATATAACCTTAGACTTTATATGGTAATACTATATAACGTTATACGTTATATGGTAATACTATATAAAGTTATACGGTATAACGTAACAATATTCAACGTTATACGTTAATACGTAATAGTATATAACGTTATACATTATATGGTAATACTCTATAACGTTATACCTTATTACATAATAGTATATAACGTTATACGTTATGTGTTAATACTATATAACGTTATACGTAATGGCGTAACAATATGCAACGATATACGTTTTTATGTTATAGCATATATCGTAACACGTTACATGGTAATACTATATAACGTTATACGTTATTATGTAATAGCATATAACGTTTTACGTTATATGGTAATACTATATACCGTCATACGTTATTACGTAGTAGTATATAACGTTATACGTTTTAACGTAACAATATAAAACGTTATACGTCATAACGTAACAATATACAACGTTATAATATATTACGTAATAATATACAACGTTACATGTTATTACGTAATGGGACATATCGTTATAGATTATATGGTAATTTATATCGTTATCCGTCATTACGTAACAATATACAACGTTATACGTCATTACGTAATAAGATACAACGTTATACGTTATTACGTAATAATATACAACGTTATAAGTAATATGCTAATACTATCGTAATTCTGCATAACGTTATACGTTATTTCGTAATAGTATATAACGTTATACGTTATATGGTAATACTATATAACGTTATACGTTATAGCGTAACGATATACAACATTATACGCTATTACGTAATAGTATATAACGTTATACATTATAATGTAACAATATACAATGTTATACGTTATAACGTAATAATATACAACGTTATACGTAATATGCTAATACTATCGTAATTCTGTATATCGTTATACGTTATTTCGTAATAGTATATAACGTTAGACTTTATATGGTAATACTATATAACGTTATACGTTATATGGTAATACTATATAAAGTTATACGGTATAACGTAACAATAGTCAACGTTATACGTTAATAGGTAATAGTACATAACGTTATACATTATATGGTAATACTATATAACGTTATACCTCATTACATAATAGTATGTAACGTTATACATTATGTGGTAATACTATATAACGTTATACGTAATAGCGTAACAATATGCAACGATATACGTTTTTACGTAATAGTATATATCGTAACACGTTACATGGTAATGCTATATAACGTTATACGTCAATACGTAATAGTATATAACGTTGTACATTATATGGTAATACTATATAACGTTATACGTTATTACGTAATAGTATATAACGTTATACATTTTAACGTAACAATATAAAACGTTATACGTCATAACGTAACAATATACAACGTTATAATCTATTACGTAATAATATACAACGTTACATGTTATTACGTAATGGGACATATCGTTATAGATTATATGGTAATTTATATCGTTATCCGTCATTACGTAACAATATACAACGTTATACGTCATTACGTAATAAGATACAACGTTATACGTTATTACGTAATAATATACAACGTTATAAGTAATATGCTAATACTATAGTAATTCTGCATAACGTTATACGTTATTTCGTAATAGTATATAACGTTATACGTTATATGGTAATACTGTTTAACGTTATACGTTATTAGGTAATAATATACAACGTTATATGAAATATGCTAATAGTATGGTAATTCTGTACAACGTTATACGTTATTACGTATCAGTATATAATGTTATACGTTATATGGTAATACTATTCAACGTTATACGTTATAACGTAACAATATACAACGTTATGCGTTATTACGTAATAGTATTTAGCGTTATACGTTACAACGTAACAATATAGAATGTTATACGTTATAGCGTAAGAGTATACAACGTTATACGCTATTGCGTAATAATATACAACGTTATTCGTTATTACGTAATAGTATATATCGTCATACGATATACTGTAATACTATATAACGCTATACGTTATTACGTAATAGTATATGACGTTATACATTATAACGTAACAATTTGCAACGTTATACGTCATAACGTAACAATATACAACGTTATACGCTATTACGTAATAATATACAACGTTATACGTTATTACGTAATAATATACAACGTTATCAGTAATATGCTAATACTATAGTAATTCTGCATAGCGTTATACGTTATTTCGTAATAGTATATAACGTTATACGTTATATGGTAATACTATATAACGTTATACGTTATAGCGTAACAATATACAACGTTATACGTTATAGCGTAACAATATACAACGCTATACGCTATTACGTAATAGTATACAACGTTATACATTATAACGTAACCATATACAAACTTATACGTTATAACGTAACAATATACAACGTTATACGTAATATGCTAATACTATCGTAATTCTGTATATCGTTATACGTTATTTCGTAATAGTATATAACGTTATGCATTATAACGTTACAACATACAACGCTATACGCTATTGCGTAATAATATACAACGTTATTCGTTACTTCGTAATAGTATATCTCGTCATACGATATACTGTAATACTATATAACGCTATACGTTATTACGTAATAGTATATGACGTTATACATTATAACGTAACAATTTGCAACGTTATACGTCATAACGTAACAATATACAACGTTATACGCTATTACGTAATAATATACAACGTTATACGTTATTACGTAATAATATACAACGTTATCAGTAATATGCTAATTCTATAGTAATTCTGCGTAGCGTTATACGTTATTTCGTAATAGTATATAACGTTAGACTTTATTTGGTAATACTATATAACGTTGTACGTTATATGGTAATACTATATAAAGTTATACGGTGTAACGTAACAATATACAACGTTATACGTTAATACGTAATGGTATATAACGTTATCTATTATATGTTAATACTATATAACGTTATACGTTATTACGTAATAGTATATAACGTTATACATTATAACGTCACAATATACAACCTTATATGTTATTGCGTAATAGTATATAACGTTATACGTTATATGGTAAAACTATATAACGATATACGTTATAACGTAACAATATACAACGTTATACGTTAATACGTAATAGTATATAACGTTATACATTACATGGTAATACTATATAACGTTATACGTTATATAGTATTAGCATATAATGTTATACGTTATATGGAAATACTATATAACGTTATACGGTATTAGGTAGTAGTATATAACGTTATACGTTATAACGTAACAATATACAACGTTATACGTCATTACGTAATAATATACAACGTTATACGTTATTACGTAATAATATACAACGTTATACTTAATATGCTAATACTATAGTAATTCTCCATAACGTTATACGTTATTTCGTAATAGTATATAACGTTATACGTTATATGGTAATACTATATAACGTTATACGTTATAGCGTAACGATATACAACATTATACGCTATTACGTAATAGTACATAACGTTATACATTATAACGTAACAATATACAACGTTAAACGTTATTACGTAATAATATACAACGTTATACTTAATATGCTAATACTATGATAATTCTGTATAATGTTATACGTTATTTCGTAATAGTATATAACGTTATACTTTATATGGTAATACTATATAACGTTATACGTTATATGGTAATACTATATAACGTTATACGTTATATGGTAATACTATATAACGTTATACGTTATTACGTAGTAGTATATAACGTTATACGTTATAACGTAACAATATACAACGTTCTACGTCATTACGTAATAATATACAACGTTATACGTTATTACGTAATAATATACAAGGTTATACATAATATGCTAATACTATAGTAATTCTGCATAACGCTATACATTATTTCGTAATAGTATATAACGTTATACGTTATATGGTAATACTATATAACGTTATGCGTTATAACGTAACGATATACGACATTATACGCTATTACGTAATAGTATATAACGTTATACATTATAACGTAACAATATACAATGTTATACGTTATGACCTAACAATACACAACGTTATATGTAATATGCTAATACTATCGTAATTCTGTATATCGTTATACGTTATTTCGTAATAGTATATAACGTTAGACTTTATTTGGTAATACTATATAACGTTATACGTTATATGGTAATACTATATAAAGTTATACGGTGTAACGTAACAATATACAACGTTATACGTTAATACGTAATAGTATATAACGTTATACATTATATGGTAATACTATATAACGTTATACGTTATTACGTAGTAGTATATAACGTTATACGTTTTAACGTAACAATATACAACGTTATACGTCATAACGTAACAATATACAACGTTATACTCTATTACGTAATAATATACAACGTTATACGTTATTACGTAATGGGACATATCGTTATAGATTATATGGTAATTTATATCGTTATCCGTCATTACGTAACAATATACAACGTTATACGTCATTACGTAATAATATACAACGTTATACGTTATTACGTAATAATATACAACGTTATCACTAATATGCTAATACTATAGTAATTCTGCATAGCGTTATACGTTATTTCGTAATAGTATATAACGTTATACGTTATATGGTAATACTATATAACGTTATACGTTACTACGTAGTAGTATATAACGTTATACGTTATAACGTAAGAATATACAACGTTATACGTCATTACGTAATAATATACAACGTTAAACGTTATTACGTAATAATATACAACGTTATACATAATATGCTAATACTATAGTAATTCTGCATATCGTTATACGTTATTTCGTAATAGTATATAACGTTATACGTTATATGGTAATACTATATAACGTTATACGTTATAGCGTAACGATATACAACATTATACGCTATTACGTAATAGTATATAACGTTATACATTATAATGTAACAATATACAATGTTATACGTTATAACGTAATAATATACAACGTTATACGTAATATGCTAATACTATCGTAATTCTGTATATCGTTATACGTTATTTCGTAATAGTATATAACGTTAGACTTTATATGGTAATACTATATAACGTTATACGTTATATGGTAATACTATATAAAGTTATACGGTATAACGTAACAATATTCAACGTTATACGTTAATACGTAATAGTATATAACGCTATACATTATATGGTAATACTATATAACGTTATACCTTATTACATAATAGTATATAACGTTATACGTTATGTGGTAATACTATATAACGTTATACGTAATAGCGTAACAATATGCAACGATATACGTTTTTACGGAATAGTATATATTGTAACACATTACATGGTAATACTATATAACGTTATACATTATTACGTAATAGCATATAATGTTATACGTTATATGGTAATAATATAGAACGTTATACGTTATTACGTAGTAGTATATAACGTTATACGTTTTAACGTAACAATATAAAACGTTATACGTCATAACGTAACAATATACAACGTTATAATCTATTACGTAATAATATACAACGTTACATGTTATTACGTAATGGGACATATCGTTATAGATTATATGGTAATTTATATCGTTATCCGTCATTACGTAACAATATACAACGTTATACGTCATTACGTAATAAGATACAACGTTATACGTTATTACGTAATAATATACAACGTTATAAGTAATATGCTAATACTATAGTAATTCTGCATAACGTTATACGTTATTTTGTAATAGTATATAACGTTATACGTTATAAGGTAATACTGTTTAATGTTATACGTTATTAGGTAATAATATACAACGTTATATGAAATATGCTAATAGTATGGTAATTCTGTACAACGTTATACGTTATTACGTAACAGTATATAATGTTATACGTTATATGGTAATACTATATAACGTTATACGTTATTACGTAGTAGTATATAACGTTATACGTTATAACGTAAGAATATACAACGTTATACGTCATTACGTAATAATATACAACGTTATACGTTATTACGTAATAATATACAACGTTATACATAATATGCTAATACTATAGTAATTCTCCATAACGTTATACGTTATTTCGTAATAGTATATAACGTTATACGTTATATGGTAATACTATATAACGTTATACGTTATAGCGTAACGATATACAACATTATACGCTATTACGTAATAGTACATAACGTTATACATTATAACGTAACAATATACAACGTTAAACGTTATTACGTAATAATATACAACGTTATACTTAATATGCTAATACTATGATAATTCTGTATAATGTTATACGTTATTTCGTAATAGTATATAACGTTATACTTTATATGGTAATACTATATAACGTTATACGTTATATGGTAATACTATATAACGTTATACGTTATATGGTAATACTATATAACGTTATACGTTATTACGTAGTAGTATATAACGTTATACGTTATAACGTAACAATATACAACGTTCTACGTCATTACGTAATAATATACAACGTTATACGTTATTACGTAATAATATACAAGGTTATACATAATATGCTAATACTATAGTAATTCTGCATAACGTTATACATTATTTCGTAATAGTATATAACGTTATACGTTATATGGTAATACTATATAACGTTATGCGTTATAACGTAACGATATACGACATTATACGCTATTACGTAATAGTATATAACGTTATACATTATAACGTAACAATATACAATGTTATACGTTATGACCTAACAATACACAACGTTATATGTAATATGCTAATACTATCGTAATTCTGTATATCGTTATACGTTATTTCGTAATAGTATATAACGTTAGACTTTATTTGGTAATACTATATAACGTTATACGTTATATGGTAATACTATATAAAGTTATACGGTGTAACGTAACAATATACAACGTTATACGTTAATACGTAATAGTATATAACGTTATACATTATATGGTAATACTATATAACGTTATACGTTATTACGTAGTAGTATATAACGTTATACGTTTTAACGTAACAATATACCACGTTATACGTCATAACGTAACAATATACAACGTTATACTCTATTACGTAATAATATACAACGTTATACGTTATTACGTAATGGGACATATCGTTATAGATTATATGGTAATTTATATCGTTATCCGTCATTACGTAACAATATACAACGTTATACGTCATTACGTAATAATATACAACGTTATACGTTATTACGTAATAATATACAACGTTATCACTAATATGCTAATACTATAGTAATTCTGCATAGCGTTATACGTTATTTCGTAATAGTATATAACGTTATACGTTATATGGTAATACTATATAACGTTATACGTTACTACGTAGTAGTATATAACGTTATACGTTATAACGTAAGAATATACAACGTTATACGTCATTACGTAATAATATACAACGTTAAACGTTATTACGTAATAATATACAACGTTATACATAATATGCTAATACTATAGTAATTCTGCATAACGTTATACGTTATTTCGTAATAGTATATAACGTTATACGTTATATGGTAATACTATATAACGTTATACGTTATAGCGTAACGATATACAACATTATACGCTATTACGTAATAGTATATAACGTTATACATTATAATGTAACAATATACAATGTTATACGTTATAACGTAATAATATACAACGTTATACGTAATATGCTAATACTATCGTAATTCTGTATATCGTTATACGTTATTTCGTAATAGTATATAACGTTAGACTTTATATGGTAATACTATATAACGTTATACGTTATATGGTAATACTATATAAAGTTATACGGTATAACGTAACAATATTCAACGTTATACGTTAATACGTAATAGTATATAACGCTATACATTATATGGTAATACTATATAACGTTATACCTTATTACATAATAGTATATAACGTTATACGTTATGTGGTAATACTACTTAACGTTATACGTAATAGCGTAACAATATGCAACGATATACGTTTTTACGGAATAGTATATATTGTAACACATTACATGGTAATACTATATAACGTTATACATTATTACGTAATAGCATATAATGTTATACGTTATATGGTAATAATATAGAACGTTATACGTTATTACGTAGTAGTATATAACGTTATACGTTTTAACGTAACAATATAAAACGTTATACGTCATAATGTAACAATATACAACGTTATAATCTATTACGTAATAATATACAACGTTACATGTTATTACGTAATGGGACATATCGTTATAGATTATATGGTAATTTATATCGTTATCCGTCATTACGTAACAATATACAACGTTATACGTCATTACGTAATAAGATACAACGTTATACGTTATTACGTAATAATATACAACGTTATAAGTAATATGCTAATACTATAGTAATTCTGCATAACGTTATACGTTATTTCGTAATAGTATATAACGTTATACGTTATAAGGTAATACTGTTTAATGTTATACGTTATTAGGTAATAATATACAACGTTATATGAAATATGCTAATAGTATGGTAATTCTGTACAACGTTATACGTTATTACGTAACAGTATATAATGTTATACGTTATATGGTAATACTATTCAACGTTATACGTTATAACGTAACAATATACAACGTTATGCGTTATTACGTAATAGTATATAGCGTTATACGTTACAACGTAACAATATAGAATGTTATACGTTATAGCGTAAGAGTATACAACGTTATACGCTATTGCGTAATAATATACAACGTTATTCGTTATTACGTAGTAGTATATATCGTCATACGGTATACTGTAATACTATATAACGCTATACGTTATTACGTAATAGTATATGACGTTATACATTATAACGTAACAATTTGCAACGTTATACGTCATAACGTAACAATATACAACGTTATACGTTATAGCGTAACAATATACAACGCTATACGCTATTACGTAATAGTATACAACGTTATACATTATAACGTAACCATATACAAACTTATACGTTATAACGTAACAATATACAACGTTATACGTAATATGCTAATACTATCGTAATTCTGTATATCGTTATACGTTATTTCGTAATAGTATATAACGTTACAGTTTATATGGTAATGCTATATAACGTTATACGTTATATGGTAATACTATACAAAGTTATACGGTATAACGCAACAATATACAATGTTATACGTTATAACGTAACAATATACGACGTTATACGTAATATGCTAATACTATCGTAATTCTGTGTATCGTTATAAGTTATTTCGTAATAGTATATAACGTTAGACTTTATTGGGTAATACTATATAACGTTATACGTTATATGGTAATACTATATAAAGTTATACGGTGTAACGTAACAATATACAACGTTATACGTTAATACGTAATAGTATATAACGTTATACATTATATGGTAATACTATATAACGATATACGTTATTACGTAGTAGTATATAACGTTATACGTTTTAACGTAACAATATACCACGTTATACTTCATAACGTAACAATATACAACGTTACACTCTATTACGTAATAATATACAACGTTATACGTTATTAGGTAATGGGACATATCGTTATAGATTATATGGTAACATATATCGTTATCCGTCATTACGTAACAACATACAACGTTATACGTCATTACGTAATAGGATACAACGTTATACCTTATTACGTAATAATATACAACGTTATAAGTAATATGCTAATACTATAGTAATTCTGCATAACGTTATACGTTATTTCGTAATAGTATATAACGTTATACGTTATATGGTAATACTGTTTAACGTTATACGTTATTACGTAATAATATACAACGTTATATGTAATATGCTAATACTATGTTAATTCTGTACAACGTTATACGTTTTTACGTAACAGTATATAATGTTATACGTTATATGGTAATACTATTCAACGTTATACGTTATAACGTAACAATATACAACGTTATACGTTATTACGTAATAGTATATAGCGTTATACGTTACAACGTAACAATATAGAATGTTATACGTTATAGCGTAAGAGTATACAACGTTATACGCTATTGCGTAATAATATACAACGTTATACGTTGTTACGTAATAGTATATATCGTTATACGTTAAATGGTAATTCTATATAACGCTATACGTTATTACGTAATAGTATATATCGTTATATGTTATATGGTAATACTATATAGCGTTATACGTTATAGCGTAACGATATACAACATTATACGATATTACGTAATAGTATATAATGTTATACATTATAACGTAACAATATACAATGTTATACGTTATAACGTAACAATATACAACGTTATACGTAATATGCTAATACTATCGTCATTCTGCATAACGTTATACGTTATTTCGTCATAGTATATAACGTTAGACTTTATATGGTAATACTATATAACGTTATACGTTATATGGTAATACTATATAAAGTTATACGGTATAACGTAACAATATACAACGTTATACGTTAATACGTAATAGTATATAACGTTATACATTATATGGTAATACTATATAACGTTATTCGTTATTACGTAATAGTATATAACGTTATACGTTATATGGTGATACTATATAACGTTATACATTATTACGTAGTAGTATATAACGCTATACGTTATAACGTAACAATATACAACGTTATCCGGTCATTACGTAATAATATACAACGTTATACGTCATTACGTAATAATATACAACGTTATACGTTATAACGTAACAATATACAACGTTATACGTAATATGCTAATACTATCGTTATTCTGTACAACGTTATACGTTATTTCGTAATAGTATATAACGTTATGCATTATAACGTTACAACATACAACGCTATACGCTATTGCGTAATAATATACAACGTTATTCGTTATTTCGTAATAGTATATCTCGTCATACGATATACTGTAATACTATATAACGCTATACGTTATTACGTAATAGTATATGACGTTATACATTATAACGTAACAATTTGCAACGTTATACGTCATAACGTAACAATATACAACGTTATACGCTATTACGTAATAATATACAACGTTATACGTTATTACGTAATAATATACAACGTTATCAGTAATATGCTAATACTATAGTAATTCTGCGTAGCGTTATACGTTATTTCGTAATAGTATATAACGTTATACGTTATATGGTAATACTATATAACGTTATACGTTATAGCGTAACAGTATACAACGTTATACGTTATAGCGTAACAATATACAACGTTATACGCTATTACGTAATAGTATACAACGTTATACATTAAAACGTAACCATATACAAACTTATACGTTATAACGTAACAATATACAACGTTATACGTAATATGCTAATACTATCGTAATTCTGTATATCGTTATACGTTATTTCGTAATAGTATATAACGTTACAGTTTATATGGTAATACTATATAACGTTATACGTTATATGGTAATACTATATAAAGTTATACGGTATAACGTAACAATATACAACGTTATACGATAATACGTAATAGTATATAAAGTTATACATTATATGGTAATACTACATAACGTTATACGTTATTACGTAATAGTATATAACGATATGCATTATAACGTTACAACATACAACGCTATACGCTATTGCGTAATAATATACAACGTAATACGTTATTACGTAATAATATATATCGTTATACGTTATATGGTAATACTATATAGCGTTATACGTTATAGCGTAACGATATACAACATTATACGCTATTACGTAATAGTATATAACGTTATACATTATAACGTAACAGTATACAATGTTATACGTTATAACGTCACAATATACAACGTTATACGTAACATGCTAATACCATCGTAATTCTGTATATCGTTATACGTTATTTCGTAATAGTATATAACGTTACAGTTTATATGGTGTTACTATATAACGTTATACGTTATTACGTAATAGTATATAGCGTTATACGTTACATGGTAATACTATAAATAGTTATACGTTATAACGTAACAATATACAACGTTATACGTTAATACGTAATAGTATATAACGTTATACATTATATGGTAATACTATATAACGTTATACGTTATTACGTAATAGTATATAACGTTATACATTATAACGTTAGAATATACAACGTTATATGTTATTGCGTAATAGTATATAACGTTATACGTTATATGGTAATACTATATAACGGTATACGTTATAACGTAACAATATACAACGTTATACGTTATTACGTAATAGTATATAACGTTATACGTTACAACGTAACAATATACAACGTTATACGCTATTGGGTAATAATATGCAACGTTATTCGTTATTACGTAATAGTATATATCGTCATACGATATACTGTAATACTATATAACGCTATACGTTATTACGTAATAGTATATAACGTTATACGTTACATGGTAATGCTATATAACGTTATACGTTATTACGTAATAGTATATAACGTTATGCATTATAACGTTACAACATACAACGCTATACGCTATTGCGTAATAATATACAACGTAATACGTTATTACGTAATAGTATATAACGTTATACATTATATGGTAATACTACATAACGTTATACGTTATTACGTATTAGCATATAATGATATACGTTATATGGTAATACTATATAACGTTATACGCAATTACGTAATAGTATATAACGTTATGCATTATAACGTTACAACATACAACGCTATACGCTATTGCGTAATAATATACAACGTAATACGTTATTACGTAATAGTATATAACGTTATACATTACATGGTAATACTATATAACGTTATACGTTATAGCGTAACAATATACAACGTTATACGCTATTACGTAATATTATATAACGTTATACATTATAACGTAACAATATACAATGTTATACGTTATAACGTAACAATATACAACGTTATACGTTAATACGTAATAGTATATAACGTTATACATTACATGGTAATACTATATAACGTTATACGTTATTACGTATTAGCATATAATGATATACGTTATATGGTAATACTATATAACGTTATACGCTATTACGTAATAGTATATAACGTTATGCATTATAACGTTACAACATACAACGCTATACGCTATTGCGTAATAATATACAACGTAATACGTTATTACGTAATAGTATATATCGTTATACGTTATATGGTAATACTATATAGCGTTCTACGTTATAGCGTAACGATATACAACATTATACGCTATTACGTAATAGTATACAACGTTATACATTATAACGTAACAATATACAAACTTATACGTTATAACGTAACAATATACAACGTTATACGTAATATGCTAATACTATCGTCATTCTGTATATCGTTATACGTTATTTCGTAATAGTATATACCGTTACAGTTTATATGGTAATACTATATAACGTTATACGTTATATGGTAATGCTATATAACGTTATACGTTACAACGTAACAATATACAACGTTATACGCTATTACGTAATAGTATATAACGTTATACATTATAAAGTAACAATATACAATGTTATACGTCATAACGTAACAATATACAACGTTATACGTCAATACGTAATAGTATATAACGTTATACATTACATGGTAATACTATATAACGTTATACGTTAATACGTATTAGCATATAATGTTATACGTTATATGGTAATACTATATAACGTTATACTTCATTACGTAATAATATATAACGTTATACGTTATTACGTAATAGCATATAACGTTATACGTTATATGGCAATACTATTCAACGTTATACGTCATAACGTAACAATATACAACGTTATACTCTAATACGTAATAATATACAACGTTATACGTTATTACGTAATGGGACATATCGTTATAGATTATATGGTAATATATATCGTTATCCGTCATTACGTAACAATATACAACGTTATACGTCATTACGTACTAAGATACAACGTTATACGTCATTACGTAATAATATACAACGTTATAAGTAATATGCTAATACTATAGTAATTCTGTATAACGTTATACGTTATTTCGTAATAGTATATAACGTTATACGTTATATGGTAATACTATTTAACGCTATACGTTATTACGTAATAATATACAACGTTATATGTAATATGCTAGTACTATAGTAATTCTGTATAACGTTATACGTTATTACGTAATAATATATATCGTTATACGTTATATGGTAATACTATATAGCGTTATACGTTATAGCGTAACGATATACAACGTTATACGCTATTACGTAATAGTATATAACGTTATACATTATAAAGTAACAATATACAATGTTATACGTCATAACGTAACAATATACAACGTTATACGTTATTACGTAACAGTATATAACGTTATACGTTATATGGCAATACTATTCAACGTTATACGTTATAACGTAACAATATACAACGTTATACGTTATTACGTAATAGTATATAGCGTTATACGTTACAACGTAACAATATACAATGTTATACGTTATAACGTAACAATATACAACGTTTTACGTAATATGCTAATACTATCGTAATTCTGCATAACGTTATACGTTATTTCGTAATAGTATAAATCGTTATACGTTATATGGTAATACTATATAATGTTATACGTTATAGCTTAACGATATACAACATTATACGCTATTACGTAATAGTATATAACGTTATACATTATAACGTAAGAATATACAACGTTAAACGTTATTACGTAATAATATACAACGTTATACTTAATATGCTAATACTGTGATAATTCTGTATAACGTTATACGCTATTTCGTAATAGTATATAACGTAATACTTTAGAAGGTAATACTATATAGCGTTATACGTTATTATGTAATATCATATAACGTTATACGCTATATGGTAATACTATATAACGTTATACGTTATTACTTAGTAGTATATAACGCTATACGTTATTACGTAATAGTATATGACGTTATACAGTATAACGTAACAATTTACAACGTTGTACGTTATAACGTAACAATATACGACGTTATGCGTAATATGCTAACACTATCGTAATTCTGTATATCGTTATACGTTATTTCGTAATAGTATATAACGTTATGCGTTATAACGTAACAATATACAACGTTATACGTCATAACGTAACAATATACAACGTTATACGCTATTACGTAATAACATACAACGTTATACGTTATTACTTAATAATATACAACGTTATAAGTAATATGCTAATACTATGGTAATTCTGTACAACGTTATACGTTATTACGTAACAGTATATCATGTTATACGTTATATGGTAATACTATTCAACGTTATACGTTATAACGTAACAATATACAACGTTATACGCTATTGAGTAATAATATGCAAAGTTATTCGTTATTACGTAATAGTATATATCGTCATACGATATACTGCAATACTATATAACGCTATACGTTATTACGTAATAGTATATAACGTTATACGGTACATGGTAATGCTATATAACGTTATACGTAATTGCGTAATAGTATATAACGTTATGCATTATAACGTTACAACATACAACGCTATACGCTATTGCGTAATAATATACAACGTAATACGTTATTACGTAATAGTATATAACGTTATACATTATATGGTAATACTATATAACGTTATACGTTATAGCGTAAGAATATACAACGTTATACTTAACATGCTAATACTATAGTAATTCTGCATAACTTTATACGTTATTTCGTAATAGTATATAACGTTATACGTTATATGGTAATACTATATAACGTTATACGTTATAGCGTAACAATATACAACATTATACGCTATTACGTGATAGTATATAACGTTATACATTATAACGCAACAATATACAACGTTATACGTTATTACGTAATAATATACAACGTTATACATTACATGGTAATACTATATAACGTTATACGTTAATACGTATTAGCATATAATGTTATACGTTATATGGTAATACTATATAACGTTATACGTCATTACGTAATAATATATAATGTTATACGTTATTACGTAATAATATACAACGTTATATGTAATATGCCAATACTATGGTAATTCTGTACAACGTTATACGTTATTACGTAACAGTATATAATGTTATACGTTATATGGTAATACTATTCAACGTTATACGTTATAACGTAACAATATACAGCGTTATACGTTATTACGTAATAGTATATAGCGTTATACGTTACAACGTAACAATATAGAATGTTATACGTTATAGCGTAAGAGTATACAACGTTATACGCTATTGCGTAATAATATACAACGTTATACGTTGTTACGTAATAGTATATATCGTTATACGTTAAATGGTAATTCTATATAACGCTATTCGTTATTACGTAATAGTATATATCGTTATACGTTATATAGTAATACTATATAGCGTTATACGTTATAGCGTAACGATATACAACATTATACGCTATTACGTAATAGTATATAACGTTATACATTATAACGTAACAATATACAATGTTATACGTTATAACGTAACAATATACAACGTTATACGTAATATGCTAATACTATAGTAATTCTGCATAACGTTATACGTTATTTCGTAATAGTATATAACGTTAGACTTTATATGGTAATACTATATAACGTTATACGTTATATGGTAATACTATATAAGGTTATACGGTATAACGTAACAATACACAACGTTATACGTTAATACGTAATAGTATATAACGTTATACATTACATGGTAATACTATATAACGTTATTCGTTATTACGTAATAGTATATAACGTTATACGTTATATGGTAATACTATATAACGTTATACGTTATTACGTAATAATATACAAAGTTATACGTTATTACGTAATAATATACAACGTTATTATTAATATGCTAATACTATAGTAATTCTGCATAACGTTATACGTTATTTCGTAATAGTATATAACGTTATACGTTATGTGGTAATACTATATAACGTTATACGTAACAGCGTAACAATATGCAACGATATACGTTTTTACGTAATAGTATATATCGTAACACGTTACATGGTAATACTATATAACGTTATACGTTATTACGTAATAGCATATAACGTTATACGTTATTACGTAGTAGTATATAACGTTATACGTTTTAACGTAACAATATAAAACGTTATACGTCATAACGTAACAATATACAACGTTATACTCTAATACGTAATAATATACAACGTTATACGTTATTACGTAATGGGACATATCGTTATAGATTATATGGTAATATATATCGTTATCCGTCATTACGTAACAATATACAACGTTATACGTCATTACGTACTAAGATACAACGTTATACGTCATTACGTAATAATATACAACGTTATATGTAATATGCTAGTACTATGGTAATTCTGTACAACGTTATACGTTATTACGTAACAGTATATAACGTTATACGTTATATGGTAACACTATTCAACGTTATACGTTATAACGTAACAATATACAACGTTATACGTTATTACGTAATAGTATATAGCGTTATACGTTACAACGTAACAATATACAATGTTATACGTTATAACGTAACAATATACAACGTTATACGTAATATGCTAATACTATCGTAATTCTGCATAACGTTATACGTTATTTCGTAATAGTATAAAGCGTTATACGTTATATGGTAATACTATATAACGTTATACGTTATAGCTTAATGATATACAACATTATACGCTATTACGTAATAGTATATAACGTTATACATTATAACGTAAAAATATACAACGTTAAACGTTATTACGTAATAATATACAACGTAATACTTAATATGCTAATACTGTGATAATTCTGTATAACGTTATACGCTATTTCGTAATAGTATATAACGTAATACTTTATAAGGTAATACTATATAGCGTTATACGTTATTATGTAATAGCATATAACGTTATACGCTATATGGTAATACTATATAACGTTATACGTTATTACTTAGTAGTATATAACGCTATACGTTATTACGTAATAGTATATGACGTTATACAGTATAACGTAACAATTTACAAAGTTATACGTTATAACGTAACAATATACGACGTTATGCGTAATATGCTAACACTATCGTAATTCTGTATATCGTTATACGTTATTTCGTAATAGTATATAACGTTATGCGTTATAACGTAACAATATACAACGTTATACGTAATATGCTAATACTATCGTCATTCTGTATATCGTTATACGTTAATACGTAATAGTATATAACGTTATTCGTTATATGGTAATTCTATACAAAGTTATACGTTAATACGTAATAGTATATAACGTTATACGTTACAACGTAACAATATACAACGTTATACGTAATATGCTAATACTATCGTAATTCTGTATATCGTTATACGATATTTCGTAATATTATATAACGTTAGACTTTATATGGTAATACTATATAACGTTATACGTTATATGGTAATACTATATAAAGTTATACGGTATAACGTAACAATATTCAACGTTATACGTTAATACGTAATAGTATATAACGTTATACATTATATGGTGTTACTATATAACGTTATACCTTATTACGCAATAGTATATAACGTTATACATTATAACGTTAGAAGATACAACGTTATATGTTATTGCGTAATAGTATATAACGTTATACATTACATGGTAATACTATATAACGTTATACGTTATTACGTATTAGCATATAATGTTATACGTTATATGGTAATGCTTTATAGCGTTATACGCTATTACGTAGTAGTATATAACGTTATACGTTATAACGTAACAATATAAAACGTTATACGTTATTACGTAATAGTATATAACGTTATACGTTACAACGTAACAATATACAACGTTATACGCTATTGAGTAATAATATGCAACGTTATTCGTTATTACGTAATAGTATATATCGTCATACGATATACTGTAATACTATATGACGCTATACGTTATTACGTAATAGTATATAACGTTATACGTTACATGGTAATGCTATATAACGTTATACGTTATTACGTAATAGTATATAACGTTATACATTACATGGTAATACTATATAACGCTATACGTTATTACGTATAAGCATATAATGTTATACGTTATATGGTAATGCTATATAACGTTATACGCTACTACGTAGTAGTATATAACGTTATACGTTATAACATAACAATA
This sequence comes from Bombus terrestris, assembly GCF_910591885.1. NCBI lineage: Eukaryota > Metazoa > Arthropoda > Insecta > Hymenoptera > Apidae > Bombus > Bombus terrestris. Next base: position 4,471,028 of record NC_063285.1, read on the forward strand.
TAAAACGTTATACGTTATTACGTAATAGTATATAACGTTATACGTTACAACGTAACAATATGCAACGTTATACGCTATTGAGTAATAATATGCAACGTTATTCGTTATTACGTAATAGTATATATCGTCATACGATATACTGTAATACTATATGACGCTATACGTTATTACGTAATATTATATAACGTTATACGTTGCATGGTAATGCTATATAACGTTATACGTTATTACGTAATAGTATATAACGTTATGCATTATAACGTTACAACATACAACGCTATACGCTATTGCGTAATAATGTACAACGTAATACGTTATTACGTAATAGTATATAACGTTATACACTATATGGTAATACTATATAACGTTATACGTTATAGCGTAACAATATACAACGTTATACGCTATTACGTAATAGTATATAACGTTATGCATTATAACGTTACAACATACAACGCTATACGCTATTGCGTAATAATGTACAACGTAATACGTTATTACGTAATAGTATATAACGTTATACACTATATGGTAATACTATATAACGTTATACGTTATAGCGTAACAATATACAACGTTATACGCTATTACGTAATAGTATATAACGTTATACATTATAGCGTAACAATATACAATGTTATACGTTATAACGTAACAATATACAACGTTATACGCTATTGAGTAATAATATGCAACGTTATTCGTTATTACGTAATAGTATATATCGTCATACGATATACTGTAATACTATATAACGCTATACGTTATTACGTAATAGTATATAACGTTATACGTTACATGGTAATGCTATATAACGTTATACGTAATTGCGTAATAGTATATAACGTTATGCATTATAACGTTACAACATACAACGCTATACGCTATTGCGTAATAATATACAACGTAATACGTTATTACGTAATAGTATATAACGTTATACATTATATGGTAATACTATATAACGTTATACGTTATAGCGTAAGAATATACAACGTTATACTTAACATGCTAATACTATAGTAATTCTGCATAACTTTATACGTTATTTCGTAATAGTATGTAACGTTATACGTTATATGGTAATACTATATAACGTTATACGTTATAGCGTAACAATATACAACGTTATACGTTATAGCGTAACAATATACAACGCTATACGCTATTACGTAATAGTATACAACGTTATACATTATAACGTAACCATATACAAACTTATACGTTATAACGTAACAATATACAACGTTATACGTAATATGCTAATACTATCGTAATTCTGTATATCGTTATACGTTATTTCGTAATAGTATATAACGTTATGCATTATAACGTTACAACATACAACGCTATACGCTATTGCGTAATAATATACAACGTTATTCGTTACTTCGTAATAGTATATCTCGTCATACGATATACTGTAATACTATATAACGCTATACGTTATTACGTAATAGTATATGACGTTATACATTATAACGTAACAATTTGCAACGTTATACGTCATAACGTAACAATATAAAACGTTATACGCTATTACGTAATAATATACAACGTTATACGTTATTACGTAATAATATACAACGTTATCAGTAATATGCTAATACTATAGTAATTCTGCGTAGCGTTATACGTTATTTCGTAATAGTATATAACGTTAGACTTTATTTGGTAATACTATATAACGTTGTACGTTATATGGTAATACTATATAACGTTATACGTTATATGGTAATACTATATAAAGTTATACGGTATAACGTAGCAATATTCAACGTTATACGTTAATACGTAATAGTATATAACGTTATACATTATATGGTAATACTATATAACGTTATACGTTAATACGTAATAGTATATAACGTTATTCGTTATATGGTAATTCTATACAAAGTTATACGTTAATACGTAATAGTATATAACGTTATACGTTACAACGTAACAATATACAACGTTATACGTAATATGCTAATACTATCGTAATTCTGTATATCGTTATACGATATTTCGTAATATTATATAACGTTAGACTTTATATGGTAATACTATATAACGTTATACGTTATATGGTAATACTATATAAAGTTATACGGTATAACGTAACAATATTCAACGTTATACGTTAATACGTAATAGTATATAACGTTATACATTATATGGTAATACTATATAACGTTATACCTTATTACGCAATAGTATATAACGTTATACATTATAACGTTAGAAGATACAACGTTATATGTTATTGCGTAATAGTATATAACGTTATACATTACATGGTAATACTATATAACGTTATACGTTATTACGTATTAGCATATAATGTTATACGTTATATGGTAATGCTTTATAGCGTTATACGCTATTACGTAGTAGTATATAACGTTATACGTTATAACGTAACAATATAAAACGTTATACGTTATTACGTAATAGTATATAACGTTATACGTTACAACGTAACAATATACAACGTTATACGCTATTGAGTAATAATATGCAACGTTATTCGTTATTACGTAATAGTATATATCGTCATACGATATACTGTAATACTATATGACGCTATACGTTATTACGTAATAGTATATAACGTTATACGTTACATGGTAATGCTATATAACGTTATACGTTATTACGTAATAGTATATAACGTTATACATTACATGGTAATACTATATAACGTTATACGTTATTACGTATAAGCATATAATGTTATACGTTATATGGTAATGCTATATAACGTTATACGCTACTACGTAGTAGTATATAACGTTATACGTTATAACATAACAATATAAAACGTTATACGTTATTACGTAATAGTATATAACGTTATACGTTACAACGTAACAATATGCAACGTTATACGCTATTGAGTAATAATATGCAACGTTATTCGTTATTACGTAATAGTATATATCGTCATACGATATACTGTAATACTATATGACGCTATACGTTATTACGTAATATTATATAACGTTATACGTTGCATGGTAATGCTATATAACGTTATACGTTATTACGTAATAGTATATAACGTTATGCATTATAACGTTACAACATACAACGCTATACGCTATTGCGTAATAATGTACAACGTAATACGTTATTACGTAATAGTATATAACGTTATACACTATATGGTAATACTATATAACGTTATACGTTATAGCGTAACAATATACAACGTTATACGCTATTACGTAATAGTATATAACGTTATGCATTATAACGTTACAACATACAACGCTATACGCTATTGCGTAATAATGTACAACGTAATACGTTATTACGTAATAGTATATAACGTTATACACTATATGGTAATACTATATAACGTTATACGTTATAGCGTAACAATATACAACGTTATACGCTATTACGTAATAGTATATAACGTTATACATTATAGCGTAACAATATACAATGTTATACGTTATAACGTAACAATATACAACGTTATACGTTAATACGTAATAGCATATAACGTTATACATTACATGGTAATACTATAGAACGTATTACATTATTACATATTAGCATATAATGTTATACGTTATATGGTAATACTATATAACGTTATACGTTATTACGTAATAATATACAACGTTATACGTAATATGCTAATACTATGGCAATTTTGTACAACGTTATACGTTATTACGTAACAGTATATAACGTTATACGTTATATGGTAATACTATATAACGTTATACGTTATAACGTAACAATATACAACGTTATACGTTATTACGTAATAGTATATAGCGTTATACGTTACAACGTAACAATATAGAATGTTATACGTTATAGCGTAGCAATATACAACGTTATACGCTATTGCGTAATAATATACAACGTTATACGTTATTACGTAATAGTATATATCGTTATACGTTAAATGGTAATACTATATAACGCTATACGTTATTACGTAATAGTATATAACGTTATACGTTATATGGTAATACTATATAACGTTATACGTTATTACGTAATAGTATATAACGTTATACGTTATATGGTAATACCATATATAGTTATTCGTTACAACATAACAATATACAACGTTATACGCTAATACGTAATAGTATATAACGCTATACATTATATGGTAATACTATATAACGTTATACGTTATTACGTAATAGTATATAACGTTATACTTTATAACGTTAGAATATACAACGTTATATGTTATTGCGTAATAGTATATAACGTTATACGTTATATGGTAATACTAAATAACGTTATACGTTATAACGTAACAATATACAACGTTATACGTTATATGGTAATACTATATAACGTTATACGTTATAGCGTGACAATATACAACATTATACGCTATTACGTAATAGTATATAACGTTATACATTATAACGTAACAATATACAAAGTTATACGTTACAACGTAACAATATACAACGTTATACGTAATATGCTAATACTATCGTAATTCTGTATATCGTTATACGTTATTTCGTAATAGTATATAACGTTAGACTTTATATGGTAATACTATATAACGCTATACGTTATATGGTAATACTATATGAAGTTATACGGTATAACGTAACAATATTCAACGTTATACGTTAATACGTAGTAGTATATAACGTTATACATTATATGGTAATACTATATAACGTTATACCTTATTACGTGATAGTATATAACGTTGTACGTTATAACGTAACAATATACAACGTTATACGTTATTACGTAATAGTATATAACGTTATACATTATAACGTAACAATATAACGTTATACGCTATTGAGTAATAATATAGAACGTTATTCGTTATTACGTAATAGTATATATCGTCATACGATATACTGTAATACTATATGACGCTATACGTTATTACGTAATAGTATATAACGTTATACGTTACATGGTAATGCTATATAACGTTATACGTTACATGGTAATGCTATATAACGTTATACGTTATTACGTAATAGTATATAACGTTATGCATTATAACGTTACAACGTACAACGCTATACGCTATTGCGTAATAATATACAACGTAATACGTTATTACGTAATAGTATATAACGTTATACATCATATGGTAATACTATATAACGTTATACGTTATAGCGTAACAATATACAACGTTATACACTATTACGTAATAGTATATAACGTTATACATTATAGCGTAACAATATACAATGTTATACGTTATAACGTAACAATATACAACGTTATGCGTCATTACGTAATAATATACAACGTTATACGTTATTACGTAATAATATACAACGTTATACATAATATGCTAATACTATAGTAATTCTGCATAACGTTATACGTTATTTCGTAATAGTATATAACGTTATACGTTATAAGGTAATACTATATAACGTTATACGTTATATGGTAATACTATATAAAGTTATACGGTATAACGTAACAATATTCAACGTTATACGTTAATACGTAATAGTATATAACGTTATACATTATATGGTAATACTATATAACGTTATACGTTAATACGTAATAGTATATAACGTTATTCGTTATATGGTAATTCTATATAACGTTATACGTTATTACGTAATAGTATATATCGTTATACGTTATATGGTAATACTATATAAAGTTATACGTTACAACATAACAATATACAAAGTTATACGTTATTACGTAATAGTATATAACGTTATACGTTACAACGTAACAATATACAACGTTATACGCTATTGAGTAATAATATGCAACGTTATTCGTTATTACGTAATAGTATATATCGTCATACGATATACTGTAATACTATATGACGCTATACGTTATTACGTAATATTATATAACGTTATACGTTGCATGGTAATGCTATATAACGTTATACGTTATTACGTAATAGTATATAACGTTATGCATTATAACGTTACAACATACAACGCTATACGCTATTACCTAATAATATACAACGTTATACGTAATATGCTAATACTATGGCAATTTTGTACAACGTTATACGTTATTACGTAACAGTATATAACGTTATACGTTATATGGTAATACTATATAACGTTATACGTTATAACGTAACAATATACAACGCAATACGTTATTACGTAATAGTATATAACGTTATACGTTATATGGTAATACTATATAACGCTATACGTTATTACGTAATAGTATATAACGTTATACGTTATATGGTAATACTATATATAGTTATTCGTTACAACATAACAATATGCAACGTTATACGCTAATACGTAATAGTATATAACGTTATACATTATATGGTAATACTATATAACGTTATACGTTATTACGTAATAGTATATAACGTTATACTTTATAACGTTAGAATATACAACGTTATGTTATTGCGTAATAGTATATAACGTTATACGTTATATGGTAATACTAAATAACGTTATACGTTATAACGTACCAATATACAACGTTATACGTTATATGGTAATACTATATAACGTTATACGTTATAGCGTGACAATATACAACATTATACGCTATTACGTAATAGTATATAACGTTATACATTATAACGTAACAATATACAAAGTTATACGTTACAACGTAACAATATACAACGTTATACGTAATATGCTAATACTATCGTAATTCTGTATATCGTTATACGTTATTTCGTAATAGTATATAACGTTAGACTTTATATGGTAATACTATATAACGCTATACGTTATATGGTAATACTATATGAAGTTATACGGTATAACGTAACAATATTCAACGTTATACGTTAATACGTAATAGTATATAACGTTATACATTATATGGTAATGCTATATAACGTTATACCTTATTACATAATAGTATATAACGTTATACGTTATGTGGTAATACTATATAACGTTATACGTAATAGCGTAACAATATGCAACGATATACGTTTTTACGTAATAGTATATATCGTAACACGTAACATGGTAGTGCTATATAACGTTATACGTTATAACGTAACAATATACAACGTTATACGTTATTACGTAATAGTATATAACGTTATACATTATAACGTAACAACATAACGTTATACGCTATTGAGTAATAATATGCAACGTTGTTCGTTATTACGTAATAGTATATATCGTCATACGATATACTGTAATACTATATGACGCTATACGTTATTACGTAATAGTATATAACGTTATACGTTACATGGTAATGCTATATAACGTTATACGTTACATGGTAATGCTATATAACGTTATACGTTATTACGTAATAGTATATAACGTTATGCATTATAACGTTACAACGTACAACGCTATACGCTATTGCGTAATAATATACAACGTAATACGTTATTACGTAATAGTATATAACGTTATACATTATATGGTAATACTATATAACGATATACGTTATAGCGTAACAGTATACAACGTTATACGTCATTACGTAATAATATACAACGTTATACGTTATTACGTAATAATATACAACGTTATACATAATATGCTAATACTATAGTAATTCTGCATAACGTTATACGTTATTTCGTTATAGTATATAACGTTATACGTTATATGGTAATACTATATAACGTTATACGTTATATGGTAATACTATATAAAGTTATACGGTATAACGTAGCAATATTCAACGTTATACGTTAATACGTAATAGTATATAACGTTATACATTATATGGTAATACTATATAACGTTATACGTTAATACGTAATAGTATATAACGTTATTCGTTATATGGTAATTCTATACAAAGTTATACGTTAATACGTAATAGTATATAACGTTATACGTTACAACGTAACAATATACAACGTTATACGTAATATGCTAATACTATCGTAATTCTGTATATCGTTATACGATATTTCGTAATATTATATAACGTTAGACTTTATATGGTAATACTATATAACGTTATACGTTATATGGTAATACTATATAAAGTTATACGGTATAACGTAGCAATATTCAACGTTATACGTTAATACGTAATAGTATATAACGTTATACATTATATGGTAATACTATATAACGTTATACATTATAACGTTAGAAGATACAACGTTATATGTTATTGCGTAATAGTATATAACGTTATACATTACATGGTAATACTATATAACGTTATACGTTATTACGTATTAGCATATAATGTTATACGTTATATGGTAATGCTTTATAACGTTATACGCTATTACGTAGTAGTATATAACGTTATACGTTATAACGTAACAATATAAAACGTTATACGTTATTACGTAATAGTATATAACGTTATACGTTACAACGTAACAATATACAACGTTATACGCTATTGAGTAATAATATGCAACGTTATTCGTTATTACGTAATAGTATATATCGTCATACGATATACTGTAATACTATATGACGCTATACGTTATTACGTAATAGTATATAACGTTATACGTTACATGGTAATGCTATATAACGTTATACGTTATTACGTAATAGTATATAACGTTATACATTACATGGTAATGCTATATAACGTTATACGTTATTACGTATAAGCATATAACGTTATACGTTATATGGTAATGCTATATAACGTTATACGCTATTACGTAGTAGTATATAACGTTATACGTTATAACATAACAATATAAAACGTTATACGTTATTACGTAATAGTATATAACGTTATACGTTACAACGTAACAATATACAACGTTATACGCTATTGAGTAATAATATGCAACGTTATTCGTTATTACGTAATAGTATATATCGTCATACGATATACTGTAATACTATATGACGCTATACGTTATTACGTAATATTATATAACTTTATACGTTGCATGGTAATGCTATATAACGTTATACGTTATTACGTAATAGTATATAACGTTATGCATTATAACGTTACAACATACAACGCTATACGCTATTGCGTAATAATGTACAACGTAATACGTTATTACGTAATAGTATATAACGTTATACACTATATGGTAATACTATATAACGTTATACGTTATAGCGTAACAATATACAACGTTATACGCTATTACGTAATAGTATATAACGTTATACATTATAGCGTAACAATATACAATGTTATACGTTATAACGTAACAATATACAACGTTATACGTTAATACGTAATAGCATATAACGTTATACATTACATGGTAATACTATAGAACGTATTACATTATTACGTATTAGCATATAATGTTATACGTTATATGGTAATACTATATAACGTTATACGTTATTACGTAATAATATACAACGTTATACGTAATATGCTAATACTATGGCAATTTTGTACAACGTTATACGTTATTACGTAACAGTATATAACGTTATACGTTATATGGTAATACTATATAACGTTATACGTTATAACGTAACAATATACAACGTTATACGTTATTACGTAATAGTATATAGCGTTATACGTTACAACGTAACAATATAGAATGTTATACGTTATAGCGTAGCAATATACAACGTTATACGCTATTGCGTAATAATATACAACGTTATACGTCATTACGTAATAGTATATATCGTTATACGTTAAATGGTAATACTATATAACGCTATACGTTATTACGTAATAGTATATAACGTTATACGTTATATGGTAATACTATATGAAGTTATACGGTATAACGTAACAATATTCAACGTTATACGTTAATACGTAATAGTATATAACGTTATACATTATATGGTAATACTATATAACGTTATACCTTATTACGTGATAGTATATAACGTTATACGTTATAACGTAACAATATACAACGTTATACGTTATTACGTAATAGTATATAACGTTATACATTATAACGTAACAATATAACGTTATACGCTATTGAGTAATAATATGCAACGTTATTCGTTATTACGTAATAGTATATATCGTCATACGATATACTGTAATACTATATGACGCTATACGTTATTACGTAATATTATATAACGTTATACGTTGCATGGTAATGCTATATAACGTTATACGTTATTACGTAATAGTATATAACGTTATGCATTATAACGTTACAACATACAACGCTATACGCTATTACGTAATAATATACAACGTTATACGTATTATGCTAATACTATGGCAATTTTGTACAACGTTATACGTTATTACGTAACAGTATATAACGTTATACGTTATATGGTAATACTATATAACGTTACACGTTATAACGTAACAATATACAACGCTATACGTTATTACGTAATAGTATATAACGTTATACGTTATATGGTAATACTATATAACGTTATACGTTATTACGTAATAGTATATAACGTTATACTTTATAACGTTAGAATATACAACGTTATGTTATTGCGTAATAGTATATAACGTTATACGTTATATGGTAATACTAAAGAACGTTATACGTTATAACGTACCAATATACAACGTTATACGTTATATGGTAATACTATATAACGTTATACGTTATAGCGTGACAATATACAACATTATACGCTATTACGTAATAGTATATAACGTTATACATTATAAAGTAACAATATACAAAGTTATACGTTACAACGTAACAATATACAACGTTATACGTAATATGCTAATACTATCGTAATTCTGTATATCGTTATACGTTATTTCGTAATAGTATATAACGTTAGACTTTATATGGTAATACTATATAACGCTATACGTTATATGGTAATACTATATGAAGTTATACGGTATAACGTAACAATATTCAACGTTATACGTTAATACGTAATAGTATATAACGTTATACATTATATGGTAATACTATATAACGTTATACCTTATTACATAATAGTATATAACGTTATACGTTATGTGGTAATACTATATAACGTTATACGTAATAGCGTAACAATATGCAACGATATACGTTTTTACGTAATAGTATATATCGTAACACGTAACATGGTAGTGCTATATAACGTTATACGTTATAACGTAACAATATACAACGTTATACGTTATTACGTAATAGTATATAACGTTATACATTATAACGTAACAACATAACGTTATACGCTATTGAGTAATAATATGCAACGTTATTCGTTATTACGTAATAGTATATATCGTCATAAGATATACTGTAATACTATATGACGCTATACGTTATTACGTAATAGTAGATAACGTTATACGTTACATGGTAATGCTATATAACGTTATACGTTACATGGTAATGCTATATAACGTTATACGTTATTACGTAATAGTATATAACGTTATGCATTATAACGTTACAACGTACAACGCTATACGCTATTGCGTAATAATATACAACGTAATACGTTATTACGTAATAGTATATAACGTTATACATTATATGGTAATACTATATAACGTTATACGTTATAGCGTAACAGTATACAACGTTATACGCTATTACGTAATAGTATATAACGTTATACATTATAGCGTAACAATATACAATGTTATACGTTATAACGTAACAATATACAACGTTATACGTCATTACGTAATAATATAAAACGTTATACGTTATTACGTAATAATATACAACGTTATACATAATATGCTAATACTATAGTAATTCTGCATAACGTTATACGTTATTTCGTAATAGTATATAACGTTATACGTTATATGGTAATACTATATAACGTTATACGTTATATGGTAATACTATATAAAGTTATACGGTATAACGTAGCAATATTCAACGTTATACGTTAATACGTAATAGTATATAACGTTATACATTATATGGTAATACTATATAACGTTATACGTGAATACGTAATAGTATATAACGTTATTCGTTATATGGTAATTCTATACAAAGTTATACGTTAATACGTAATAGTATATAACGTTATACGTTACAACGTAACAATATACAACGTTATACGTAATATGCTAATACTATCGTAATTCTGTATATCGTTATACGATATTTCGTAATATTATATAACGTTAGACTTTATATGGTAATACTATATAACGTTATACGTTATATGGTAATACTATATAAAGTTATACGGTATAACGTAACAATATTCAACGTTATACGTTAATACGTAATAGTATATAACGTTATACATTATATGGTAATACTATATAACGTTATACCTTATTACGCAATAGTAAATAACGTTATACATTATAACGTTAGAAGATACAACGTTATATGTTATTGCGTAATAGTATATAACGTTATACATTACATGGTAATACTATATAACGTTATACGTTATTACGTATTAGCATATAATGTTATACGTTATATGGTAATGCTTTATAACGTTATACGCTATTACGTAGTAGTATATAACGTTATACGTTATAACGTAACAATATAAAACGTTATACGTTATTACGTAATAGTATATAACGTTATACGTTACAACGTAACAATATACAACGTTATACGCTATTGAGTAATAATATGCAACGTTATTCGTTATTACGCAATAGTATATATCGTCATACGATATACTGTAATACTATATGACGCTATGCGTTATTACGTAATAGTATATAACGTTATACGTTACATGGTAATGCTATATAACGTTATACGTTATTACGTAATAGTATATAACGTTATACATTACATGGTAATACTATATAACGTTATACGTTATTACGTATAAGCATATAATGTTATACGTTATATGGTAATGCTATATAACGTTATACGCTATTACGTAGTAGTATATAACGTTATACGTTATAACATAACAATATAAAACGTTATACGTTATTACGTAATAGTATATAACGTTATACGTTACAACGTAACAATATACAACGTTATACGCTATTGAGTAATAATATGCAACGTTATTCGTTATTACGTAATAGTATATATCGTCATACGATATACTGTAATACTATATGACGCTATACGTTATTACGTAATATTATATAACGTTATACGTTGCATGGTAATGCTATATAACGTTATACGTTATTACGTAATAGTATATAACGTTATGCATTATAACGTTACAACATACAACGCTATACGCTATTGCGTAATAATGTACAACGTAATACGTTATTACGTAATAGTATATAACGTTATACACTATATGGTAATACTATATAACGTTATACGTTATAGCGTAACAATATACAACGTTATACGCTATTACGTAATAGTATATAACGTTATACATTATAGCGTAACAATATACAATGTTATACGTTATAACGTAACAATATACAACGTTATACGTTAATACGTAATAGCATATAACGTTATACATTACATGGTAATACTATAGAACGTATTACATTATTACGTATTAGCATATAATGTTATACGTTATATGGTAATACTATATAACGTTATACGTTATTACGTAATAATATACAACGTTATACGTAATATGCTAATACTATGGCAATTTTGTGCAACGTTATACGTTATTACGTAACAGTATATAACGTTATACGTTATATGGTAATACTATATAACGTTATACGTTATAACGTAACAATATACAACGTTATACGTTATTACGTAATAGTATATAGCGTTATACGTTACAACGTAACAATATAGAATGTTACACGTTATATGGTAATACTATATAACGTTATACGTTATAGCGTGACAATATACAACATTATACGCTATTACGTAATAGTATATAACGTTATACATTATAACGTAACAATATACAATGTTATACGTTATAACGTAACAATATACAACGTTATGCGTCATTACGTAATAATATACAACGTTATACGTTATTACGTAATAATATACAACGTTATACATAATATGCTAATACTATAGTAATTCTGCATAACGTTATACGTTATTTCGTAATAGTATATAACGTTATACGTTATAAGGTAATACTATATAAAGTTATACGGTATAACGTAACAATATTCAACGTTATACGTTAATACGTAATAGTATATAACTTTATACATTATATGGTAATACTATATAACGTTATACGTTAATACGTAATAGTATATAACGTTATTCGATATATGGTAATTCTATATAACGTTATACGTTATTACGTAATAGTATATATCGTTATACGTTACATGGTAATGCGATATAACGTTATACGTTATTACGTAATAGTATATAACGTAATGCATTATAACGTTACAACATACAACGCTATACGCTATTGCGTAATAATATACAACGTAATACGTTATTACGTAATAGTATATAACGTTATACATTATATGGTAATACTATATAACGTTATACGTTATAGCGTAACAATATACAACGTTATACGCTATTACGTAATAGTATATAACGTTATACTTTATAGCGTAACAATATACAATGTTATACGTTATAACGTAACAATATACAACGTTATACGTTACTACGTAATAGCATATAACGTTATACATTACATGGTAATACTATAGAACGTTATACATTATTACGTATTAGCATATAATGTTATACGTTATATGGTAATACTATATAACGTTATACGCTATTACGTAGTAGTATATAACGTTATACGTTATAACGTAACAATATACAACGTTATACGTTATTACGTAATAATATACAACGTTATACTTAACATGCTAATACTATAGTAATTTTGCATAACCTTATACGTTATTTCGTAATAGTATATAACGCTATACGTTATATGGTAATACTATATAACGTTATTTCGTAATATTATATTACGTTATACGTTATATGGTAATACTATATAACGTTATACGTTACAACGTAACAATATACAACGTTATACGCTATTACGTAATACTATATAACGTTATACATTATAACGTAACAATATACAATGTTATACGTTATAACGTAACAATATACAACGTTATACGTTAATACGTAATAGTATATAACGTTATACATTACATGGTAATACTATATAACGTTATACGTTAATACGTATTAGCATATAATGTTATACGTTATATGGTAATACTATATAACGTTATACGTCATTACGTAATAATATATAATGTTATACGTTATTACGTAATAATATACAACGTTATACTTAATATGCTAATACTATAGTAATTCTGCATAACGTTATACGTTATTTCGTAATAGTATATAACGTTATACGTTATATGGTAATACTATATAACGTTATACGTTATAGCGTAACGATATACAACATTATACGCTATAACGTAATAGTATATAACGTTATACATTATAACGTAACAATATACAATGTTATACGTTATAACGTAACAATATACAACGTTATACGTAATATGCTAATACTATCGTAATTCTGTATATCGTTATACGATATTTCGTAATAGTATATAACGTTAGACTTTTATGGTAATACTATATAACGTTATACGTTATATGGTAATACTATATAAAGTTATACGGTATAACGTAACAATATTCAACGTTATACGTTAATACGTAATAGTATATAACGTTATACATTACATGGTAATACTATATAACGTTATACCTCATTACATAATAGTATATAACGTTATACGTTATGTGGTAATACTATATAACGTTATACGTAATAGCGTAGCAATATGCAACGATATACGTTTTTATGTAATAGTATATATCGTAACACGTTACATGGTAATGCTATATAACGCTATACGTTAATACGTAATAGTATATAACGTTATACATTATATGGTAATACTATATAACGTTATACCTTATTACGTATTAGCATATAATGTTATACGTTATATGGTAATACTATATAACGTTATACGTTATAGCGTAACGATATACAACATTATACGCTATTACGTAATAGTATATAACGTTATACATTATAACGTAACAATATACAATGTTATACGTTATAACGTAACAATATACAACGTTATACGTAATATGCTAATACTATCGTAATTCTGCATAACGTTATACGTTATTTCGTAATAGTATATAACGTTATACGTTATATGGTAATACTATATAACGTTATACGTTATAGCGTAACAATATACAACGTTATACGCTATTACGTAATAGTATATAACGTTATACATTATAGGGTAACAATATACAATGTTATACGTTATAACGTAACAAAATACAACGAAATACGTTAATACGTAATAGTATATAACGTTATACATTACATGGTAATACTATATAACGTTATACGTTATTACGTATTAGCATATAATGTTATACGTTATATGGTAATACTATATAACGTTATACGCTATTACGTAGTAGTATATAACGTTATACGTTACAACGTAACAATATACAACGTTATACGCTATTGAGTAATAATATGCAACGTTATTCGTTATTACGTAATAGTATATATCGTCATACGATATACTGTAATACTATATGACGCTATACGTTATTACGTAATAGTATATAACGTTATACGTTACATGGTAATGCTATATAACGTTATACGTTATTACGTAATAGTATATAACGTTATACATTACATGGTAATACTATATAACGTTATACGTTATTACGTATTAGCATATAATGTTATACGTTGCATGGTAATGCTATATAGCGTTATACGTTATTACGTAATAGTATATAACGTTATGCATTATAACGTTACAAAATACAACGCTATACGCTATTGCGTAATAATATACAACGTAATACGTTATTACGTAATAGTATATAACGTTATACACTATATGGTAATACTATATAACGTTATACGTTATAGCGTAACAATATACAACGTTATACGCTATTACGTAATACTATATAACGTTATACATTATAGCGTAACAATATACAATGTTATACGTTATAACGTAACAATATACAACGTTATACGTTAATACGTAATAGCATATAACGTTATACATTACATGGTAATACTATAGAACGTATTACATTATTACGTATTAGCATATAATGTTATACGTTATATGGTAATACTATATAACGTTATACGCTATTACGTAGTAGTATATAACGTTATACGTTATAACGTAACAATATACAATGTTATACGTTATTACGTAATAATATACAACGTTATACTTAACATGCTAATACTATAGTAATTTTGCATAACCTTATACGTTATTTCGTAATAGTATATAACGTTATACGTTATATGGTAATACTATATAACGTTATTTCGTAATATTATATAACGTTATACGTTATATGGTAATACTATATAACGTTATACGTTACAGCGTAACAATATACAACGTTATACGCTATTACGTAATAGTATATAACGTTATACATTGCATGGTAATACTATATAACGTTATACGTTATTACGTATTAGCATATAATGTTATACGTTATATGGTAATACTATATAACGTTATACGCTATTACGTAGTAGTATATAACGTTATACGTTATAACGTAACAATATAAAACGTTATACGTTATTACGTAATAGTATATAACGTTATACGTTACAACGTAACAATATACAACGTTATACGCTATTGAGTAATAATATGCAACGTTATTCGTTATTACGTAATAGTATATATAGTCATACGATATACTGTAATACTATATGACGCTATACGTTATTACGTAATAGTATATAACGTTATACGTTACATGGTAATGCTATATAACGTTATACGTTATTACGTAATAGCATATAACGTTATGCATTATAACGTTACAACGTACAACGCTATGCGCTATTGCGTAATAATATACAACGTAATACGTTATTACGTAATAGTATATAACGTTATACATTATATGGTAATACTATATAACGTTATACGTTATAGCGTAACAATATACAACGTTATACGCTATTAAGTAATAGTATATAACGTTATACATTATAGCGTAACAATATACAATGTTATACGTTATAACGTAACAATATACAACGTGATACGTTAATACGTAATAGTATATAACGTTATACATTACATGGTAATACTATATAACGTTATACGTTATTACGTATTAGCATATAATGTTATACGTTATATGGTAATACTATATAACGTTATACGCTATTACGTAGTAGTATATAACGTTATACGTTATAACGTAACAATATACGACGTTATACGTTATTACGTAATAATATGCAACGTTATGCTTAACATGCTAATACTATAGTAATTCTGCATAACTTTATACGTTATTTCGTAATAGTATATAACGTTATACATTATAACGTAACAATATACAATGTTATACGTTATAACGTAACTATATACAACGTTATACGTTAATACGTAATAGTATATAACGTTATACATTACATGGTAATACTATATAACGTTATACGTTAATACGTATTAGCATATAATGCTATACGTTATATGGTAATACTGTATAACGTTATACGTTATTACGTAGTAGTATATAACGTTATACGTTATAACGTAACAATATACAACGTTATACGTTAATACGTAATAGTATATAACGTTATACATTATAACGTAACAATATACAATGTTGTACGTTATAACGTACCAATATACAACGTTATACGTTAATACGTAATAGTATATAACGTTCTACATTACATGGTAATACTATATAACGTTATACGTTAATACGTATTAGCATATAATGTTATACGTTATATGGTAATACTATATAACGTTATACGTTATATGGTAATACTATATAAAGTTATACGGTATAACGTAACAATATTAAACGTTATACGTTAATACGTAATAGTATATAACGTTATACATTATATGGTAATACTATATAACGTTATACCTCATTACATAATAGTATATAACGTTATACGTTATGTGGTAATACTATATAACGTTATACGTAATAGCGTAACAATATGCAACGATATACGTTTTTAGGTAATAGTATATATCGTAACACCTTACATGGTAATGCTATATAACGTTATACGTTAATACGTAATAGTATATAACGTTATACATTATATGGTAATACTATATAACGTTATACCTTATTACGTAATAGTATATAACGTTATACATTATAACGTTAGAATATACAACGTTATATGTTATTGCGTAATAGTATATAACGTTATACATTACATGGTAATACTATATAACGTTATACGTTATTACGTATTAGCATATAATGTTATACGTTATATGGTAATACTATATAACGTTATACGCTATTACGTAGTAGTATATAACGATATACGTTATAACGTAACAATATAAAACGTTATACGTTATTACGTAATAGTATATAACGTTATACGTTACAACGTAACAATATACAACGTTATACGCTATTCAGTAATAATATGCAACGTTATTCGTTATTACGTAATAGTATATATCGTCATACGATATACTGTAATACTATATGACGCTATACGTTATTACGTAATAGTATATAACGTTATACGTTGCATGGTAATGCTATATAACGTTATACGTTATTACGTAATGGTATATAACGTTATGCATTATAACGTTACAACATACAACGCTATACGCTATTGCGTAATAATATACAACGTAATACGTTATTACGTAATAGTATATAACGTTATACACTATATGGTAATACTATATAACGTTATACGTTATAGCGTAACAGTATACAACGTTATACGCTATTACGTAATAGTATATAACGTTATACATTATAGCGTAACAATATACAACGTTATACGCTATTGAGTAATAATATGCAACGTTATTCGTTATTACGTAATAGTATATATCGTCATACGATATACTGTAATACTATATGACGCTATACGTTATTACGTAATATTATATAACGTTATACGTTGCATGGTAATGCTATATAACGTTATACGTTATTACGTAATAGTATATAACGTTATGCATTATAACGTTACAACATACAACGCTATACGCTATTGCGTAATAATATACAACGTAATACGTTATTACGTAATAGTATATAACGTTATACACTATATGGTAATACTATATAACGTTATACGTTATAGCGTAACAATATACAACGTTATACGCTATTACGTAATACTATATAACGTTA
The DNA here is from genome assembly GCF_910591885.1 of Bombus terrestris. Classification (NCBI taxonomy): domain Eukaryota; kingdom Metazoa; phylum Arthropoda; class Insecta; order Hymenoptera; family Apidae; genus Bombus; species Bombus terrestris. Next base: position 4,490,985 of record NC_063285.1, read on the forward strand.
TACATTATAGCGTAACAATATACAATGTTATACGTTATAACGTAACAATATACAACGTTATACGTTAATACGTAATAGCATATAACGTTATACATTACATAGTAATACTATAGAACGTATTACATTATTACGTATTAGCATATAATGTTATACGTTATATGGTAATACTATATAACTTTATACGCTATTACGTAGTAGTATATAACGTTATACGTTATAACGTAACAATATACAATGTTATACGTTATTACGTAATAATATACAACGTTATACTTAACATGCTAATACTATAGTAATTTTGCATAACCTTATACGTTATTTCGTAATAGTATATAACGTTATACGTTATATGGTAATACTATATAACGTTATTTCGTAATATTATATAACGTTATACGTTATATGGTAATACTATATAACGTTATACGTTACAACGTAACAATATACAACGTTATACGCTATTACGTAATAGTATATAACGTTATACATTACATGGTAATACTATATAACGTTATACGTTATTACGTATTAGCATATAATGTTATACGTTATATGGTAATACTATATAACGTTATACGCTATTACGTAGTAGTATATAACGTTATACGTTATAACGTAACAATATAAAACGTTATACGTTATTACGTAATAGTATATAACGTTATACGTTACAACGTAACAATATACAAGGTTATACGCTATTGAGTAATAATATGCAACGTTATTCGTTATTACGTAATAGTATATATCGTCATACGATATACTGTAATACTATATGACGCTATACGTTATTACGTAATAGTATATAACGTTATACGTTACATGGTAATGCTATATAACGTTATACGTTATTACGTAATAGTATATAACGTTATACATTACATGGTAATACTATATAACGTTATACGTTATTACGTATTAGCATATAATGTTATACGTTATATGGTAATACTATATAACGTTATACGCTATTACGTAGTAGTATATAACGTTATACGTTATAACGTAACAATATAAAACGTTATACGTTATTACGTAATAGTATATAACGTTATACGTTACAACGTAACAATATACAAGGTTATACGCTATTGAGTAATAATATGCAACGTTATTCGTTATTACGTAATAGTATATATCGTCATACGATATACTGTAATACTATATGACGCTATACGTTATTACGTAATAGTATATAACGTTATACGTTACATGGTAATGCTATATAACGTTATACGTTATTACGTAATAGTATATAACGTTATGCATTATAACGTTACAACGTACAACGCTATGCGCTATTGCGTAATAATATACAACGTAATACGTTATTACGTAATAGTATATAACGTTATACATTATATGGTAATACTATATAACGTTATACGTTATAGCGTAACAATATACAACGTTATACGCTATTACGTAATAGTATATAACGTTATACATTATAGCGTAACAATATACAATGTTATACGTTATAACGTAACAATATACAACGTTATACGTTAATACGTAATAGTATATAACGTTATACATTACATGGTAATACTATATAACGTTATACGTTATTACGTATTAGCATATAATGTTATACGTTATATGGTAATACTATATAACGTTATACGCTATTACGTAGTAGTATATAACGTTATACGTTATAACGTAACAATATACGACGTTATACGTTATTACGTAATAATATACAACGTTATGCTTAACATGCTAATACTATAGTAATTCTGCATAACTTTATACGTTATTTCTTAATAGTATATAACGTTATACATTATAATGTAACAATATACAATGTTATACGTTATAACGTAACAATATACAACGTTATACGTAATATGCTAATACTATCGTAATTCTGTATATCGTTATACGATATTTCGTAATAGTATATAACGTTAGACTTTATATGGTAACACTATATAACGTTATACGTTATATGGTAATACTATATAAAGTTATACGGTATAACGTAACAATATTCAACGTTATACGTTAATACGTAATAGTATATAACGTTATACATTATATGGTAATACTATATAACGTTATACCTCTTTACATAATAGTATATAACGTTATACGTTATGTGGTAATACTATATAACGCTATACGTAATAGCGTAACAATATGCAACGATATACGTTTTTAGGTAATAGTATATATCGTAACACGTTACATGGTAATGCTATATAACGTTATACGTTATTACGTAATAGTATATAACGTTATACGTTGCATGGTAATGCTATATAACGTTATACGTTATTACGTAATGGTATATAACGTTATGCATTATAACGTTACAAAATACAACGCTATACGCTATTGCGTAATAATATACAACGTAATACGTTATTACGTAATAGTATATAACGTTATACACTATATGGTAATACTATATAACGTTATACGTTATAGCGTAACAGTATACAACGTTATACGCTATTACGTAATAGTATATAACGTTATACATTATAGCGTAACAATATACAACGTTATACGCTATTGAGTAATAATATGCAACGTTATTCGTTATTACGTAATAGTATATATCGTCATACGATATACTGTAATACTATATGACGCTATACGTTATTACGTAATATTATATAACGTTATACGTTGCATGGTAATGCTATATAACGTTATACGTTATTACGTAATAGTATATAACGTTATGCATTATAACGTTACAACATACAACGCTATACGCTATTGCGTAATAATATACAACGTAATACGTTATTACGTAATAGTATATAACGTTATACACTATATGGTAATACTATATAACGTTATACGTTATAGCGTAACAATATACAACGTTATACGCTATTACGTAATACTATATAACGTTATACATTATAGCGTAACAATATACAATGTTATACGTTATAACGTAACAATATACAACGTTATACGTTAATACGTAATAGCATATAACGTTATACATTACATGGTAATACTATAGAACGTATTACATTATTACGTATTAGCATATAATGTTATACGTTATATGGTAATACTATATAACGTTATACGCTATTACGTAGTAGTATATAACGTTATACGTTATAACGTAACAATATACAATGTTATACGTTATTACGTAATAATATACAACGTTATACTTAACATGCTAATACTATAGTAATTTTGCATAACCTTATACGTTATTTCGTAATAGTATATAACGTTATACGTTATATGGTAATACTATATAACGTTATTTCGTAATATTATATAACGTTATACGTTATATGGTAATACTATATAACGTTATACGTTACAACGTAACAATATACAACGTTATACGCTATTACGTAATAGTATATAACGTTATACATTACATGGTAATACTATATAACGTTATACGTTATTACGTATTAGCATATAATGTTATACGTTATATGGTAATACTATATAACGTTATACGCTATTACGTAGTAGTATATAACGTTATACGTTATAACGTAACAATATAAAACGTTATACGTTATTACGTAATAGTATATAACGTTATACGTTACAACGTAACAATATACAAGGTTATACGCTATTGAGTAATAATATGCAACGTTATTCGTTATTACGTAATAGTATATATCGTCATACGATATACTGTAATACTATATGACGCTATACGTTATTACGTAATAGTATATAACGTTATACGTTACATGGTAATGCTATATAACGTTATACGTTATTACGTAATAGTATATAACGTTATGCATTATAACGTTACAACGTACAACGCTATGCGCTATTGCGTAATAATATACAACGTAATACGTTATTACGTAATAGTATATAACGTTATACATTATATGGTAATACTATATAACGTTATACGTTATAGCGTAACAATATACAACGTTATACGCTATTACGTAATAGTATATAACGTTATACATTATAGCGTAACAATATACAATGTTATACGTTATAACGTAACAATATACAACGTTATACGTTAATACGTAATAGTATATAACGTTATACATTACATGGTAATACTATATAACGTTATACGTTATTACGTATTAGCATATAATGTTATACGTTATATGGTAATACTATATAACGTTATACGCTATTACGTAGTAGTATATAACGTTATACGTTATAACGTAACAATATACGACGTTATACGTTATTACGTAATAATATACAACGTTATGCTTAACATGCTAATACTATAGTAATTCTGCATAACTTTATACGTTATTTCGTAATAGTATATAACGTTATACATTATAATGTAACAATATACAATGTTATACGTTATAACGTAACAATATACAACGTTATACGTAATATGCTAATACTATCGTAATTCTGTATATCGTTATACGATATTTCGTAATAGTATATAACGTTAGACTTTATATGGTAACACTATATAACGTTATACGTTATATGGTAATACTATATAAAGTTATACGGTATAACGTAACAATATTCAACATTATACGTTAATACGTAATAGTATATAACGTTATACATTATATGGTAATACTATATAACGTTATACCTCATTACATAATAGTATATAACGTTATACGTTATGTGGTAATACTATATAACGCTATACGTAATAGCGTAACAATATGCAACGATATACGTTTTTAGGTAATAGTATATATCGTAACACGTTACATGGTAATGCTATATAACGTTATACGTTAATACGTAATAGTATATAACGTTATACATTATATGGTAATACTATATAACGTTATACCTTATTACGTAATAGTATATAACGTTATACATTATAACGTTAGAATATACAACGTTATATGTTATTGCGTAATACTATATAACGTTATACATTACATGGTAATACTATATAACGTTATACGTTATTACGTATTAGCATATAATGTTATACGTTATATGGTAATACTATATAACGTTATACGCTATTACGTAGTAGTATATAACGATATACGTTATAACGTAACAATATAAAACGTTATACGTTATTACGTAATAGTATATAACGTTATACGTTACAACGTAACAATATACAACGTTATACGCTATTCAGTAATAATATGCAACGTTATTCGTTATTACGTAATAGTATATATCGTCATACGATATACTGTAATACTATATGACGCTATACGTTATTACGTAATAGTATATAACGTTATACGTTGCATGGTAATGCTATATAACGTTATACGTTAATACGTATTAGCATATAATGTTATACGTTATATGGTAATACTATATAACGTTATACGTCATTACGTAATAATATATAACGTTATACGTTATTACGTAATAATATACAACGTTATACTTAATATGCTAATACTATAGTAATTCTGCATAACATTATACGTTATTTCGTAATAGTATATAACGTTATACATTATAACGTAACAATATACAATGTTATACGTTATAACGTAACAATATACAACGTTATACGTTAATACGTAATAGTATATAACGTTATACATTACATGGTAATACTATATAACGTTATACGTTAATACGTATTAGCATATAATGTTATACGTTATATGGTAATACTATATAACGTTATACGTCATTACGTAATAATATATAACGTTATACGTTATTACGTAATAATATACAACGTTATACTTAATATGCTAATACTATAGTAATTCTGCATAACATTATACGTTATTTCGTAATAGTATATAACGTTATACATTATAACGTAACAATATACAATGTTATACGTTATAACGTAACAATATACAACGTTATACGTTAATACGTAATAGTATATAACGTTATACATTACATGGTAATACTATCTAACGTTATACGTTAATACGTATTATCATATAATGCTATACGTTATATGGTAATACAGTATAACGTTATACGTTATTACGTAGTAGTATATAACGTTATACGTTATAACGTAACAATATACAACGTTATACGTTAATACGTAATAGTATATAGCGTTATACATTATAACGTAACAATATACAATGTTATACGTTATAACGTACCAATATACAACGTTATACGTTAATACGTAATAGTATATAACGTTATACATTACATGGTAATACTATATAACGTTATACGTTAATACGCATTAGCATATAATGTTATACGTTATATGGTAATACTATATAACGTTATACGTCATTACGTAATAATATATAACGTTATACGTTATTACGTAATAATATACAACGTTATACTTAATATGCTAATACTATAGTAATTCTGCATAACGTTATACGTTATTTCGTAATAGTATATAACGTTATACGTTATATGGTAATACTATATAACGTTATACGTTATAGCGTAACGATATACAACATTATACGCTATTACGTAATAGTATATAACGTTATACATTATAACGTAACAATATACAATGTTATACGTTATAACGTAACAATATACAACGTTATACGTAATATGCTAATACTATCGTAATTCTGTATATCGTTATACGATATTTCGTAATAGTATATAACGTTAGACTTTATATGGTAATACTATATAACGTTATACGTTATATGGTAATACTATATAAATTTATACGGTATAACGTAACAATATTCAACGTTATACGTTAATACATAATAGTATATAACGTTATACATTATATGGTAATACTATATAACGTTATATCTTATTACGTAATAGTATATAACGTTATACATTATAACGTTAGAATATACAACGTTATATGTTATTGCGTAATAGTATATAACGTTATACATTACATGGTAATACTATATAACGTTATACGTTATTACGTATTAGCATATAATGTTATACGTTATATGGTAATACTATATAACGTTATACGCTATTACGTAGTAGTATATAACGTTATACGTTATAACGTAACAATATACAGCGTTATACGTTATTACGTAATAGTATACAACGTTATACTTAACATGCTAATACTATAGTAATTTTGCATAACCTTATACGTTATTTCGTAATAGTATATAACGTTATACGTTATATGGTAATACTATATAACGTTATTTCGTAATATTATATAACGTTATACGTTATATGGTAATACTATATAACGTTATACATTACAACGTAACAATATACAACGTTATACGCTATTACGTAATAGTATATAACGTTATACATTATAACGTAACAATATACAATGTTATACGTTATAACGTAACAACATACAACGTTATACGTTAATACGTAATAGTATATAACGTTATACATTACATGGTAATACTATATAACGTTATACGTTATTACGTATTAGCATATAATGTTATACGTTATATGGTAATACTATATAAAGTTATACGCTATTACGTAGTAGTATATAACGTTATACGTTATAACGTAACAATATACAACGTTATACGTTATTACGTAATAATATACAACGTTATACTTAACATGCTAATACTAAAGTAATTCTGCATAACTTTGTACGTTATTTCGTAATACTATATAACGTTATACATTATAACGTAACAATATACAATGTTATACGTTATAACGTAACAATATACAACGTTATACGTTAATACGTAATAGTATATAACGTTATACATTACATGGTAATACTATATAACGTTATACGTTAATACGTATTAGCATATAATGCTATACGTTATATGGCAATACTGTATAACGTTATACGTTATTACGTAGTAGCATATAACGTTATACGTTACAACGTAACAATATACAACGTTATACGTCATTACGTAATAATATACAACGTTATACGTTATTACGTAATAATATACAACGTTATACATAATATGCTAATACTATAGTAATTCTGCATAACGTTATACATTATTTCGTAATAGTACATAACGTTATACGTTATATGGTAATACTATATAACGTTATACGTCATAGCGTAACGATATACAACATTATACGCTATTACGTAATAGTATATAACGTTATACATTACATGGTAATACTATATAACGTTATACGTTATTACGTATTAGCATATAATGTTATACGTTATATGGTAATACTATATAACGTTATACGTTATAACGTAACAATATACAACGTTATACGCTATTACGTAATAGTATATAACGTTATACATTATAGCGTAACAATATACAATGTTATACGTTATAACGTAACAATATACAACGTTATACGTTAATACGTAATAGTATATAACGTTATACATTATAGCGTAAGAATATACAATGTTATACGTTATAACGTAACAATATACAACGTTATACGTTAATACGTAATAGTATATAACGTTATACATTACATGGTAATACTATATAACGTTATACGTTATTACGTATTAGCATATAATGTTATACGTTATATGGTAATACTATATAACGTTATACGTTATAGCGTAACAATATACAACGTTATACGCTATTACGTAATAGTATATAACGTTATACATTATAGCGTAACAATATACAATGTTATACGTTATAACGTAACAATATACAACGTTATACGTTAATACGTAATAGTATATAACGTTATACATTACATGGTAATACTATATAACGTTATACGTTATTACGTATTAGCATATAATGTTATACGTTATATGGTAATACTATATAACGTTATACGCTATTACGTAGTAGTATATAACGTTATACGTTATAACGTAACAATATACGACGTTATACGTTATTACGTAATAATATACAACGTTATGCTTAACATGCTAATACTATAGTAATTCTGCATAACTTTATACGTTATTTCGTAATAGTATATAACGTTATACATTATAATGTAACAATATACAATGTTATACGTTATAACGTAACAATATACAACGTTATACGTAATATGATAATACTATCGTAATTCTGTATATCGTTATACGATATTTCGTAATAGTATATAACGTTAGACTTTATATGGTAACACTATATAACGTTATACGTTATATGGTAATACTATATAAAGTTATACGGTATAACGTAACAATATTCAACGTTATACGTTAATACGTAATAGTATATAACGTTATACATTATATGGTAATACTATATAACGTTATACCTCATTACATAATAGTATATAACGTTATACGTTATGTGGTAATACTATATAACGCTATACGTAATAGCGTAACAATATGCAACGATATACGTTTTTAGGTAATAGTATATATCGTAACACGTTACATGGTAATGCTATATAACGTTATACGTTAATACGTAATAGTATATAACGTTATACATTATATGGTAATACTATATAACGTTATACCTTATTACGTAATAGTATATAACGTTATACATTATAACGTTAGAATATACAACGTTATATGTTATTGCGTAATACTATATAACGTTATACATTACATGGTAATACTATATAACGTTATACGTTATTACGTATTAGCATATAATGTTATACGTTATATGGTAATACTATATAACGTTATACGCTATTACGTAGTAGTATATAACGATATACGTTATAACGTAACAATATAAAACGTTATACGTTATTACGTAATAGTATATAACGTTATACGTTACAACGTAACAATATACAACGTTATACGCTATTCAGTAATAATATGCAACGTTATTCGTTATTACGTAATAGTATATATCGTCATACGATATACTGTAATACTATATGACGCTATACGTTATTACGTAATAGTATATAACGTTATACGTTGCATGGTAATGCTATATAACGTTATACGTTAATACGTATTAGCATATAATGTTATACGTTATATGGTAATACTATATAACGTTATACGTCATTACGTAATAATATATAACGTTATACGTTATTACGTAATAATATACAACGTTATACTTAATATGCTAATACTATAGTAATTCTGCATAACATTATACGTTATTTCGTAATAGTATATAACGTTATACATTATAACGTAACAATATACAATGTTATACGTTATAACGTAACAATATACAACGTTATACGTTAATACGTAATAGTATATAACGTTATACATTACATGGTAATACTATATAACGTTATACGTTATTACGTATTAGCATATAATGTTATACGTTATATGGTAATACTATATAACGTTATACGTCATTACGTAATAATATATAACGTTATACGTTATTACGTAATAATATACAACGTTATACTTAATATGCTAATACTATAGTAATTCTGCATAACATTATACGTTATTTCGTAATAGTATATAACGTTATACATTATAACGTAACAATATACAATGTTATACGTTATAACGTAACAATATACAACGTTATACGTTAATACGTAATAGTATATAACGTTATACATTACATGGTAATACTATATAACGTTATACGTTAATACGTATTATCATATAATGCTATACGTTATATGGTAATACTGTATAACGTTATACGTTATTACGTAGTAGTATATAACGTTATACGTTATAACGTAACAATATACAACGTTATACGTTAATACGTAATAGTATATAACGTTATACATTATAACGTAACAATATACAATGTTATACGTTATAACGTACCAATATACAACGTTATACGTTAATACGTAATAGTATATAACGTTATACATTACATGGTAATACTATATAACGTTATACGTTAATACGCATTAGCATATAATGTTATACGTTATATGGTAATACTATATAACGTTATACGTCATTACGTAATAATATATAACGTTATACGTTATTACGTAATAATATACAACGTTATACTTAATATGCTAATACTATAGTAATTCTGCATAACGTTATACGTTATTTCGTAATAGTATATAACGTTATACGTTATATGGTAATACTATATAACGTTATACGTTATAGCGTAACGATATACAACATTATACGCTATTACGTAATAGTATATAACGTTATACATTATAACGTAACAATATACAATGTTATACGTTATAACGTAACAATATACAACGTTATACGTAATATGCTAATACTATCGTAATTCTGTATATCGTTATACGATATTTCGTAATAGTATATAACGTTAGACTTTATATGGTAATACTATATAACGTTATACGTTATATGGTAATACTATATAAAGTTATACGGTATAACGTAACAATATTCAACGTTATACGTTAATACATAATAGTATATAACGTTATACATTATATGGTAATACTATATAACGTTATACCTTATTACGTAATAGTATATAACGTTATACATTATAACGTTAGAATATACAACGTTATATGTTATTGCGTAATAGTATATAACGTTATACATTACATGGTAATACTATATAACGTTATACGTTATTACGTATTAGCATATAATGTTATACGTTATATGGTAATACTATATAACGTTATACGCTATTACGTAGTAGTATATAACGTTATACGTTATAACGTAACAATATACAACGTTATACGTTATTACGTAATAGTATACAACGTTATACTTAACATGCTAATACTATAGTAATTTTGCATAACCTTATACGTTATTTCGTAATAGTATATAACGTTATACGTTATATGGTAATACTATATAACGTTATTTCGTAATATTATATAACGTTATACGTTATATGGTAATACTATATAACGTTATACGTTACAACGTAACAATATACAACGTTATACGCTATTACGTAATAGTATATGACGTTGTACATTATAACGTAACAATATACAATGTTATACGTTATAACGTAACAACATACAACGTTATACGTTAATACGTAATAGTATATAACGTTATACATTACATGGTAATACTATATAACGTTATACGTTATTACGTATTAGCATATAATGTTATACGTTATATGGTAATACTATATAAAGTTATACGCTATTACGTAGTAGTATATAACGTTATACGTTATAACGTAACAATATACAACGTTATACGTTATTACGTAATAATATACAACGTTATACTTAACATGCTAATACTAAAGTAATTCTGCATAACTTTGTACGTTATTTCGTAATACTATATAACGTTATACATTATAACGTAACAATATACAATGTTATACGTTATAACGTAACAATATACAACGTTATACGTTAATACGTAATAGTATATAACGTTATACATTACATGGTAATACTATATAACGTTATACGTTAATACGTATTAGCATATAATGTTATACGTTATATGGCAATACTGTATAACGTTATACGTTATTACGTAGTAGCATATAACGTTATACGTTACAACGTAACAATATACAACGTTATACGTCATTACGTAATAATATACAACGTTATACGTTATTACGTAATAATATACAACGTTATACATAATATGCTAATACTATAGTAATTCTGCATAACGTTATACATTATTTCGTAATAGTATATAACGTTATACGTTATATGGTAATACTATATAACGTTATACGTCATAGCGTAACGATATACAACATTATACGCTATTACGTAATAGTATATAACGTTATACATTACATGGTAATACTATATAACGTTATACGTTATTACGTATTAGCATATAATGTTATACGTTATATGGTAATACTATATAACGTTATACGTTATAACGTAACAATATACAACGTTATACGTTATTACGGAATAGTATACAACGTTATACTTAACATGCTAATACTATAGTAATTTTGCATAACCTTATACGTTATTTCGTAATAGTATATAACGTTATACGTTATATGGTAATATTATATAACGTTATTTCGTAATATTACATAACGTTATACGTTATATGGTAATACTATATAACGTTATACGTTACAACGTAACAATATACAACGTTATACGCTATTACGTAATAGTATATAACGTTATACATTATAACGTAACAGTATACAATGTTATACGTTATAACGTAACAATATACAACGTTATACGTTAATACGTAATAGTATATAACGTTATACATTACATGGTAATACTATATAACGTTATACGTTAATACGTACTAGCATATAATGCTATACGTTATATGGTAATACTATATAACGTTATACGTTACAACGTTACAATATACAACGTTATACGCTATTACGTAATAGTATATAACGTTATACGTTACATGGTAATGCTATATAACGTTATACGTTATTGCGTAATACTATATAACGTTATACATTACATGGTAATACTATATAACGTTATACGTTATTACGTATTAGCATATAATGTTATACGTTATATGGTAATACTATATAACGTTATAAGCTATTACGTAGTAGTATATAACGATATACGTTATAGCGTAACAATATAAAACGTTATACGTTATTACGTAATAGTATATAACGTTATACGTTACAACGTAACAATATACAACGTTATACGCTATTCAGTAATAATATGCAACGTTATTCGTTATTACGTAATAGTATATATCGTCATACGATATACTGTAATACTATATGACGCTATACGTTATTACGTAATAGTATATAACGTTATACGTTGCATGGTAATGCTATATAACGTTATACGTTCATACGTATTAGCATATAATGTTATACGTTATATGGTAATACTATATAACGTTATACGTCATTACGTAATAATATATAACGTTATACGTTATTACGTAATAATATACAACGTTATACTTAATATGCTAATACTATAGTAATTCTGCATAACATTATACGTTATTTCGTAATAGTATATAACGTTATACATTATAACGTAACAATATACAATGTTATACGTTATAACGTAACAATATACAACGTTATACGTTAATACGTAATAGTTTATAACGTTATACGTTACATGGTAATACTATATAACGTTATACGTTAATACGTATTAGCATATAATGTTATACGTTATATGGTGATACTATATAACGTTATACGTCATTACGTAATAATATATAACGTTATACGTTATTACGTAATAATATACAACGTTATACTTAATATGCTAATACTATAGTAATTCTGCATAACCTTATACGTCATTTCGTAATAGTATATAACGTTATACGTTATATGGTAATACTATATAACGTTATTTCGTAATATTATATAACGTTATACGTTATATGGTAATACTATATAACGTTATACGTTACAACGTAACAATATACAACGTTATACGCTATTACGTAATAGTATATAACGTTATACATTGCATGGTAATACTATATAACGTTATACGTTATTACGTATTAGCATATAATGTTATACGTTATATGGTAATACTATATAACGTTATACGCTATTACGTAGTAGTATATAACGTTATACGTTATAACGTAACAATATAAAACGTTATACGTTATTACGTAATAGTATATAACGTTATACGTTACAACGTAACAATATACAACGTTATACGCTATTGAGTAATAATATGCAACGTTATTCGCTATTACGTAATAGTATATATAGTCATACGATATACTGTAATACTATATGACGCTATACGTTATTACGTAATAGTATATAACGTTATACGTTACATGGTAATGCTATATAACGTTATACGTTATTACGTAATAGCATATAACGTTATGCATTATAACGTTACAACGTACAACGCTATGCGCTATTGCGTAATAATATACAACGTAATACGTTATTACGTAATAGTATATAACGTTATACATTATATGGTAATACTATATAACGTTATACGTTATAGCGTAACAATATACAACGTTATACGCTATTACGTAATAGTATATAACGTTATACATTATAGCGTAACAATATACAATGTTATACGTTATAACGTAACAATATACAACGTGATACGTTAATACGTAATAGTATATAACGTTATACATTACATGGTAATACTATATAACGTTATACGTTATTACGTATTAGCATATAATGCTATACGTTATATGGTAATACTATATAACGTTATTTCGTAATATTATATAACGTTATACGTTATATGGTAATACTATATAACGTTATACGTTACAACGTAACAATATACAACGTTATACGCTATTACGTAATAGTATATAACGTTATACATTACATGGTAATACTATATAACGTTATACGTTATTACGTATTAGCATATAATGTTATACGTTATATGGTAATACTATATAACGTTATACGCTATTACGTAGTAGTATATAACGTTATACGTTATAACGTAACAATATAAAACGTTATACGTTATTACGTAATAGTATATAACGTTATACGTTACAACGTAACAATATACAACGTTATACGCTATTGAGTAATAATATGCAACGTTATTCGTTATTACGTAATAGTATATATCGTCATACGATATACTGTAATGCTATATGACGCTATACGTTATTACGTAATAGTATATAACGTTATAAGTTACATGGTAATGCTATATAACGTTATACGTTATTACGTAATAGTATATAACGTTATGCATTATAACGTTACAACGTACAACGCTATGCGCTATTGCGTAATAATATACAACGTAATACGTTATTACGTAATAGTATATAACGTTATACATTATATGGTAATACTATATAACGTTATACGTTATAGCGTAACAATATACAACGTTATACGCTATTACGTAATAGTATATAACGTTATACATTATAGCGTAACAGTATACAATGTTATACGTTATAACGTAACAATATACAACGTTATACGTTAATACGTAATAGTATATAACGTTATACATTACATGGTAATACTATATAACGTTATACGTTATTACGTATTAGCATATAATGTTATACGTTATATGGTAATACTATATAACGTTATACGCTATTACGTAGTAGTATATAACGTTATACGTTATAACGTAACAATATACGACGTTATACGTTATTACGTAATAATATACAACGTTATGCTTAACATGCTAATACTATAGTAATTCTGCATAACTTTATACGTTATTTCGTAATAGTATATAACGTTATACATTATAATGTAACAATATACAATGTTATACGTTATAACGTAACAATATACAACGTTATACGTAATATGATAATACTATCGTAATTCTGTATATCGTTATACGATATTTCGTAATAGTATATAACGTTAGACTTTATATGGTAACACTACATAACGTTATACGTTATATGGTAATACTATATAAAGTTATACGGTATAACGTAACAATATTCAACGTTATACGTTAATACGTAATAGTATATAACGTTATACATTATATGGTAATACTATATAACGTTATACCTCATTACATAATAGTATATAACGTTATACGTTATGTGGTAATACTATATAACGCTATACGTAATAGCGTAACAATATGCAACGATATACGTTTTTAGGTAATAGTATATATCGTAACACGTTACATGGTAATGCTATATAACGTTATACGTTAATACGTAATAGTATATAACGTTATACATTATATGGTAATACTATATAACGTTATACCTTATTACGTAATAGTATATAACGTTATACATTACATGGTAATACTATATAACGTTATACGTTATTACGTATTAGCATATAATGTTATACGTTATATGGTAATACTATATAACGTTATACGCTATTACGTAGTAGTATATAACGTTATACGTTATAACGTAACAATATACGACGTTATACGTTATTACGTAATAATATACAACGTTATGCTTAACATGCTAATACTATAGTAATTCTGCATAACTTTATACGTTATTTCGTAATAGTATATAACGTTATACATTATAATGTAACAATATACAATGTTATACGTTATAACGTAACAATATACAACGTTATACGTAATATGCTAATACTATCGTAATTCTGTATATCGTTATACGATATTTCGTAATAGTATATAACGTTAGACTTTATATGGTAACACTATATAACGTTATACGTTATATGGTAATACTATATAAAGTTATACGGTATAACGTAACAATATTCAACGTTATACGTTAATACGTAATAGTATATAACGTTATACATTATATGGTAATACTATATAACGTTATACCTCATTACATAATAGTATATAACGTTATACGTTATGTGGTAATACTATATAACGCTATACGTAATAGCGTAACAATATGCAACGATATACGTTTTTAGGTAATAGTATATATCGTAACACGTTACATGGTAATGCTATATAACGTTATACGTTAATACGTAATAGTATATAACGTTATACATTATATGGTAATACTATATAACGTTATACCTTATTACGTAATAGTATATAACGTTATACATTATAACGTTAGAATATACAACGTTATATGTTATTGCGTAATACTATATAACGTTATACATTACATGGTAATACTATATAACGTTATACGTTATTACGTATTAGCATATAATGTTATACGTTATATGGTAATACTATATAACGTTATACGCTATTACGTAGTAGTATATAACGATATACGTTATAACGTAACAATATAAAACGTTATACGTTATTACGTAATAGTATATAACGTTATACGTTACAACGTAACAATATACAACGTTATAGGCTATTCAGTAATAATATGCAACGTTATTCGTTATTACGTAATAGTATATATCGTCATACGATATACTGTAATACTATATGACGCTATACGTTATTACGTAATAGTATATAACGTTATACGTTGCATGGTAATGCTATATAACGTTATACGTTAATACGTATTAGCATATAATGTTATACGTTATATGGTAATACTATATAACGTTATACGTCATTACGTAATAATATATAACGTTATACGTTATTACGTAATAATATACAACGTTATACTTAATATGCTAATACTATAGTAATTCTGCATAACATTATACGTTATTTCGTAATAGTATATAACGTTATACATTATAACGTAACAATATACAATGTTATACGTTATAACGTAACAATATACAACGTTATACGTTAATACGTAATAGTATATAACGTTATACATTACATGGTAATACTATATAACGTTATACGTTAATACGTATTAGCATATAATGTTATACGTTATATGGTAATACTATATAACGTTATACGTCATTACGTAATAATATATAACGTTATACGTTATTACGTAATAATATACAACGTTATACTTAATATGCTAATACTATAGTAATTCTGCATAACGTTATACGTTATTTCGTAATAGTATATAACGTTATACGTTATATGGTAATACTATATAACGTTATAACTGATTACATAATAGTATATAACGTTATACGTTATGTGGTAATACTATATAACGTTATACCTCATTACATAATAGTATATAACGTTATACGTTATGTCGTAATACTATATAACGTTATACGTAATAGCGTAACAATATGCAACGATATACGTTTTTATGTAATAGTATATATCGTAACACGTTACATGGTAATGCTATATAACGTGATACGTTAATACGTAATAGTATATAACGTTATACATTATATGGTAATACTATATAACGTTATACCTTATTACGTAATAGTATATAACGTTATACATTATAACGTTAGAATATACAACGTTATATGTTATTGCGTAATAGTATATAACGTTATACATTACATGGTAATACTATATAACGTTATACGTTATTACGTATTAGCATATAATGTTATACGTTATATGGTAAAACTATATAACGTTATACGCTATTACGTAGTAGTATATAACGATATACGTTATAACGTAACAATATAAAACGTTATACGTTATTACGTAATAGTATATAACGTTATACGTTACAACGTAACAATATACAACGTTATACGCTATTCAGTAATAATATGCAACGTTATTCGTTATTACGTAATAGTATATATCGTCATACGATATACTGTAATACTATATGACGCTATACGTTATTACGTAATAGTATATAACGTTATACGTTGCATGGTAATGCTATATAACGTTATACGTTATTACGTAATAGTATATAACGTTATGCATTATAACGTTACAACATACAACGCTATACGCTATTGCGTAATAATATACAACGTAATACGTTATTACGTAATAGTATATAACGTTATACACTATATGGTAATACTATATAACGTTATACGTTATAGCGTAACAATATACAACGTTATACGCTATTACGTAATAGTATATAACGTTATACATTATAGCGTAACAATATACAATGTTATACGTTATAACGTAACAATATACAACGTTATACGTTAATACGTAATAGCATATAACGTTATGCATTACATGGTAATACTATAGAACGTTATACATTATTACGTATTAGCATATAATGTTATACGTTATATGGTAATACTATATAACGTTATACGCTATTACGTAGTAGTATATAACGTTATACGTTATAACGTAACAATATACAACGTTATACGTTATTACGTAATAATATACAACGTTATACTTAACATGCTAATACTATAGTAATTTTGCATAACCTTATACGTTATTTCGTAATAGTATATAACGTTATACGTTATATGGTAATACTATATAACGTTATTTCGTAATATTATATAACGTTATACGTTATATGGTAATACTATATAACGTTATACGTTACAACGTAACAATATACAACGTTATACGCTATTACGTAATAGTATGTCGGAGATGAAAGAACACCGGAACCTTCCCTTTGGAACTTTGGGAAGACCCCTAGTATTGTAATTTAGATTTCACCATAGCCGTATTAAGAAACTGTTGTCATTCGATCCGTCTGTATTTATTTGAGATTTATGATAGTGAGCTCGGGCTCGAGGCGACAATCAGTCGCCGAACGTAGCCGCGGTCAAAGGGATGAACGTTTTGTCTAACAAAGGCATGAAGTAATTCTATAGCTCTCCTTAAAAGAAATACTTGGGACGGGGCACGACGGTAAACATTTCAACGATTTCTGTCCCGTGGCTCGCCACACGCAGACTTTGTCCTTCGGGTAAGACGATTGCCAGATGCCAACGCATCTTCACAGTATATGTTTAGCTGGGCGAGGACCCGCTACGAATATTAAATTTCAATTACACAAAGTCTCTCAAATAGACAAATGGCCCGTGCCCCAACTACGGGAAGATAAGAGAAATCTATCCTTCCACGAACGACGCTTCTCGCTAGCAACTCTCCCCAAGGACAGCTAATATCTTTCTCTAACCACCAACATGGAAATTGACCAATTAACAGCAACGTCAATTTCCCTCACCCTTCGAGCGAAGACTTTTCTCCGCGAATCCGATGATCTCGTGCCCTTAGGCACACCCGTCATAGTTTTCTTCGACAGCATCACCGCGACGGAGAGACACTCCCCGGTACGATCTCGACGACGATTCAAGTAACTCTCGGATACGTAGTGATTGCCCCACGCATTAACATTGAGTACAACTTAGACGCTAAAGAAGAGTAGAGTTCGTCATCCCGATGACCGTGGATTCGTTATTGAGCCTAGGATCATTGTCATTAGCTTCTCGAGTGTCAATTTATCGCGATTACTTGTCCAATTCCAACATGGTCATGTTTGCACTAGTAAATATCTCCTCTATTGCATAGTGATCACGTCTAGTGCCAATAGGGATTCGTTTACGCCCTCAACCCTAACTCTAATCGTAACGTCAACCCGACAAGTATATAACGTTATACATTACATGGTAATACTATATAACGTTATACGTTATTACGTATTAGCATATAATGTTATACGTTATATGGTAATACTATATAACGTTA
Source organism: Bombus terrestris (assembly GCF_910591885.1). NCBI lineage: Eukaryota > Metazoa > Arthropoda > Insecta > Hymenoptera > Apidae > Bombus > Bombus terrestris. The sequence continues at coordinate 4,511,643 of NC_063285.1, forward strand.
TACGCTATTACGTAGTAGTATATAACGTTATACGTTATAACGTAACAATATAAAACGTTATACGTTATTACGTAATAGTATATAACGTTATACGTTACAACGTAACAATATACAACGTTATACGCTATTGAGTAATAGTATGCAACGTTATTCGTTATTACGTAATAGTATATGTCGTCATACGATATACTGTAATACTATATGACGCTATATGTTATTACGTAATAGTATATAACGTTATACGTTATTACGTAATAGTATATAACGTTATGCATTATAACGTTACAACGTACAACGCTATGCGCTATTGCGTAATAATATACAACGTAATACGTTATTACGTAATAGTATATAACGTTATACATTACATGGTAATACTATATAACGTTATACGTTATTACGTATTAGCATATAATGTTATACGTTATATGGTAATACTATATAACGTTATACGCTATTACGTAGTAGTATATAACGTTATACGTTATAACGTAACAATATACGACGTTATACGTTATTACGTAATAATATACAACGTTATGCTTAACATGCTAATACTATAGTAATTCTGCATAACTTTATACGTTATTTCGTAATAGTATATAACGTTATACATTATAATGTAACAATATACAATGTTATACGTTATAACGTAACAATATACAACGTTATACGTAATATGCTAATACTATCGTAATTCTGTATATCGTTATACGATATTTCGTAATAGTATATAACGTTAGACTTTATATGGTAACACTATATAACGTTATACGTTATATGGTAATACTATATAAAGTTATACGGTATAACGTAACAATATTCAACGTTATACGTTAATACGTAATAGTATATAACGTTATACATTATATGGTAATACTATATAACGTTATACCTCATTACATAATAGTATATAACGTTATACGTTATGTGGTAATACTATATAACGCTATACGTAATAGCGTAACAATATGCAACGATATACGTTTTTAGGTAATAGTATATATCGTAACACGTTACATGGTAATGCTATATAACGTTATACGTTAATACGTAATAGTATATAACGTTATACATTATAACGTTAGAATATACAACGTTATATGTTATTGCGTAATACTATATAACGTTATACATTACATGGTAATACTATATAACGTTATACGTTATTACGTATTAGCATATAATGTTATACGTTATATGGTAATACTATATAACGTTATACGCTATTACGTAGTAGTATATAACGATATACGTTATAACGTAACAATATAAAACGTTATACGTTATTACGTAATAGTATATAACGTTATACGTTACAACGTAACAATATACAGCGTTATACGCTATTCAGTAATAATATGCAACGTTATTCGTTATTACGTAATAGTATATATCGTCATACGATATACTGTAATACTATATGACGCTATACGTTATTACGTAATAGTATATAACGTTATACGTTGCATGGTAATGCTATATAACGTTATACGTTAATACGTATTAGCATATAATGTTATACGTTATATGGTAATACTATATAACGTTATACGTCATTACGTAATAATATATAACGTTATACGTTATTACGTAATAATATACAACGTTATACTTAATATGCTAATACTATAGTAATTCTGCATAACATTATACGTTATTTCGTAATAGTATATAACGTTATACATTATAACGTAACAATATACAATGATATACGTTATAACGTAACAATATACAACGTTATACGTTAATACGTAATAGTATATAACGTTATACATTACATGGTAATACTATATAACGTTATACGTTAATACGTATTAGCATATAATGTTATACGTTATATGGTAATACTATATAACGTTATACGTCATTACGTAATAATATATAACGTTATACGTTATTACGTAATAATATACAACGTTATACTTAATATGCTAATACTATAGTAATTCTGCATAACGTTATACGTTATTTCGTAATAGTATATAACGTTATACGTTATATGGTAATACTATATAACGTTATAACTGATTACATAATAGTATATAACGTTATACGTTATGTGGTAATACTATATAACGTTATACCTCATTACATAATAGTATATAACGTTATACGTTATGTCGTAATACTATATAACGTTATACGTAATAGCGTAACAATATGCAACGATATACGTTTTTATGTAATAGTATATATCGTAACACGTTACATGGTAATGCTATATAACGTGATACGTTAATACGTAATAGTATATAACGTTATACATTATATGGTAATACTATATAACGTTATAACTTATTACGTAATAGTATATAACGTTATACATTACATGGTAATACTATATAACGTTATACGTTATTACGTATTAGCATATAATGTTATACGTTATATGGTAATACTATATAACGTTATACGCTATTACGTAGTAGTATATAACGTTATACGTTATAACGTAACAATATACGACGTTATACGTTATTACGTAATAATATACAACGTTATGCTTAACATGCTAATACTATAGTAATTCTGCATAACTTTATACGTTATTTCGTAATAGTATATAACGTTATACATTATAATGTAACAATATACAATGTTATACGTTATAACGTAACAATATACAACGTTATACGTAATATGCTAATACTATCGTAATTCTGTATATCGTTATACGATATTTCGTAATAGTATATAACGTTAGACTTTATATGGTAACACTATATAACGTTATACGTTATATGGTAATACTATATAAAGTTATACGGTATAACGTAACAATATTCAACGTTATACGTTAATACGTAATAGTATATAACGTTATACATTATATGGTAATACTATATAACGTTATACCTCATTACATAATAGTATATAACGTTATACGTTATGTGGTAATACTATATAACGCTATACGTAATAGCGTAACAATATGCAACGATATACGTTTTTAGGTAATAGTATATATCGTAACACGTTACATGGTAATGCTATATAACGTTATACGTTAATACGTAATAGTATATAACGTTATACATTATATGGTAATACTATATAACGTTATACCTTATTACGTAATAGTATATAACGTTATACATTATAACGTTAGAATATACAACGTTATATGTTATTGCGTAATACTATATAACGTTATACATTACATGGTAATACTATATAACGTTATACGTTATTACGTATTAGCATATAATGTTATACGTTATATGGTAATACTATATAACGTTATACGCTATTACGTAGTAGTATATAACGATATACGTTATAACGTAACAATATAAAACGTTATACGTTATTACGTAATAGTATATAACGTTATACGTTACAACGTAACAATATACAACGTTATACGCTATTCAGTAATAATATGCAACGTTATTCGTTATTACGTAATAGTATATATCGTCATACGATATACTGTAATACTATATGACGCTATACGTTATTACGTAATAGTATATAACGTTATACGTTGCATGGTAATGCTATATAACGTTATACGTTAATACGTATTAGCATATAATGTTATACGTTATATGGTAATACTATATAACGTTATACGTCATTACGTAATAATATATAACGTTATACGTTATTACGTAATAATATACAACGTTATACTTAATATGCTAATACTATAGTAATTCTGCATAACATTATACGTTATTTCGTAATAGTATATAACGTTATACATTATAACGTAACAATATACAATGTTATACGTTATAACGTAACAATATACAACGTTATACGTTAATACGTAATAGTATATAACGTTATACATTACATGGTAATACTATATAACGTTATACGTTAATACGTATTAGCATATAATGTTATACGTTATATGGTAATACTATATAACGTTATACGTCATTACGTAATAATATATAACGTTATACGTTATTACGTAATAATATACAACGTTATACTTAATATGCTAATACTATAGTAATTCTGCATAACGGTATACGTTATTTCGTAATAGTATATAACGTTATACGTTATATGGTAATACTATATAACGTTATAACTGATTACATAATAGTATATAACGTTATACGTTATGTGGTAATACTATATAACGTTATACCTCATTACATAATAGTATATAACGTTATACGTTATGTCGTAATACTATATAACGTTATACGTAATAGCGTAACAATATGCAACGATATACGTTTTTATGTAATAGTATATATCGTAACACGTTACATGGTAATGCTATATAACGTGATACGTTAATACGTAATAGTATATAACGTTATACATTATATGGTAATACTATATAACGTTATACCTTATTACGTAATAGTATATAACGTTATACATTATAACGTTAGAATATACAACGTTATATGTTATTGCGTAATAGTATATAACGTTATACATTACATGGTAATACTATATAACGTTATACGTTATTACGTATTAGCATATAATGTTATACGTTATATGGTAAAACTATATAACGTTATACGCTATTACGTAGTAGTATATAACGATATACGTTATAACGTAACAATATAAAACGTTATACGTTATTACGTAATAGTATATAACGTTATACGTTACAACGTAAGAATATACAACGTTATACGCTATTCAGTAATAATATGCAACGTTATTCGTTATTACGTAATAGTATATATCGTCATACGATATACTGTAATACTATATGACGCTATACGTTATTACGTAATAGTATATAACGTTATACGTTGCATGGTAATGCTATATAACGTTATACGTTATTACGTAATAGTATATAACGTTATGCATTATAACGTTACAACATACAACGCTATACGCTATTGCGTAATAATATACAACGTAATACGTTATTACGTAATAGTATATAACGTTATACACTATATGGTAATACTATATAACGTTATACGTTATAGCGTAACAATATACAACGTTATACGCTATTACGTAATAGTATATAACGTTATACATTATAGCGTAACAATATACAATGTTATACGTTATAACGTAACAATATACAACGTTATACGTTAATACGTAATAGCATATAACGTTATACATTACATGGTAATACTATAGAACGTTATACATTATTACGTATTAGCATATAATGTTATACGTTATATGGTAATACTATATAACGTTATACGCTATTACGTAGTAGTATATAACGTTATACGTTATAACGTAACAATATACAACGTTATACGTTATTACGTAATAATATACAACGTTATACTTAACATGCTAATACTATAGTAATTTTGCATAACCTTATACGTTATTTCGTAATAGTATATAACGTTATACGTTATATGGTAATACTATATAACGTTATTTCGTAATATTATATAACGTTATACGTTATATGGTAATACTATATAACGTTATACGTTACAACGTAACAACATACAACGTTATACGCTATTACGTAATAGTATATAACGTTATACATTACATGGTAATACTATATAACGTTATACGTTATTACGTATTAGCATATAATGTTATACGTTATATGGTAATACTATATAACGTTATACGCTATTACGTAGTAGTATATAACGTTATACGTTATAACGTAACAATATAAAACGTTATACGTTATTACGTAATAGTATATAACGTTATACGTTACAACGTAACAATATACAACGTTATACGCTATTGAGTAATAGTATGCAACGTTATTCGTTATTACGTAATAGTATATGTCGTCATACGATATACTGTAATACTATATGACGCTATATGTTATTACGTAATAGTATATAACGTTATACGTTATTACGTAATAGTATATAACGTTATGCATTATAACGTTACAACGTACAACGCTATGCGCTATTGCGTAATAATATACAACGTAATACGTTATTACGTAATAGTATATAACGTTATACATTATATGGTAATACTATATAACGTTATACGTTATAGCGTAACAATATACAACGTTATACGCTATTACGTAATAGTATATAACGTTATACATTATAGCGTAACAATATACAATGTTATACGTTATAACGTAACAATATACAACGTTATACGTTAATACGTAATAGTATATAACGTTATACATTACATGGTAATACTATATAACGTTATACGTTAATACGTATTAGCATATAATGTTATACGTTATATGGTAATACTATATAACGTTATACGTCATTACGTAATAATATATAACGTTATACGTTATTACGTAATAATATACAACGTTATACTTAATATGCTAATACTATAGTAATTCTGCATAACTTTATACGTTATTTCGTAATAGTATATAACGTTATACATTAAAACGTAACAATATACAATGTTATACGTTATAACGTAACAATATACAACGTTATACGTTAATACGTAATAGTATATAACGTTATACATTACATGGTAATACTATATAACGTTATACGTTAATACGTATTATCATATAATGCTATACGTTATATGGTAATACTGTATAACGTTATACGTTATTACGTAGTAGTATATAACGTTATACGTTATAACGTAACAATATACAACGTTATACGTTAATACGTAATAGTATATAACGTTATACATTATAACGTAACAATATACAATGTTATACGTTATAACGTACCAATATACAACGTTATACGTTAATACGTAATAGTATATAACGTTATACTTTACATGGTAATACTATATAACGTTATACGTTAATACGTATTAGCATATAATGTTATACGTTATATGGTAATACTATATAACGTTATACGTCATTACGTAATAATATATAACGTTATACGTTATTACGTAATAATATACAACGTTATACTTAATATGCTAATACTATAGTAATTCTGCATAACGTTATACGTTATTTCGTAATAGTATATAACGTTATACGTTATATGGTAATACTATATAACGTTATACGTTATAGCGTAACGATATACAACATTATACGCTATTACGTAATAGTATATAACGTTATACATTATAACGTAACAATATACAATGTTATACGTTATAACGTAACAATATACAACGTTATACGTAATATGCTAATACTATCGTAATTCTGTATATCGTTATACGATATTTCGTAATAGTATATAACGTTATACATTACATGGTAATACTATATAACGTTATACGTTATTACGTATTAGCATATAATGTTATACGTTATATGGTAATACTATATAACGTTATACGCTATTACGTAGTAGTATATAACGTTATACGTTATAACGTAAAAATATACAACGTTATACGTTATTACGTAATAGTATACAACGTTATACTTAACATGCTAATACTATAGTAATTTTGCATAACCTTATACGTTATTTCGTAATAGTATATAACGTTATACGTTATATGGTAATACTATATAACGTTATTTCGTAATATTATATAACGTTATACGTTATATGGTAATACTATATAACGTTATACGTTACAACGTAACAATATACAACGTTATACGCTATTACGTAATAGTATATAACGTTATACATTATAACGTAACAATATACAATGTTACACGTTATAACGTAACAATATACAACGTTATACGTTAATACGTAATAGTATATAGCGTTATACATTACATAGTAATACTATATAACGTTATACGTTATTACGTATTAGCATATAATGTTATACGTTATATGGTAATACTATATAACGTTATACGCTATTACGTAGTGGTATATAACGTTATACGTTATAACGTAACAATATACAACGTTATACGCTATTACGTAATAGTATATAACGTTATACATTATAACGTAACAATATACAGTGTTATACGTTATAACGTAACAATATACAACGTTATACGTTAATACGTAATAGTATATAACGTTATACATTACATGGTAATACTATATAACGTTATACGTTAATACGTATTAGCATATAATGTTATACGTTATATGGTAATACTATATAACGTTATACGCTATTACGTAGTAGTATATAACGTTATACGTTATAACGTAAAAATATACAACGTTATACGTTATTACGTAATAGTATACAACGTTATACTTAACATGCTAATACTATAGTAATTTTGCATAACCTTATACGTTATTTCGTAATAGTATATAACGTTATACGTTATATGGTAATACTATATAACGTTATACGTTACAACGTAACAATATACAACGTTATACGTTATTACGTAATAGTATATAACGTTATACGTTACAACGTAACAATATACAACGTTATACGCTATTGAGTAATAATATGCAACGTTATTCGTTATTACGTAATAGTATATATCGTCATACGATATACTGTAATACTATATGACGCTATATGTTATTACGTAATAGTATATAACGTTATACGTTATTACGTAATAGTATATAACGTTATGCATTATAACGTTACAACGTACAACGCTATGCGCTATTGCGTAATAATATACAACGTAATACGTTATTACGTAATAGTATATAACGTTATACATTATATGGTAATACTATATAACGTTATACGTTATAGCGTAACAATATACAACGTTATACGCTATTACGTAATAGTATATAACGTTATACATTATAGCGTAACAATATACAATGTTATACGTTATAACGTAACAATATACAACGTTATACGTTAATACGTAATAGTATATAACGTTATACATTACATGGTAATACTATATAACGTTATACGTTATTACGTATTAGCATATAATGTTATACGTTATATGGTAATACTATATAACGTTATACGCTATTACGTAGTAGTATATAACGTTATACGTTATAACGTAACAATATACGACGTTATACGTTATTACGTAATAATATACAACGTTATGCTTAACATGCTAATACTATAGTAATTCTGCATAACTTTATACGTTATTTCGTAATAGTATATAACGTTATACATTATAATGTAACAATATACAATGTTATACGTTACAACGTAACAATATACAACGTTATACGTAATATGCTAATACTATCGTAATTCTGTATATCGTTATACGATATTTCGTAATAGTATATAACGTTAGACTTTATATGGTAACACTATATAACGTTATACGTTATATGGTAATACTATATAAAGTTATACGGTATAACGTAACAATATTCAACGTTATACGTTAATACGTAATAGTATATAACGTTATACATTATATGGTAATACTATATAACGTTATACCTCATTACATAATAGTATATAACGTTATACGTTATGTGGTAATACTATATAACGCTATACGTAATAGCGTAACAATATGCAACGATATACGTTTTTAGGTAATAGTATATATCGTAACACGTTACATGGTAATGCTATATAACGTTATACGTTAATACGTAATAGTATATAACGTTATACATTATATGGTAATACTATATAACGTTATACCTTATTACGTAATAGTATATAACGTTATACATTATAACGTTAGAATATACAACGTTATATGTTATTGCGTAATACTATATAACGTTATACATTACATGGTAATACTATATAACGTTATACGTTATTACGTATTAGCATATAATGTTATACGTTATATGGTAATACTATATAACGTTATACGCTATTACGTAGTAGTATATAACGATATACGTTATAACGTAACAATATAAAACGTTATACGTTATTACGTAATAGTATATAACGTCATACGTTACAACGTAACAATATACAACGTTATACGCTATTCAGTAATAATATGCAACGTTATTCGTTATTACGTAATAGTATATATCGTCATACGATATACTGTAATACTATATGACGCTATACGTTATTACGTAATAGTATATAACGTTATACGTTGCATGGTAATGCTATATAACGTTATACGTTAATACGTATTAGCATATAATGTTATACGTTATATGGTAATACTATATAACGTTATACGTCATTACGTAATAATATATAACGTTATACGTTATTACGTAATAATATACAACGTTATACTTAATATGCTAATACTATAGTAATTCTGCATAACATTATACGTTATTTCGTAATAGTATATAACGTTATACATTATAACGTAACAATATACAATGTTATACGTTATAACGTAACAATATACAACGTTATACGTTAATACGTAATAGTATATAACGTTATACATTACATGGTAATACTATATAACGTTATACGTTAATACGTATTAGCATATAATGTTATACGTTATATGGTAATACTATATAACGTTATACGTCATTACGTAATAATATATAACGTTATACGTTATTACGTAATAATATACAACGTTATACTTAATATGCTAATACTATAGTAATTCTGCATAACGTTATACGTCATTTCGTAATAGTATATAACGTTATACGTTATATGGTAATACTATATAACGTTATAACTGATTACATAATAGTATATAACGTTATACGTTATGTGGTAATACTATATAACGTTATACCTCATTACATAATAGTATATAACGTTATACGTTATGTCGTAATACTATATAACGTTATACGTAATAGCGTAACTATATGCAACGATATACGTTTTTATGTAATAGTATATATCGTAACACGTTACATGGTAATGCTATATAACGTGATACGTTAATACGTAATAGTATATAACGTTATACATTATATGGTAATACTATATAACGTTATACCTTATTACGTAATAGTATATAACGTTATACATTATAACGTTAGAATATACAACGTTATATGTTATTGCGTAATAGTATATAACGTTATACATTACATGGTAATACTATATAACGTTATACGTTATTACGTATTAGCATATAATGTTATACGTTATATGGTAAAACTATATAACGTTATACGCTATTACGTAGTAGTATATAACGATATACGTTATAACGTAACAATATAAAACGTTATACGTTATTACGTAATAGTATATAACGTTATACGTTACAACGTAACAATATACAACGTTATACGCTATTCAGTAATAATATGCAACGTTATTCGTTATTACGTAATAGTATATATCGTCATACGATATACTGTAATACTATATGACGCTATACGTTGTTACGTAATAGTATATAACGTTATACGTTGCATGGTAATGCTATATAACGTTATACGTTATTACGTAATAGTATATAACGTTATGCATTATAACGTTACAACATACAACGCTATACGCTATTGCGTAATAATATACAACGTAATACGTTATTACGTAATAGTATATAACGTTATACACTATATGGTAATACTATATAACGTTATACGTTATAGCGTAACAATATACAACGTTATACGCTATTACGAAATAGTATATAACGTTATACATTATAGCGTAACAATATACAATGTTATACGTTATAACGTAACAATATACAACGTTATACGTTAATACCTAATAGCATATAACGTTATACATTACATGGTAATACTATAGAACGTTATACATTATTACGTATTAGCATATAATGTTATACGTTATATGGTAATACTATATAACGTTATACGCTATTACGTAGTAGTATATAACGTTATACGTTATAACGTAACAATATACAACGTTATACGTTATTACGTAATAATATACAACGTTATACTTAACATGCTAATACTATAGTAATTTTGCATAACCTTATACGTTATTTCGTAATAGTATATAACGTTATACGTTATATGGTAATACTATATAACGTTATTTCGTAATATTATATAACGTTATACGTTATATGGTAATACTATATAACGTTATACGTTACAACGTAACAATATACAACGTTATACGCTATTACGTAATAGTATATAACGTTATACATTACATGGTAATACTATATAACGTTATACGTTATTACGTATTAGCATATAATGTTATACGTTATATGGTAATACTATATAACGTTATACGCTATTACGTAGTAGTATATAACGTTATACGTTATAACGTAACAATATAAAACGTTATACGTTATTACGTAATAGTATATAACGTTATACGTTACAACGTAACAATATACAACGTTATACGCTATTGAGTAATAGTATGCAACGTTATTCGTTATTACGTAATAGTATATGTCGTCATACGATATACTGTAATACTATATGACGCTATATGTTATTACGTAATAGTATATAACGATATACGTTATTACGTAATAGTATATAACGTTATGCATTATAACGTTACAACGTACAACGCTATGCGCTATTGCGTAATAATATACAACGTAATACGTTATTACGTAATAATATATAACGTTATACATTATATGGTAATACTATATAACGTTATACGTTACAGCGTAACAATATACAACGTTATACGCTATTACGTAATAGTATATAACGTTATACATTATAGCGTAACAATATACAATGTTATACGTTATAACGTAACAATATACAACGTTATACGTTAATACGTAATAGTATATAACGTTATACATTACATGGTAATACTATATAACGTTATACGTTAATACGTATTAGCATATAATGTTATACGTTATATGGTAATACTATATAACGTTATACGTCATTACGTAATAATATATAACGTTATACGTTATTACGTAATAATATACAACGTTATACTTAATATGCTAATACTATAGTAATTCTGCATAACATTATACGTTATTTCGTAATAGTATATAACGTTATACATTATAACGTAACAATATACAATGTTATACGTTATAACGTAACAATATACAACGTTATACGTTAATACGTAATAGTATATAACGTTATACATTACATGGTAATACTATATAACGATATACGTTAATACGTATTATCATATAATGCTATACGTTATATGGTAATACTGTATAACGTTAAACGTTATTACGTAGTAGTATATAACGTTATACGTTATAACGTAACAATATACAACGTTATACGTTAATACGTAATAGTATATAACGTTATACATTATAACGTAACAATATACAATGTTATACGTTATAACGTACCAATATACAACGTTATACGTTAATACGTAATAGTATATAACGTTATACTTTACATGGTAATACTATATAACGTTATACGTTAATACGTATTAGCATATAATGTTATACGTTATATGGTAATACTATATAACGTTATACGTCATTACGTAATAATATATAACGTTATACGTTATTACGTAATAATATACAACGTTATACTTAATATGCTAATACTATAGTAATTCTGCATAACGTTATACGTTATTTCGTAATAGTATATAACGTTATACGTTATATGGTAATACTATATAACGTTATACGTTATAGCGTAACGATATACAACATTATACGCTATTACGTAATAGTATATAACGTTATACATTATAACGTAACAATATACAATGTTATACGTTATAACGTAACAATATACAACGTTATACGTAATATGCTAATACTATCGTAATTCTGTATATCGTTATACGATATATCGTAATAGTATATAACGTTATACATTACATGGTAATACTATATAACGTTATACGTTATTACGTATTAGCATATAATGTTATACGTTATATGGTAATACTATATAACGTTATACGCTATTACGTAGTAGTATATAACGTTATACGTTATAACGTAAAAATATACAACGTTATACGTTATTACGTAATAGTATACAACGTTATACTTAACATGCTAATACTATAGTAATTTTGCATAACCTTATACGTTATTTCGTAATAGTATATAACGTTATACGTTATATGGTAATACTATATAACGTTATTTCGTAATATTATATAACGTTATACGTTATATGGTAATACTATATAACGTTATACGTTACAACGTAACAATATACAACGTTATACGCTATTACGTAATAGTATATAACGTTATACATTACATGGTAATACTATATAACGTTATACGTTATTACGTATTAGCATATAATGTTATACGTTATATGGTAATACTATATAACGTTATACGCTATTACGTAGTGGTATATAACGTTATACGTTATAACGTAACAATATACAACGTTATACGCTATTACGTAGTAGTATATAACGTTATACATTATAACGTAACAATATACAATGTTATACGTTATAACGTAACAATATACAACGTTATACGTTAATACGTAATAGTATATAACGTTATACATTACATGGTAATACTATATAACGTTATACGTTAATACGTATTAGCATATAATGTTATACGTTATATGGTAATACTATATAACGTTATACGCTATTACGTAGTAGTATATAACGTTATACGTTATAACGTAAAAATATACAACGTTATACGTTATTACGTAATAGTATACAACGTTATACTTAACATGCTAATACTATAGTAATTTTGCATAACCTTATACGTTATTTCGTAATAGTATATAACGTTATACGTTATATGGTAATACTATATAACGTTATTTCGTAATATTATATAACGTTATACGTTATATGGTAATACTATATAACGTTATACGTTACAACGTAACAATATACAACGTTATACGTTATTACGTAATAGTATATAACGTTATACGTTACAACGTAACAATATACAACGTTATACGCTATTGAGTAATAATATGCAACGTTATTCGTTATTACGTAATAGTATATATCGTCATACGATATACTGTAATACTATATGACGCTATATGTTATTACGTAATAGTATATAACGTTATACGTTATTACGTAATAGTATATAACGTTATGCATTATAACGTTACAACGTACAACGCTATGCGCTATTGCGTAATAATATACAACGTAATACGTTATTACGTAATAGTATATAACGTTATACACTATATGGTAATACTATATAACGTTATACGTTATAGCGTAACAATATACAACGTTATACGCTATTACGTAATAGTATATAACGTTATACATTATAGCGTAACAATATACAATGTTATACGTTATAACGTAACAATATACAACGTTATACGTTAATACGTAATAGTATATAACGTTATACATTACATGGTAATACTATATAACGTTATACGTTAATACGTATTAGCATATAATGTTATACGTTATATGGTAATACTATATAACGTTATACGTCATTACGTAATAATATATAACGTTATACGTTATTACGTAATAATATACAACGTTATACTTAATATGCTAATACTATAGTAATTCTGCATAACATTATACGTTATTTCGTAATAGTATATAACGTTATACATTATAACGTAACAATATACAATGTTATACGTTATAACGTAACAATATACAACGTTATACGTTAATACGTAATAGTATATAACGTTATACATTACATGGTAATACTATATAACGTTATACGTTAATACGTATTATCATATAATGCTATACGTTATATGGTAATACTGTATAACGTTATACGTTATTACGTAGTAGTATATAACGTTATACGTTATAACGTAACAATATACAACGTTATACGTTAATACGTAATAGTATATAACGTTATACATTATAACGTAACAATATACAATGTTATACGTTATAACGTACCAATATACAACGTTATACGTTAATACGTAATAGTATATAACGTTATACTTTACATGGTAATACTATATAACGTTATACGTTAATACGTATTAGCATATAATGTTATACGTTATATGGTAATACTATATAACGTTATACGTCATTACGTAATAATATATAACGTTATACGTTATTACGTAATAATATACAACGTTATACTTAATATGCTAATACTATAGTAATTCTGCATAACGTTATACGTTATTTCGTAATAGTATATAACGTTATACGTTATATGGTAATACTATATAACGTTATACGTTATAGCGTAACGATATACAACATTATACGCTATTACGTAATAGTATATAACGTTATACATTATAACGTAACAATATACAATGTTATACGTTATAACGTAACAATATACAACGTTATACGTAATATGCTAATACTATCGTAATTCTGTATATCGTTATACGATATTTCGTAATAGTATATAACGTTATACATTACATGGTAATACTATATAACGTTATACGTTATTACGTATTAGCATATAATGTTATACGTTATATGGTAATACTATATAACGTTATACGCTATTACGTAGTAGTATATAACGTTATACGTTATAACGTAAAAATATACAACGTTATACGTTATTACGTAATAGTATACAACGTTATACTTAACATGCTAATACTATAGTAATTTTGCATAACCTTATACGTTATTTCGTAATAGTATATAACGTTATACGTTATATGGTAATACTATATAACGTTATTTCGTAATATTATATAACGTTATACGTTATATGGTAATACTATATAACGTTATACGTTACAACGTAACAATATACAACGTTATACGCTATTACGTAATAGTATATAACGTTATACATTATAACGTAACAATATACAATGTTACACGTTATAACGTAACAATATACAACGTTATACGTTAATACGTAATAGTATATAGCGTTATACATTACATAGTAATACTATATAACGTTATACGTTATTACGTATTAGCATATAATGTTATACGTTATATGGTAATACTATATAACGTTATACGCTATTACGTAGTAGTATATAACGTTATACGTTATAACGTAACAATATACAACGTTATACGCTATTACGTAATAGTATATAACGTTATACATTATAACGTAACAATATACAGTGTTATACGTTATAACGTAACAATATACAACGTTATACGTTAATACGTAATAGTATATAACGTTATACATTACATGGTAATACTATATAACGTTATACGTTAATACGTATTAGCATATAATGTTATACGTTATATGGTAATACTATATAACGTTATACGCTATTACGTAGTAGTATATAACGTTATACGTTATAACGTAACAATATACAACGTTATACGTTATTACGTAATAGTATACAACGTTATACTTAACATGCTAATACTATAGTAATTTTGCATAACCTTATACGTTATTTCGTAATAGTATATAACGTTATACGTTATATGGTAATACTATATAACGTTATACGTTACAACGTAACAATATACAACGTTATACGTTATTACGTAATAGTATATAACGTTATACGTTACAACGTAACAATATACAACGTTATACGCTATTGAGTAATAATATGCAACGTTATTCGTTATTACGTAATAGTATATATCGTCATACGATATACTGTAATACTATATGACGCTATATGTTATTACGTAATAGTATATAACGTTATACGTTATTACGTAATAGTATATAACGTTATGCATTATAACGTTACAACGTACAACGCTATGCGCTATTGCGTAATAATATACAACGTAATACGTTATTACGTAATAGTATATAACGTTATACATTATATGGTAATACTATATAACGTTATACGTTATAGCGTAACAATATACAACGTTATACGCTATTACGTAATAGTATATAACGTTATACATTATAGCGTAACAATATACAATGTTATACGTTATAACGTAACAATATACAACGTTATACGTTAATACGTAATAGTATATAACGTTATACATTACATGGTAATACTATATAACGTTATACGTTATTACGTATTAGCATATAATGTTATACGTTATATGGTAATACTATATAACGTTATACGCTATTACGTAGTAGTATATAACGTTATACGTTATAACGTAACAATATACGACGTTATACGTTATTACGTAATAATATACAACGATATGCTTAACATGCTAATACTATAGTAATTCTGCATAACTTTATACGTTATTTCGTAATAGTATATAACGTTATACATTATAATGTAACAATATACAATGTTATACGTTACAACGTAACAATATACAACGTTATACGTAATATGCTAATACTATCGTAATTCTGTATATCGTTATACGATATTTCGTAATAGTATATAACGTTAGACTTTATATGGTAACACTATATAACGTTATACGTTATATGGTAATACTATATAAAGTTATACGGTATAACGTAACAATATTCAACGTTATACGTTAATACGTAATAGTATATAACGTTATACATTATATGGTAATACTATATAACGTTATACCTCATTACATAATAGTATATAACGTTATACGTTATGTGGTAATACTATATAACGCTATACGTAATAGCGTAACAATATGCAACGATATACGTTTTTAGGTAATAGTATATATCGTAACACGTTACATGGTAATGCTATATAACGTTATACGTTAATACGTAATAGTATATAAGGTTATACATTATATGGTAATACTATATAACGTTATACCTTATTACGTAATAGTATATAACGTTATACATTATAACGTTAGAATATACAACGTTATATGTTATTGCGTAATACTATATAACGTTATACATTACATGGTAATACTATATAACGTTATACGTTATTACGTATTAGCATATAATGTTATACGTTATATGGTAATACTATATAACGTTATACGCTATTACGTAGTAGTATATAACGATATACGTTATAACGTAACAATATAAAACGTTATACGTTATTACGTAATAGTATATAACGTTATACGTTACAACGTAACAATATACAACGTTATACGCTATTCAGTAATAATATGCAACGTTATTCGTTATTACGTAATAGTATATATCGTCATACGATATACTGTAATACTATATGACGCTATAACGTTATTACGTAATAGTATATAACGTTATACGTTGCATGGTAATGCTATATAACGTTATACGTTAATACGTATTAGCATATAATGTTATACGTTATATGGTATACTATATAACGTTATACGTCATTACGTAATAATATATAACGTTATACGTTATTACGTAATAATATACAACGTTATACTTAATATGCTAATACTATAGTAATTCTGCATAACATTATACGTTATTTCGTAATAGTATATAACGTTATACATTATAACGTAACAATATACAATGTTATAAGTTATAACGTAACAATACACAACGTTATACGTTAATACGTAATAGTATATAACGTTATACATTACATGGTAATACTATATAACGTTATACGTTAATACGTATTAGCATATAATGTTATACGTTATATGGTAATACAATATAACGTTATACGTCATTACGTAATAATATATAACGTTATACGTTATTACGTAATAATATACAACGTTATACTTAATATGCTAATACTATAGTAATTCTGCATAACGTTATACGTTATTTCGTAATAGTATATAACGTTATACGTTATATGGTAATACTATATAACGTTATAACTGATTACATAATAGTATATAACGTTATACGTTATGTGGTAATACTATATAACGTTATACCTCATTACATAATAGTATATAACGTTATACGTTATGTCGTAATACTATATAACGTTATACGTAATAGCGTAACAATATGCAACGATATACGTTTTTATGTAATAGTATATATCGTAACACGTTACATGGTAATGCTATATAACGTGATACGTTAATACGTAATAGTATATAACGTTATACATTATATGGTAATACTATATAACGTTATACCTTATTACGTAATAGTATATAACGTTATACATTACATGGTAATACTATATAACGTTATACGTTATTACGTATTAGCATATAATGTTATACGTTATATGGTAATACTATATAACGTTATACGCTATTACGTAGTAGTATATAACGTTATACGTTATAACGTAACAATATACGACGTTATACGTTATTACGTAATAATATACAACGTTATGCTTAACATGCTAATACTATAGTAATTCTGCATAACTTTATACGTTATTTCGTAATAGTATATAACGTTATACATTATAATGTAACAATATACAATGTTATACGTTATAACGTAACAATATACAACGTTATACGTAATATGCTAATACTATCGTAATTCTGTATATCGTTATACGATATTTCGTAATAGTATATAACGTTAGACTTTATATGGTAACACTATATAACGTTATACGTTATATGGTAATACTATATAAAGTTATACGGTATAACGTAACAATATTCAACGTTATACGTTAATACGTAATAGTATATAACGTTATACATTATATGGTAATACTATATAACGTTATACCTCATTACATAATAGTATATAACGTTATACGTTATGTGGTAATACTATATAACGCTATACGTAATAGCGTAACAATATGCAACGATATACGTTTTTAGGTAATAGTATATATCGTAACACGTTACATGGTAATGCTATATAACGTTATACGTTAATACGTAATAGTATATAACGTTATACATTATATGGTAATACTATATAACGTTATACCTTATTACGTAATAGTATATAACGTTATACATTATAACGTTAGAATATACAACGTTATATGTTATTGCGTAATACTATATAACGTTATACATTACATGGTAATACTATATAACGTTATACGTTATTACGTATTAGCATATAATGTTATACGTTATATGGTAATACTATATAACGTTATACGCTATTACGTAGTAGTATATAACGATATACGTTATAACGTAACAATATAAAACGTTATACGTTATTACGTAATAGTATATAACGTCATACGTTACAACGTAACAATATACAACGTTATACGCTATTCAGTAATAATATGCAACGTTATTCGTTATTACGTAATAGTATATATCGTCATACGATATACTGTAATACTATATGACGCTATACGTTATTACGTAATAGTATATAACGTTATACGTTGCATGGTAATGCTATATAACGTTATACGTTAATACGTATTAGCATATAATGTTATACGTTATATGGTAATACTATATAACGTTATACGTCATTACGTAATAATATATAACGTTATACGTTATTACGTAATAATATACAACGTTATACTTAATATGCTAATACTATAGTAATTCTGCATAACATTATACGTTATTTCGTAATAGTATATAACGTTATACATTATAACGTAACAATATACAATGTTATACGTTATAACGTAACAATATACAACGTTATACGTTAATACGTAATAGTATATAACGTTATACATTACATGGTAATACTATATAACGTTATACGTTAATACGTATTAGCATATAATGTTATACGTTATATGGTAATACTATATAACGTTATACGTCATTACGTAATAATATATAACGTTATACGTTATTACGTAATAATATACAACGTTATACTTAATATGCTAATACTATAGTAATTCTGCATAACGTTATACGTCATTTCGTAATAGTATATAACGTTATACGTTATATGGTAATACTATATAACGTTATAACTGATTACATAATAGTATATAACGTTATACGTTATGTGGTAATACTATATAACGTTATACCTCATTACATAATAGTATATAACGTTATACGTTATGTCGTAATACTATATAACGTTATACGTAATAGCGTAACTATATGCAACGATATACGTTTTTATGTAATAGTATATATCGTAACACGTTACATGGTAATGCTATATAACGTGATACGTTAATACGTAATAGTATATAACGTTATACATTATATGGTAATACTATATAACGTTATACCTTATTACGTAATAGTATATAACGTTATACGTTACAACGTAACAATATACAACGTTATACGCTATTCAGTAATAATATGCAACGTTATTCGTTATTACGTAATAGTATATATCGTCATACGATATACTGTAATACTATATGACGCTATACGTTGTTACGTAATAGTATATAACGTTATACGTTGCATGGTAATGCTATATAACGTTATACGTTATTACGTAATACTATATATAACGTTATGCATTATAACGTTACAACATACAACGCTATACGCTATTGCGTAATAATATACAACGTAATACGTTATTACGTAATAGTATATAACGTTATACACTATATGGTAATACTATATAACGTTATACGTTATAGCGTAACAATATACAACGTTATACGCTATTACGAAATAGTATATAACGTTATACATTATAGCGTAACAATATACAATGTTATACGTTATAACGTAACAATATACAACGTTATACGTTAATACCTAATAGCATATAACGTTATACATTACATGGTAATACTATAGAACGTTATACATTATTACGTATTAGCATATAATGTTATACGTTATATGGTAATACTATATAACGTTATACGCTATTACGTAGTAGTATATAACGTTATACGTTATAACGTAACAATATACAACGTTATACGTTATTACGTAATAATATACAACGTTATACTTAACATGCTAATACTATAGTAATTTTGCATAACCTTATACGTTATTTCGTAATAGTATATAACGTTATACGTTATATGGTAATACTATATAACGTTATTTCGTAATATTATATAACGTTATACGTTATATGGTAATACTATATAACGTTATACGTTACAACGTAACAATATACAACGTTATACGCTATTACGTAATAGTATATAACGTTATACATTACATGGTAATACTATATAACGTTATACGTTATTACGTATTAGCATATAATGTTATACGTTATATGGTAATACTATATAACGTTATACGCTATTACGTAGTAGTATATAACGTTATACGTTATAACGTAACAATATAAAACGTTATACGTTATTACGTAATAGTATATAACGTTATACGTTAATACGTAATAGCATATAATGTTATACGTTATATGGTAATACTATATAACGTTATACGTCATTACGTAATAATATATAACGTTATACGTTATTACGTAATAATATACAACGTTATACTTAATATGCTAATACTATAGTAATTCTGCATAACGTTATACGTTATTTCGTAATAGTATATAACGTTATACGTTATATGGTAATACTATATAACGTTATACGTTATAGCGTAACGATATACAACATTATACGCTATTACGTAATAGTATATAACGTTATACATTATAACGTAACAATATACAATGTTATACGTTATAACGTAACAATATACAACGTTATACGTAATATGCTAATACTATCGTAATTCTGTATATCGTTATACGATATATCGTAATAGTATATAACGTTATACATTACATGGTAATACTATATAACGTTATACGTTATTACGTATTAGCATATAATGTTATACGTTATATGGTAATACTATATAACGTTATACGCTATTACGTAGTAGTATATAACGTTATACGTTATAACGTAAAAATATACAACGTTATACGTTATTACGTAATAGTATACAACGTTATACTTAACATGCTAATACTATAGTAATTTTGCATAACCTTATACGTTATTTCGTAATAGTATATAACGTTATACGTTATATGGTAATACTATATAACGTTATTTCGTAATATTATATAACGTTATACGTTATATGGTAATACTATATAACGTTATACGTTACAACGTAACAATATACAACGTTATACGCTATTACGTAATAGTATATAACGTTATACATTACATGGTAATACTATATAACGTTATACGTTATTACGTATTAGCATATAATGTTATACGTTATATGGTAATACTATATAACGTTATACGCTATTACGTAGTGGTATATAACGTTATACGTTATAACGTAACAATATACAACGTTATACGCTATTACGTAGTAGTATATAACGTTATACATTATAACGTAACAATATACAATGTTATACGTTATAACGTAACAATATACAACGTTATACGTTAATACGTAATAGTATATAACGTTATACATTACATGGTAATACTATATAACGTTATACGTTAATACGTATTAGCATATAATGTTATACGTTATATGGTAATACTATATAACGTTATACGCTATTACGTAGTAGTATATAACGTTATACGTTATAACGTAAAAATATACAACGTTATACGTTATTACGTAATAGTATACAACGTTATACTTAACATGCTAATACTATAGTAATTTTGCATAACCTTATACGTTATTTCGTAATAGTATATAACGTTATACGTTATATGGTAATACTATATAACGTTATTTCGTAATATTATATAACGTTATACGTTATATGGTAATACTATATAACGTTATACGTTACAACGTAACAATATACAACGTTATACGTTATTACGTAATAGTATATAACGTTATACGTTACAACGTAACAATATACAACGTTATACGCTATTGAGTAATAATATGCAACGTTATTCGTTATTACGTAATAGTATATATCGTCATACGATATACTGTAATACTATATGACGCTATATGTTATTACGTAATAGTATATAACGTTATACGTTATTACGTAATAGTATATAACGTTATGCATTATAACGTTACAACGTACAACGCTATGCGCTATTGCGTAATAATATACAACGTAATACGTTATTACGTAATAGTATATAACGTTATACATTATATGGTAATACTATATAACGTTATACGTTATAGCGTAACAATATACAACGTTATACGCTATTACGTAATAGTATATAACGTTATACATTATAGCGTAACAATATACAATGTTATACGTTATAACGTAACAATATACAACGTTATACGTTAATACGTAATAGTATATAACGTTATACATTACATGGTAATACTATATAACGTTATACGTTAATACGTATTAGCATATAATGTTATACGTTATATGGTAATACTATATAACGTTATACGTCATTACGTAATAATATATAACGTTATACGTTATTACGTAATAATATACAGCGTTATACTTAATATGCTAATACTATAGTAATTCTGCATAACATTATACGTTATTTCGTAATAGTATATAACGTTATACATTATAACGTAACAATATACAATGTTATACGTTATAACGTAACAATATACAACGTTATACGTTAATACGTAATAGTATATAACGTTATACATTACATGGTAATACTATATAACGTTATACGTTAATACGTATTATCATATAATGCTATACGTTATATGGTAATACTGTATAACGTTATACGTTATTACGTAGTAGTATATAACGTTATACGTTATAACGTAACAATATACAACGTTATACGTTAATACGTAATAGTATAAAACGTTATACATTATAACGTAACAATATACAATGTTATACGTTATAACGTACCAATATACAACGTTATACGTTAATACGTAATAGTATATAACGTTATACTTTACATGGTAATACTATATAACGTTATACGTTAATACGTATTAGCATATAATGTTATACGTTATATGGTAATACTATATAACGTTATACGTTATTACGTATTAGCATATAATGTTATACGTTATATGGTAATACTATATAACGTTATACGCTATTACGTAGTAGTATATAACGTTATACGTTATAACGTAAAAATATACAACGTTATACGTTATTACGTAATAGTATACAACGTTATACTTAACATGCTAATACTATAGTAATTTTGCATAACCTTATACGTTATTTCGTAATAGTATATAACGTTATACGTTATATGGTAATACTATATAACGTTATTTCGTAATATTATATAACGTTATACGTTATATGGTAATACTATATAACGTTATACGTTATAACGTAACAATATACAACGTTATACGCTATTACGTAATAGTATATAACGTTATACATTATAACGTAACAATATACAATGTTATACGTTATAACGTAACAATATACAACGTTATACGTTAATACGTAATAGTATATAGCGTTATACATTACATGGTAATACTATATAACGTTATACGTTATTACGTATTAGCATATAATGTTATACGTTATATGGTAATACTATATAACGTTATTTCGTAATATTATATAACGTTATACGTTATATGGTAATACTATATAACGTTATACGTTATAACGTAACAATATACAACGTTATACGATATTACGTAATAGTATATAACGTTATACATTATAACGTAACAATATACAATGTTATACGTTATAACGTAACAATATACAACGTTATACGTTAATACGTAATAGTATATAACGTTATACATTACATGGTAATACTATATAACGTTATACGTTAATACGTATTAGCATATAATGTTATACGTTATATGGTAATACTATATAACGTTATACGTTACAACGTTACAATATACAACGTTATACGCTATTACGTAATAGTATATAACGTTATACATTATAACGTAACAATATACAATGTTATACGTTATAACGTAACAATATACAACGTTATACGTTAATACGTAATAGTATATAACGTTATACATTATAACGTAACAATATACAATGTTATACGTTATAACGTAAAAATATACAACGTTATACGTTAATACGTAAT